>NC_041390.1:537194027-537296464 GCF_002162155.2 Triticum dicoccoides
CGCCCGTGCTTACTGCCACCGCCCCGCAAGCCACCGCCCCGCCGCCCTGCCTCGCCGGAGGTACCGCGCCGAAATCCGAGCCGCCGGTTTTTTTGAACCATTCGGTTTTTTTAGAAAACCCTAGTTTCGTTTTTTTTCGGATCGCTGTATTTTTTTGGTTTTCCTGTTTAGTGGACGTTCGTCTGTACATTCGTTTAACGAACGGTTCTTCGCCCGTTAGATACAACTAACGAACGCTCGTTCGTTAGTCTGTTCGTCAGTTTTCTTTTCGGATTTATCTGCGATTATTCTCGATCGCGATTTCTGATCCGATCTTAGTTTCTGTTTATCTTTTCGCTGGTTAGTCGGAATCAGGTGATTCAAGGGTCTAGATCTTCATCTCGAGATCCTCTTTCTGTTTAATCAACTTGAACAAGTTTTTGCTACTGTAAAATTTGACCTAGGTCCAGACTAGTAAACAAATCTTGTTTCTTTCGCCGTTTGAGTTTCGTTGCTCCGTTTGATTTGATTTCTTTTGCTAATCGGCGTTCTTAAATTGAACTTTCTGGTCAACCTCTTTTATTTGAGTTTTGCTTGCGCATCTTTGCTTAATGCTTATGTATGTTATTATTTGTTTGCGATAGAACACCCGGAGTGCAAAGCGTGCTACTACGAGTCCCTAGGTTTTGCCGATGGTCAGCAAGGCAAGTAACACATTTGATCATACTCTTTCCATACCCAGTTTTTATGCATTAGTTTCAATCCTCAAACATTGCATGATTAGTATATCATTAACATGTGGGATGGGAAGTAGTTGTTGAGGTAGAACCTATTGCCCTGTTATATTCAAACACTTGGGAGTTACTTCTATGCGTTGCTTATATTGCTATGCTATGCTCGTAGACGTGGTTTGGGTGAGTGAAATCCATGACAGATTTGAGATTGTTAATTAATGGTTCAACTTAAGGTGGCAACTTAAATACACATCTGGGTGGATTGAGGCACCTGGAGTACCCAGTGTTACCTGTATTTTTTTTGGAAATCCCGGAGTAACCGTGTGATCTTCATATGGACCGCCACCCAGGCTCAAAGGGAATTGAGATGATTCATGCTAGAAACTTCCGTGTGCAGCCACAAGCTATTATGGGCTCTAGCATAGTTGAGTAAGTTACATGAAGCTCTTGAAGAGGTAGATTAGCAAGTAGTGGGATGTAGGTTTGGTATGGTCTATCCAGAGTAGAGAGTTAATGTGTCTGAAAGACTGTGTCTCGGTCATCCGTTTCTCAAACACCATGTAGTGCAAGAAATCCAACGGAGGAGATCGAGACTTGTGGGGAAAAGTGTGCAAACCTCTGCAGAGTGTATAAACTAATCATGGTTAGCTGTGTCCCCGGTTATGGACAAATTGTGGCGACCCGACCCGAATGGATCAAGTCTACTGTGCTCGGGTGTCATACCTGGATCGGTAATGCTGACACCACACAGTACATCGAAGGATTTATAGCAGAGTGGCAATCACACACTTATTACATCGTTATCTCAAAGAGAACTTATTACAATAAATATGGCTTAAGGCCATCTAGTGTCGATAACAGCGGAAGACTTGGAAGATAAATGGGTCCATCAACTCCAACGGCATCACTGAGTATAGAACCACGACCTAAAAACACCTTACTCGTCGTCTGAAAAGTCTGCAACATGAAAGTTGCAGCCCGAAAATGGGTCAACACATGGAATATGCTGGCAAAGTAACACATAGAGAGTAATGGAATGAAACAGCTATACTATATGCATATATGGCTGGTGGAAAGCTCTATGGTTACAGTTTTTGCGTAAAGCCAGTTTTTCCCTACTGCAAAGGAATAAATTTATTTAACTATCATGGTGGTTGTGAAACATTGAGAATGGTTGACAGCATTCTCAATCCCAATTAAGTGAACAATTAAAACCCAACAACATTAATTAGAAGTAACATGTTGAGATTCACATGATATTCAAGTACTAGATACTCAAGTTGTCCATAACCGGGGACACGGCTAATCATGATTAGTTTATACACTCTGCAGAGGTTTGCGCACTTTTCCCCACATGACTCGATCGCCTCCGTTTGTTTTCTCGCACTACATGGTGTTTGAGAAACGGATGACTGAGACATAGTCTTTCAGAAGCGCTAGCACCTTACGATCGGGTAGACCGTACCACCTACAACCCCTACATCTGCTAGTCTACCACTGTAAGAGTTCGCACAACTTAGTCAACTATGCCAGAGCCCATAGTAGCATGTGGCTGCACACGGAAGTTTCTAGCATGAATTATCTTATGATCCCTTTGAGCCTGGGTGGCGGTCCAAAATAAAACAGGCAAGTCCTGATAGACATCAGGTGCCTCAATCCACCCAGATGTGTGTTTAAGTTGCCACCTTAGATAAACCATTAAAATTAATAAACTCACATCTGCCATGGATATCACTCACCCAATCCACGTCTACTAGCATCGCATGGCATAATAAGCAAACGTAGAAGTAACTCCCAAATGTTTCATAATAATACAGGTGATAGGTACTACCTCATCTACTTCCCATTCCACAGTTTAATTAGATCCTAATCATGCAATGTGAGAGGATTGATCTAATGCAATAAAACATGGGTTGTAGAAAAGGTATGATCAAAGTGTTACTTGCCTTGCTGATGATTCGTGAGACCTAGGGATTCGAAGTAACAGGCAGCGCAATCCGGGTAATCTATCACAGACAAATAACAAGCACACAATGAGTACTCATCTAATGCACAGGTAAAACTCGAACAAGAGAATGAACCAGAAAGTTCAACTTAAGACCTCCGGTTGCAAAGAAAGAACGAACCGAACAAGGAACCGGAAAACGAACGGCGGAAGAAAACAACTCGGTTCTAGCAAGTTGAAACTAGGTCAAATTTTATCGGGGCAAAAACTTGTTTAAGTTGATTAGACGGAACGGCGGTTTCGAAACGAAACTCTAGGCGCTTGAATCACCTGATTCCGATAAACGAGCGAGAAGATAAACTAGAACGAAGATTGGATCTGAGATCGCGATCGCGGAATAAATCCGACGAAAGAAAAGAGACGAACGGTTAAATGAACGGACGTTCGTTAACCTAGAAGAATCCGGTGATCACGTTCGTTAGGACGAACGGTCCGGCGAACGGTTCAAAGGCAACTAAATCGGAAAAGAAAACGAATCAAATCTAGGATTTCGGAAGAAAATCGAAACAAAAACCGATCTAGAAAACCGGAACGGTTTAGAGAAGAACCGGAAAGAAAACGAATCGGAAGAGAAGAAAAGAATCGGAACGATTAGAAGAAAACGATCCGAGGAAAAGAGACGCGGGGCAACCTCGGCGAGGTCTCCGGCGGCGGCGTTGGGAGGCGTGGGCAAGGTGCAGCGGCGCGGGTGAGGGGTGGCACGGCGCTAGGGCACAAGGGCGACGGCGCGGGTGTGGGGTGCGGTGGAGGGCTTGGGGCTTGGGGCTTGGGGTTTGATTTGATGGGTTTAGAGGGGGGGGTGTTGGGGTATTTATATTGGGGGGGAGGGGGTTTCTTGAGGTAGGGGATAAGAAATAGAGTAGGAGAAGGAATCCTAAAAGAAAAAGGAAAACGGAACAAACGAAAAAAAGGGGACTAGCCTAGAGTCCAAGCCGGACTCGGCTAGAGGCGAGGCGGCGGCCTCCTGCGCCTGGCGCTGGTGCTGGCGCACGCGCGCTGGGGCTGGGGTGGCCGGCCGGCTGGCTGGGCCTTGGCCCGGCTGGCCTGCGGGATTTTTTTTAAACAGTTTCGCGCGCAGAAAAACACAGAAAAGAAAATCTAAACGGGCTCCAAAAATCCTAAAGTAAATTTTTCCCGACTCCTAAAAATGAGTCGAACAAAATGAACTTTACTCCGGACCTAAAATGCAATTTTTGAAAACACGCATTTTTCCCTATCCAAAGAAAAAGCAAACAAAACACCGGAAAACAAAATTTGATCTATTTATTAAATCTTCATTTTTCCTAACTTTCGGAAAGTCATATTATTCCCTCTCTCATATATTTTGACACCGAAAAAATTATTGAAGATGAAATAAATAAATCAAATGATCCTCTTTTCAAATTCGAGAAAACTCTCAAATATGAAAATAACGAAATCTCCAACTCTCTCCGAAGGTCCTTGAGTTGCGTGAAATTTCTAGGATCGGGCAAAATGCAAGAAAATATGATATGCATGATGATCTAGTGTATAACATTCCAAATTGAAAATTTGGGATGTTACAAACCTACCCCCCTTAAGATGAATCTCGCCCTCGAGATTCGGGTTGGCTAGAAAATAGGTGAGGGTGGTCCTTGAGCAAATCTTCCTCTCTCTCCCAGGTGGCTTCATCCTCTGAGTGGTGGTTCCACTGAACTTTGCAAAACTTGATAACCTTGCTGCGAGTAACTCTGCTGGCATAATCGACAATCTTGACTGGCTTCTCCTCATATGTTAGGTCATCCCTTAACTGAATCGCTTCGAGTGGCACGGTATCTCTTAGCGGTATCTCCGCCATCTCGGCATGACATTTCTTCAGCTGAGAAACATGGAATACATCATGAACTCCTGACAGTCCCTCTGGTAATTCCAACTTATAAGCGACTTCTCCCATACGTTGCAAGATCTTATATGGTCCAACGAAACGCGGTGCTAACTTTCCTTTAACTCCAAAGCGCTTAACTCCTCAAGTGGGGATACTCGAAGATAAACTCTGTCTCTAGTTTCGTAAACTGTCTCCTTGCGTTTAGAATCTGCGTAGCTCTTCTGCCTGGACCGGGCTACCTTGAGCCTATCACGAATCAACTTAACTTTCTGTTCAGACTCCTTAATCAAATCTGGTCCAAAGAATTGACGGTCTCCAACTTCATCCCATGACAACGGTGTCCTGCACCTCCTTCCGTATAAAGCTTCGAAAGGTGCCATCTTCAAACTGGTTTGGTAACTGTTGTTATAAGAAAACTCTGCATACGGCAAGTTATCGTCCCAACTAGATCCATAATCTAGTGCACAAGCTCTCAGCATATCTTCCAAAATTTGATTGACCCTCTCGGTCTGTCCATCTGTCTGCGGATGAGAAGCTGTGCTGAACTCTAGTCTGGTACCCAAAGTTTCATGCAACTGATTCCAAAACTTTGAGGTAAACTGGGTTCCTCTATCTGATACGATACTCCTCGGAACTCCATGCAAACAAATGATCCTAGTCATGTATATCTTTGCCAACTTAGCACGGGTGTAAGTGGTCTTAACTGGAATAAAATGTGATACCTTTGTCAAACGATCAACTACTACCCATATCGAGTCATAGCCTGCTTTCGTCCTGGGTAGTCCTGTGATAAAATCCATGCCTATCTGATCCCACTTCCATTCGGGTATCGGCAATGGTTGTAACAATCCTGTTGGCTTCTGATGCTCTGCCTTTACTCTCTGACATACGTCACAAACTGCTACATATGCTCCAATATCCTTCTTCATTCCGGTCCACCAGAATGTTTCCTTTAAATCCAAATACATCTTGGTATTCCCTGGGTGAATCGAATACGGTGAATCATGTGCCTGTTACAAAATCAGCTTCCTGATCTCCGGGTCATTTGGCACATAAACACGATCCTCAAACCATAAGGTGTCGTGCTCATCCTCATGAAATCCCTTTGCTTTTCCTTCGCTCAATTTCTCTTCTATAGAAGCAATCTCCTTGTCAGATTTCTGAGCTTCTCTGATTTTATCCATCAATGTTGACTGAATCTCCAATGCTGCTACATAGCCTCTCGGAACTATTTCCAAACATAGCTCACGAAGGTTTTCTGCTAACTCCTTTGGTACTTCTCCCGTCACTAGGGTGTTGACATGGCTCTTTCGGCTCAATGCATCAGCAACTACATTAGCTTTTCCGGGATGGTAATGCAATCTCATATCATAATCCTTGATGAGCTCCAACCATCTCCTTTGTCGGAGGTTCAACTCCTTCTGAGTGAAAATGTACTTCAAACTCTTGTGATCCGTGTACACCTCACAATGATTTCCAATGAGGAAATGTCTCCGCGTTTTCAATGCATGCACTACGGCTGCTAACTCCAAATCATGCGTGGCATAATTCAATTCATGAGGCTTCAGTTGCCGTGAAGCATACGAAACAACTCTTCCTTCTTGCATAAGCACTGCTCCAAGTCCTCGACGTGAAGCGTCGCAATACACCTCATAATCCTTGGTCTGATCTGGCAAAATCAATACTGGTGAGGTAACCAAACGTTTCTTCAACTCCTGGAAACTAGCCTCACACTCCTCAGTCCAATTGAACTTAGTATCCTTCTTCAACAACTCCGTCATTGGCTTCGCAATCCTTGAGAAATTCTCAATAAATCTCCGGTAGTATCCTGCGACTCCAAGAAAACTCCGGATCTCTCCAACTGTTGTTGGTGCTTCCCATTCGGTTACGGTCTCAACCTTCGTGGGGTCAACTGCTATACCTTCTCCGGATATAACGTGTCCGAGGAATCCAACTTCCTTCAACCAAAACTCGCATTTGCTGAATTTGGCATATAACTGATGTTCCCTTAGTTTCTCCAAAACCAAACGCAAATGTTCCTTATGCTCCTCTTCATTCTTTGAATAAACCAGGATGTCATCAATGAACACTGCGACGAACTTATCCAAAAACTCCATAAACACTTTGTTCATCAGGTTCATGAAATAGGCAGGTGCGTTAGTCAATCCAAATGACATAACGGTATACTCATACAGTCCATATCTCGTGGTGAATGCTGTCTTAGGTATCTCCTGCTCTCGAATCTTCAACTGATGGTACCCTGATCGCAAATCGATCTTGGAAAACACTTTAGCTCCTTGCAATCGATCAAACAGATCGTTGATCATTGGCAGTGGGTACTTGTTCTTGATGGTTACTTCATTCAATCCCCGATAATCAACAACAATTCTTAATGGTCCATCCTTCTTTTCCACTAGAAGTACGGGTGATCCCCAAGGCGAAGAACTTGGGCGAATGTAACCTTTATCCAATAACTCCTTAATCTGATTCTTAATTTCTACCAAATCCTTTGCTGGCATCCGATATGGTCGCTTCGATATTGGGCCTGTACCTGGCAATAACTCAATCAAAAACTCAATGTCTCTATCCGGTGGCATGCCTGGTAATTCCTCAGGAAATACATCAGGAAAATCCTTTACCACTGGTACCTCTTCTTGGACAACTCCTGTTAGGCAGTTTACTTGTGTCCTGTTTGGCACATGCCGCGATACATACTTGATCCTTCTTCCTTCTGGTGTGGTAAGCAAAATTGACTTACTAGCACAATCGATGTTTCCTCCATACATCGACAACCAATCCATGCCTAATATCACATCCAATCCTTGAGATTCCAATACTATTAGGTCTGAGGGAAACACATAGTTACCAATCCTTAATGGTAACCGATCACACCATCGTCTAGCCATGAACTCCGCTCCTGGTGAGCTTACTAACAAGGGTGACCTAAGGGCTTGGGTTGGCAGGTTATATTTATCCACAAATCCCCTTGATATGTATGAATGCGATGCACCAGTGTCAAAAAGAACAAGTGCGGTAAATGACTTAACCAAAAACTTACCGATTACTGCATCGGGTTGATCTTCAACCTCCTCCACATTAACGTGGTTCACCTGTCCCCTATTGAAAGGGTTCGGCTTCTTCCCAGAGCTTCCATTGCCATTTCCATTCTGGCCTTCAGGACATTCATTTGCATAATGCCCTGGCTTCGAACACTTATAGCAAATGACGTGGCTCAGGTCCTTCTTGGCTGGGGTGGATGGGGTGGTCCGGTTCTGGCCGTTGCTTCCTCCATTCCCATTACCATTCTTGTGGCCATTATAGTTGTGTGAGCTACCTCCTCCATGGGTGTGCTGAAACTGAAATCCCGGTTTAGGGGCAAAACGGGGCTTCTGCTAGGCTCCAGAGTTATACTTCCCCTGTCCATACTTCCTCTTACGATTCTCAATCTGCTGTTGCTTTCCTTCAATCATGATGGCACGATCTACCAACTCCTGGTAGTTGTTGAAACTCGCTACCATCAACTGCATGCTTAGCTCATCATTCAGTCCTTCCAGAAACTTCTCCTGCTTAGCTGCATCCGCAACGTCATCTGGGGCATAACGTGCTAACTTGCTGAAGTCATCAACGTACTGGCCAACTGTCCTTCCTCCTTGGCGTAAGTTGCGAAACTCACGCTTCTTCAGGGCCATAGCTCCTGCTGAAACATGGGCAGTGCGGAAAGCTTGCTGAAACTGATCCCATGTGACAGTGTCAACTAGGTAAGTGGCTGTGAAATTCTCCCACCATGCTGCCGCGGGTCCGTCAAGCTGGTGAGCGGCAAACTTCACTTTCTCACCATCCGTGCATCCTGCAGTGGTCAACTCCCTTCCTATCTTGCGGAGCCAATCGTCTGCTACTATTGGCTCGGTGCTACTAGAAAACACCGGCGGATTTAGCTTAAGGAAACGAGCTAAATGGTCAACAGGTGGTGGTGGTGGTGGGTTGTTGTTATTGTTCTTCTGGTTCTGGACTAACATCTGCATCAATTGATTCTGCTGCTGGATCAACTGAGTGAGCTCCGGTGGAAATCCATTGTCGCGTCTCAGAGGCATCTGAGGGTTTAGAAAAGACGAGCATTGAGAATAGAGTGAGGTCTAAAGGGAAAACACTACCCATATGCACATGAGCAAATTCACACAAAATCACTTCAATCAATCAAAGAAGGGCTTACAAACGATCTAAAACTATCACAAAAGTGCTCGAACTATAATGTTTACATGGGGGAATACTACTACTATCTGGTGGTCATCTAGAAATTTGAACCAGTGGAAGACTCCATGATATCTGCTCCAGCTTCGTCTTCAAAGTCGGGTTCACTTGGATCCGAATCGGTGTCGTCGATGATGATGTAGTTGTCCGGACATGCGACGTACTCGTCCTCCTCCTTGGATGCTAACTTCCTCTTGAGTTCTTCAATCTCCTGCTTAAGATCGTTATTGTGTCTTGCTAGAGCTACGATCTTGTCCATGTAGTCCTTGCGTGTAGACTTCAGTTCTCCTTCTAATTCAATGATCCTTGCCTTCGCATTCTTCAACTCTATCATATCATTCCACATCTGGTTCTCGTGGCGTCGAATGTGCTGGTTTAACTCCTGGATGAAAGATGCAATGGATCTATCCTTCTTGGTGCTGACTAACTCCCATTGTTCATCTCGGCGTCCGCAAATCTGGTAGATAGTGTCCTTGAGGTCTTCTTGATAAACTTCTCCAATGCGTCCTATGGTGATATGAGCTGCCATGCTCCTTCCCAGACTCCAGGTTGGTGCATTGAAAACACTATCTATGGGTTTCGTGATTGGCGCGAATGTTCTTCCCAGAACGTGAGCTTGAATCTTCCAGCGCTCCTCTTCAGGCAGAGTGGCGCTGAAGGTTCCCGTGAAGCTTGGTAATCCAATGTTCAGGTACTCGGTGACTTCCTTCAAGTGAAATCCAAAAGGTGTGCCTTCATCCGGTTGAGCGTACTTAATCTTCACGTTCATCATCCTAAAAGGGTAGAAAAGATGAGGAGTTAGAAAATGAGAAGAGAATGGTGATCTATGGCTTTAACTTAGTGGTCGTGTCCTACAGTCAGCGTGTGCTCTAATACCATCTCTGTGGCGACCCGACCCGAATGGATCAAGTCTACCGTGCTCGGGTGTCATCCCTGGATCAGTAATGCTGACACCACACAGTACATCGAAGGATTTATAGCAGAGTGGCAATCACACACTTATTACATCGTTGTCTCAAAGAGAACTTATTACAATAAATATGGCTTAAGGCCATCTAGTGTCGATAACAGCGGAAGACTTGGAAGATAAATGGGTCCATCAACTCCAACGGCATCACTGAGTATAGAACCACGACCTAAAAACACCTTACGCGTCGTCTAAAAAGTCTGCAACATGAAAGTTGCAGCCCGAAAACGGGTCAGCACATGGAATATGCTGGCAAAGTAACACATAGAGAGTAATGGAATGAAACAACTATACTATATGCATATATGGCTGGTGGAAAGCTCTATGGTTACAGTTTTTGTGTAAAGCCAGTTTTTCCCTACAGCAAAGGAATAAATTTATTTAACTATCATGGTGGTTGTGAAACATTGAGAATGGTTGACAGCATTCTCAATCCCAATTAAGTGAACAATTAAAACCCAACAACATTAATTAGAAGTAACATGTTGAGATTCACATGATATTCAAGTACTAGATACTTAAGTTGTCCATAACCGGGGACACGGCTAATCATGATTAGTTTATACACTCTGCAGAGGTTTGCGCACTTTTCCCCACATGACTCGATCGCCTCCGTTTGTTTTCTCGCACTACATGGTGTTTGAGAAACGGATGACCGAGACATAGTCTTTCAGAAGCGCTAGCACCTTACGATCGGGTAGACCGTACCACCTACAACCCCTACATCTGCTAGTCTACCACTGTAAGAGTTCGCACAACTTAGTCAACTATGCCAGAGCCCATAGTAGCATGTGGCTGCACACTGAAGTTTCTAGCATGAATTATCTTATGATCCCTTTGAGCCTGGGTGGCAGTCCAAAATAAAACAGGCAAGTCCTGATAGACATCAGGTGCCTCAATCCACCCAGATGTGTGTTTAAGTTGCCACCTTAGATAAACCATTAAAATTAATAAACTCACATCTGTCATGGATATCACTCACCCAATCCACGTCTACTAGCATAGCATGGCATAATAAGCAAACGTAGAAGTAACTCCCAAAGGTTTCATAATAATACAGGTGATAGGTACTACCTCATCTACTTCCCATCCCACAGTTTAATTAGATCCTAATCATGCAATGTGAGAGGATTGATCTAATGCAATAAAACATGGGTTGTAGAAAAGGTATGATCAAAGTGTTACTTGCCTTGCTGATGATTCGCGAGACCTAGGGATTCGAAGTAACAGGCGGCGCAATCCGGGTAAACTATCGCAGACAAACAACAAGCACACAATGAGTACTCATCTAATGCACAGGTAAAACTCGAACAAGAGAACGAACCAGAAAGTTCAACTTAAGAACTCCTTTGCAAAGAAAGAACGAACCGAACAAGGAACCGGAGAACGAACGGCAGAAGAAAACAACTCGGTTCTAGCAAGTTGAAACTAGGTCATATTTTACCGGGGCAAAAACTTGTTTAAGTTGATTAGACGGAACGGCTGTTTCGAAACGAAACACCAGGCGCTTGAATCACCTGATTCCGATAAACGAGCGAGAAGATAAACTAGAACGAAGATCGGATCTGAGATCGCGATCGCGGAATAAAATCCGACGAAAGAAAAGAGACGAACGGTTAAACGAACGGACGTTTGTTAACCTAGAAGAATCCGGTGATCATGTTCATTAGGATGAACGGTCCGGCGAACAGTCCAAAGGCAACTAAATCAGAAAAGAAAACGAATCCGATCTAGGGTTTCGGGAGAAAATCGAAACAAAAACCGATCTAGAAAACCGGAACGGTTTAGAGAAGAACCGGAAAGAAAACGAATCGGAAGAGAAGAAAAGAATCGGAACGATTAGAAGAAAATGATCCGAGGAAAAGAGACGCGGGGCAACCTCGGCGAGGTCTCCAGCGACGGGCTCCGGCGGCGGCGTTGGGAGGCGTGGGCAAGGTGCGGCGGCGTGGGTGAGGGGTGGCGCGGCGCTAGGGCACAAGGGCGGCGGCGCGGGTGTGGGGTGCGGTGGAGGGCTTGGGGCTTGGGGTTTGATTTGATGGGTTTAGAGGGGGGGTGTTGGGGTACTTATATTGGGGAGGGGAGGGGGTTTCTTGAGGTAGGGGACAAGAAATAGAGTAGGAGAAGGAATCCTAAAAGAAAAAGGAAAACGGAACAAAGGAAAAAAAAGGGGACTAGCCTAGAGTCCAAGCCGGACTCGGCTAAAGGCGAGGTGGCGGCCTCCTGCGCTTGGCACTGGCGCTGGCGCACGCGCGCTGGGGCTGGGGTGGCCCGCCGGCTGGCTGGGCCTTGGCCCGGCTGGCCTCCGGGATTTTTTTTAAACAGTTTCGCGCGCAGAAAAACACAGAAAAGAAAATCTAAACGGGCTCCAAAAATCCTAAAGTAAATTTTCCCCGACTCCTAAAAATGAGTCGAACGAAATGAACTTTAATCCGAACCTAAAATGCAATTTTTGAAAACACGCATTTTTCCCTATCCAAAGAAAAAGCAAACAAACCACCGGAAAACAAAATTTGATCTATTTATTAAATCTTCATTTTTCCTAACTTTGGGAAAGTCATATTATTCCCTCTCTCATATATTTTGACACCGGAAAAATTATTGAAGATGAAATAAATAAATCAAATGATCCTCTTTTCAAATTCGAGAAAACTCTCAAATATGAAAATAACGAAATCTCCAACTCTCTCCGAAGGTCCTTGAGTTGCGTGAAATTTCTAGGATCGGGCAAAATGCAAGAAAATATGATATGCATGATGATCTAATGTATAACATTCCAAATTGAAAATTTGGGATGTTACACAAATCTTGAGTATCTAGTACTTGGGTTATCACATGTATCTCATCACTCTTAATTAATACTGTTGGGTTGTTAACCACTTTAATTGGGATTGAGTTGGAGGAACCTTCTCAATGTTGTTTCTACTACCATGATAGTTAAATTAAAATCTATTCCTTTGTTGTAGGGAAAAATTGGCTTTTCGCAAAAACTACAACCATAGAGCTTTCCACCAGCCAAATATGCATGTAGTGATAGCATTATTCTGCTCTTGCTCTACTGTGTTACTTTGCTAGCATATTCCATGTGCTGACCCATTTTTGGGCTGCAACGTATTATGTTGCAGACTTTTCAGACGAGGAGTAAGGTTCGTTAGGTTGTTGCCTTGCAGCTCAGCTATGTCGTTGAAGTTGATGGACTCACTTTATCTTCCAAGCCTTCTGCTGTTAAGCCATATTATTGTAATAAGTTCTCTCTCTTGAGACATTCGATGTAATAAGCGTGTGATTGCCACTCTGTTATAAATCCTTCGAGTACTGTGTGTGTCAGCATTACCGATCCAGGGATGACATTGAAGCACAGAGACTTGACCATCTGAGGTCGGGTCGCTACAGCCCAACACGAGTCTACAAGAATAAACTTGCGTAGTAGACATCAAGCTCTTTTCTGGCGCCGTTTCCTGGGAGGTTAGGTAAGCGGCAGTCACATATCGTCAACGAAGCTCTTTTCTGGTGCCGTTGCCAGGGAGGTGAGTGCATGAAGTCATATCTTTAGATCTTGCAATTCAATCTTTTAGTTTCTTGTTTTATCACTAGTTTGGTTCATAAAAGAAAACAAAAAAGTGGAATTGAGGTTGTATCATATTCTTCTTCTTTATAATGTCTTTTGTGAAAATGATGGAAAGGAAAATTGTGCTCAATTGATAGAAGAAGAATTATATAGAATGTTTGGCATAAATGATGAGCATGATTGCAATATTGTTAGTATGAATTCTTTGAATATCCATGATGCTAACGATATGCAAAGCCATAAGTTTGGGGATGCTATATTTGATGAAGATGATAATTTTAGTCCTCCAAGATTTGATGTGAAAATTTGTTATAATGATAGCATGCCTCCTATTTATGATGATTATATTGATGAAAGTGGAGTTGGAGAGGTCATGACTTTATTTAGTGATGAACCCACTATTTTGGAAGAGGTTTCAATTGATTGTGACAACAAAGTTTCTATCTATGATGATTATGTTGATGACATATATGTTATAGAGAATAATTATAAGCATGAAACTTGTCATCATGATTCTTATTTTGAATCCCATGATAGTTATTTTGTTGAGTTTGCTCCCACTATTATTCATGAGAATAATTTTGCTTATGTGGAGAGTAAGAAAATTTCTATGCTTGTGGATCATGAAAAGAATGCTATATTGTTGGATTCATTCATGATGCGACTGAAAATTATTATGAGATAGGAACATATGATTCTACATATCTCAATAATCTCAAGTTTCCTCTCTTTATGTTGAAAGTTTTGAAGTTGCACTTGTTTTGCCCTCCTATGCAAGTTGATTTTTGCTCCCATGAATTGTTTGCTCACAAAATCCCTATGCATAGGAAGTGGGCTAGACTTAAATGGGTTACGCATATGCTTCATGATGCTCTCTTTATGTCTTAATTCTTATCTTTTATGCGAGCATCATTGAAATCATCATGCCTTGCTTAAAAGGCATTAAAGAAAAGCACTTGTTGGGAGACAACCCAACATTTACCCCTACTATTTTTGTGTGTTCACATTATTAGGCTACTGTAGTAATCATTTTTTATTGCTTTTGTTTCAATAAAGTGCCAAGTAAAGCCTTTGGGATGGTCTATGGTGATAGTTGATTTGATCTTGCTAAAAAACATAAACTTTTGCGCTCAGGAAAATAATTATCATTTTTAATAGAAGCATGATAAAATACTGATTCTTTCTGCAGAAGATCAATAGGAAAATTTACCAGGCTTTCCTAATTTTTCAGAATTTTTGGAGTGGTAGAAGTATGGTTGGAGTACAGATTACTACAGACTATTCTGTTTTTGACAGATTCTGTTTTCAATGCATAGTTTGCTTGTTTTATAGCTTCTATGGCTTATATTGCTCAATATAAATTGTGGAAATAATATTATACAGTAGGCTTTGTGTGAGAACAATTATGAATCTTGTTTTTGACAGTACCAAAGTGAAATCGTTTTCTCTTTATAATACTAACCTATCTCACAAAGTTCCGTTGAGTTTTGTGTGATCGAAGTTTTTCAAGTTTTGGGTGAGATATCGATATGAGGAAAATAAGGAGTGACAAGACCCTAAGCTTAGGATTCCCAGGGCACCCCCAAGGTAATATTTAAGGAAGATCCAAGCAACTAAGCTTGGGGATGCCCCAGAAGGCATCCCCTCTTTCGTCTCCAACATTATCGGCAACCTCACTTGGAGCTATATTTTCATTCGTCACATGATATGAGTTTTGCTTGGAGCATCATTTTATTTTGTTAGGATTTTCTTGCTGTTATTTAGAATAATATTTTGCATCTTTATTTTCAATAAAAATGCCAAGGATAGCCTTTAACATGCTTATTTTGCAAGTATACATGTTACCGTTTGAAAACAAAAAGTTTACCGCTGTTGCAAAAATTCCCTAAAAAATTCAGAGAATGTGATAAAATGCTGAAACTTTTTGCAAAATAAGCTCTGATAAATGTTCTACAATGTGGTAAATTTTCATAATCTTTGGATATTGATACTCTTGCATTCTTTACAGACTGTACTGTTTTGGCAGATTGCTGTTATGTTTGCATTGTTTGCATATATTTGCTTGTTTAATGATTCTATTTGAGGATAGGAGTATTAAATATGCAGAGGCATTAAGTATGCAATGTTGAATAATAATTTTAGTGATTTGCTACAGTATAGAATGATAAGGTTTTTGCATTGGTTTATAATAACTTATCTCATGAGTCCTTGTTGAGTTTTGTGTGGATGAAGCTTTTGAGATTGAGGAAAACAGTGATATGAGAAGAATTAAGGAGACACAAAAGCTCAAGATTGGGGATGCCCAAGGCATCCCAAGATAATATTTCAAGAAGTCTCAAGCATCTTAGCTTAGGCATGCCCCGGTAGGCATCCCACCTTTCTTCTTCAACAATTATTGGTTAGTATCGGTTGAGCCTAAGTTTTTGATTCTTCACATGATGTGTGCTATTCTTGGAATGTAATTTTATTTTATTTTGCTTGTTGTTTTAATAAAATGCTTAGATCTGAAAGTACTTGAATAAGAGAGATTCCTCAAATAGCTACATATTTACTTAACTACTCGCTTGATCTTCACTTATATCTTTTTTGGAGTAGCTCGTCATTTACTCTTGTGCTTCACTTATATCCTATGAGTAAATCGTTGAATGAATTGAATATCATGAAGTTGAAATTATATCATGCCTAGTGGTAGCTTCACATTGGGTTTAGAAAGTGAATCTTTTGAGGCTTGACAATCACAATATTGGTCATACAAGCAATTCACGAATAATTAGTATAAGGAAGAGAACTTTCACATGCAAATACACTATCATGGAGATCTATTGTGATTGTGAGCCCCCATCAAAATATTATATGCCAAAATTGTTGACGTTGGACAAGGAAGACAACGTAATGTTTTATGTTTGTTCATATTCACATAGAAGTTATATTGTCATAGATCCTTCAACATGTGGTGCTTGCCCCCCATCCTTGCTAGCCAAAAATTCCGCACCAAGTAGAGATACTACTTGTGCATCCAAAAACCCTTAAACCCAAATCTTATCTTCAAGAGTCCACCATACCTACCTAAGGATTGAGCAAGATCCTTCAAGTAAGTTGTCATCGGTGCAATAAGGCAATAAAAATTGCTTCTAAAAGTGTGAGATCATTTAATGTAAGAGAAAATTGAGCGTTGTACGAACTTCTGATGGTAAAGAATAAAAGCGGCAAACTGCATAATAAAGGTTGCCATCACAAGGGGAAATACAACGTGACGTTCTTTTGCACTAAGGGGTTGAGCATACAAACAAATAAGTGCATGCCAACCTCTGCTTCCCTTTTCGAAGGGCCTATCTTTTACTTTTCAGTATTTATTTTTATGCAAAGAGTCAAAGTTTTTCTCTCAATTCCTTTTTATTTTTCTCTTTTGGCAAGCATCATGTGGTGAGAAAATATCTAGACACATATATCCAGTTGGATATGGATAGCATGAGCTATTATTGTTAACATCACCCTTGAGGTGAATTTGTTGGGAGGCAAAACAATAATCCCCTAACTTTCTATGTGTCCAGTTGAAACATGTTTCTCATGTGTATGCAGTGAGTGTTAGCAATCATAAAAGACTATATGATGGTTGAGTATGTGGAGCTCTTACTTAGACTCTGTTGAATAAGTTGAATTGCAAATTGCTTGGTGACTCAGAACATAGGTTGTTGAGTTTCAATAGAATTTATTGTTTGAACCTTAACATGTGAATTGGTTGCTACTTTAACATGAGAAGTATTATAAGAAAGAATTGTTGTTATGATGCTAGGAAAAGTGATCGAAATTGTCATTGATCAAACTTGTGCACTTTGCTAGCATTCACACTTCATAAATTATTTCTTTTATCATTTACCTACTCGAGGACGAGTAGGAATTAAGCTTGGGGATGCTGATACGTCTCCAACATATCTATAATGTATGAAGTATTCATGCTAATATATTTCATTTTTTGGGACTAACCTATTGACCCAGTGCCCAGTGCCAGTTGATTTTTTTGCTTGTTTTTTACATCACAGGAAATCAGTATCAAACTGAGTCCAAACATCGCAAAACTTTTTGTGGATTTTTAATGGACCAAAAGACCACCAATAGGCCAAAGCTGCACCTGGGGGGTGCCCCGAGGGGGGCACAACCCATTAGGGCACGCCTGGGGGACCAGGCACGCCCAGGTGGGTTGTGCCCACCTCGGTGGCCTCCCGCACACCCTATTTACCCTTAAATTCCAAAATATTCAAAAAAACCTCGGGGTAACCCTAGATCGGAAGTCTCGCCGCCACAAGGCTCTGTAGCCACGAGAAACCAATCTAGACCCCGTTCCGGCACCCTATCGGAGGGGGGAATCTTCACCGGTGGCCATCTTCATCATCCCGGCGGCCACCATGATGAGGAGGGAGTAGTCCACCGTCGGGGTTGAGGGTTTGTACCAGTAGCTATGTGTTTAATCTCTCTCTCTCTCTCGTGTTCTTGATATGTCACCATCTTGATGTATCGCGGGCTTTCTTAATATAGTCAGACCATATGGTGTTCTCCCCTCTCTATCTTGTTCTGATGAATTGAGTTTTTTCCTTTGAGATTTCGTCGTTGTCGAATTGAATACTTTTATGGATTTGAGAGCACTTGATATATGTCTTGCATATGAATACTCGTGGTGACAATGGGGTATCATATTGATTCACTTGATATGTCTTTTGGCATTCAACTCACGGATTCCCGCTGTGACATTGGGGTAATATATCCATAGGGGTTGATGCACGTTCTCGTCCTTTGTTTCTTCGGTAGAAATCTTGGGGCACTCTTTGAGGTTCTTTGTGTTGGATTGAGTATTAGGAATCTGAAATTATTTGGTTTTATTTTAGTATGAACTCTTGGATAGATTGATCAGAAAGAATAGCTTCGAGGTGGTTTCGTACCCTACAAACAATTTCTTCGTATGTTCTCCACTAGATACGAACATTGGAGTGATTCTTCATTGCACATTGAGGGATGGTTATATGATCCAAGTATATTAGCACTATTGAGAGATTGCACTAGCGAAAGTACGGACCCTAGGCCTCATTTTCAAGCATTGCAATACCATTTTTGTGCCCGTTTTCTATTTGCTACCTTGATGTTTTTATTTATTCAGATTATAAAAATATATTTCTACCATCCATATTACACTTTTATCACCATCTCTTCACCGAACTAGTGCACCTATACAATTTGCCATTGTATTGGGTGTGTTGGGGACACAAGAGATTTCGTGTATTTGATTGCCGGGTTGTTTGAGAGAGACCATCTTCATCCTACACCTCGCACAGATTGATAAACCTTGGGTCATCCAGTTGAGGGAAAATTGCTACTGTCCTACAAAACTCTGTGCTTGGAGGCCCAACACAAGTCTACAAGAATAAAGTTGTGTAGTACATATCATTGGTTAGGCAAACTCGGTGGGACCAATCGCTCATTTCGATAGGACCAAAACATTACGAAGGGAAACAGAGAGTTTGCATTGCGAACTCGGTGGGACCGATCGCTCATTTCGGTAAGACTGAAAGGTTACGAAGGGAAACAGAGAGTTTCCAATCCCATCTCGGTGAGACTGAGATCTCTATCGATGAGACTGAACTGATTAGGGTTTCTGGCTTTGGCTATGTCAAAGAAACTCGATGGTGCCGGATAGATCAAATCGGTGGGGCCGAGTTTGACTTTAGGTTTAGTACATATTGGGATTTGAGAAAGTGGTTGAGGGCTTTGGAGCATATCACTAAGCATTTTGAGCAAGTAGACTATTAAGCAACACCTCATCCCCTTCTAATAGTATTGGCTTTTCCTATGGACTCATTGTGATCTTGGATCACTAAAATAGAAATGTAGAGTCTTGAGCTTTTGTCAATCTTTGTCCTTAGCATTTTGAGGGGTCCACATATCTAGTCCATGCCACGCCAATCATTGAACTTTCTGAAATATTCAACTTGAATGGATATTAGTTCAATGAGCTATATGTTGTTATGAATTACCAAAACCACCCGGGGATTAGTTGCACTTTCAAACAACAAACTTGATAAAACACCGTTGTGGTTTTGATGCGTAGGTAAGAACGGTTCTTGCTAGAAGCCCATAGCATCCACGTAAAACTTGCAACAACAAAGTAGAGGACGTCTAACTTGTTTTTGCAGGGCATGTTGTGATGTGATATGTTCAAGACATGATATGATAAACGTTATTGTATGAGATGATCATGTTTTGTAAGATATCTGACAAGAGGCAGGAGCCTTATGGTTGTCTCTTTATTGTATGAATTGCAAACGCCATGTAATTCCTTTACTTTATCACTATGCGTTAGCGATAGTTGTAGAAGCAATAGTTGGCGAGACGACCACGACACTACATTGGAGATCAAGGTGTCAATCTGGTGACGATGGAGATCATGACGATGCTTTGGAGATGGAGATAAAAAGCATAAGATGATGATGGCCATATCATGCCACATATTTTGATTGCGTGTGATGTTTATCTTTTATGCATCTTATTTTGCTTAGTACGGCAATAGCATTATAAGATGATCCCTTAAAAAAACTAGTAGACTGTCTGTGCATTGCCACGGGCATGTCAACTTTAACATGGATTGAAAAGATAGCCAATAACAGAAAATAATAATTAAAATCCACTTCACTTGCAATATATTTTGATAAAAAAATTGAAACATTGAACTATTTATTGTGCACTTCATTACAAATGTGAGTTATTTACCCAAAACCACTACACTTGGGGCTAGGGTAACCGGTCAGTACCACATTTAAGCCATGTCACAAAAAACCACCAACTCTGGGACTAATCGGTACCGCGGAGCACTGACTGGTCATTTTAGCCGCGGAAACAGCGAAACCGACAGGTCGGGCCCACCTGTCGGGACGATGTGGCGCGGGCTGACGGACGCCGTTAGATGGAGGGGGATGGCAGTTTCCGCGACCATGTATTAGTGGGCCGTGCGGGTCGCTCGTCAGACCAGACCGCACCAGAGCACATCCGACCCCTCTGTCTCGACCTCGACGACCGCCGCCGCCGTCCGCTGGTCCGCCATGGTTTCCTGGAGTGAGGGGTCAAGCTCTTCTTCTTCGGACGATGAGTCAGTGACTAGCCAGGTATGTTCATTTGGGGATTCCAACATTTAGGGTTAGGGTTAGGGTTCTTGAGTTGGGGATTTCTTACCAAGTCGCTGATTTCTTCAATCTCTTTGGTTTTAAGCTTCCTAGGACTATCCCATGCTATGAATGGAGTGGCATTGCTCATGAGCTCTCCTCTCGATGTCTGCATCGCGAGCCTTGCCTCAGGCTAGTAGCATTTGAATCTACGGACACTGGCGGATGTTTTCTTGCTTGCGCTGAGGAGAAGGTATGTTGGTTAGTACTGTATTGAGTTAACCTTGGTTAGTTTTTGCTCCATTCAAATGCCAGAAGGAAATTTTGCTCTGCTTATTAGTGTGAACAATTGTCATTGCCCACAGTTGGATTTAATTATGCTCTGACAATAGTAAATTATGCTATGCTAGTGTAATTTTCTCCAAATAATTAAGTAGTGTACAACATTGTTAGTGCCAGTAGGAAATTATGCTATGGCAGTGTAATTTGCTCAAATAATTAAGTAGTGTACAACTAGTGTACAACATTGTTAGTGCCAGCACTAAATTTTGTACTTACTAATGACAACATATATTTAGTTTATATGCTGTTAAAAGTGACAAAAATTTCTTATTGACAACACATATTAATTTGATAGGCTTTCTTAATTGTTTGTGCATTTAAATGAACACAATTTGATAGGCTTTCTTATTGACAACACATATTAATTTGATAGGCTCTCTTGTGTAGTATGATTGACAATATTTTTTCTGAATTATAGGCTGAACTAAAGTGCAACTATCTGGAGTGGATAGACCCTGAGTGGTCAGTGGCTATGCAGTTCTGCCTAACTGAATTGTGGGGCATGTATGACAAAGAAATCAATGACAGGGTGAGAGACAATGTTCAGCTTGGTGATCAGAATTACAAATTAGTTGGAGAAAAGAGGAAGATGGAAGAAGAGCTGAGAATTTTCAAACTTGATTTTGCAAAAATGGTGGCTGACAAGGAGGATGCTATTACTGAGCTGGGCAATACTAGGTTGGCTCTCAATGATCTGAAAGAGGAGATGGAGAAGAAGAAGCTGGCAGACCATGGTTGCACAAACCTACATCAGTTACTCAGGGCAAAGGCAGAGAAGGAGAGGGACAAGCTTGTGGTAGAGAGAGACCAAGTGCTCACACAAAGAGACCAACTAAAGGAAGAGAAGAAAAAGCTAGAGTACATCATCTCTGATTTGCTGAAACAGAAGCTTGGCTACAAGGACAAGATCAAGAAGTTGAAGGAGATCTGTGATGAATTTTAATTATATAATGTGGCATTGTACTGGTGTAGTTGTGCTCTGTTGCACTGAATAATCAGCCCTACTAGAAGTGCACTGTACTGTTGTAATGGTTAAATTTGTATTGAATTATGCAGTTTATCTGCAAGTCTAGATTTTGAACTTATGGCATGAATTTGAACTTAATTTGTAGTGCTATCTCTTGTATCATATTGAGTACTCTATTATATTTACTTCACTCCAGGTGAAACTGGTGTGATAGTCAAATTATTGTGCATAGAAAAATTTTAAATACTAGTAACTTATGGCATGAGTATACCAGGAACTTTCTGGCATTATTATTATGCACATAATGTGATGATCAGGGAGTGCAAACAACATAGCAGTACATAGTAAATGTAGCAGTGCAAGCACATAATTATAGATAGGTACATGATGATTGAAGCAAGCCAACATAGCAGTACACAAGAATAATAGATAGTAGTTCCTCATAGCATAAAACCAAGATCCATACATAGGTTTAGCATAACATTACACAACAGTAGTTCATAGTGGCACACATAGGTTCAACACAGCATTACATAAGTTCAAATTTAGTGTTGGCATAGATAAAGTGCTCTAGTGCCTGATGGAGCACACATGCACTTGGATACATAGTCAAACAAGAACTCTCAGTAGTTCCCACTGGCATAGAAGTACCCCTCCATCCTTTTGCTCATGTATCTTGCCCTTTTCGGCCTATTTCCTGTTGGCTGGCTAGTTGAAGCTTCTGCAGTAGTTCTTGGAGGATTGAAGCTTCTTGCACCTGTTTTTGCACCTCTCCTTGCAGCAGCAGTACCAGCACCAGAAGGAGAAGAATTTGCAGCTCTAGCAGATGAACCAGCAGCTCTAGCAGATGTAGCAGCAGCTCTAGTAGATTTGCCCCTTGAAGCAGCAGTAGCAGATCCCCTTGAAGCAGATGTAGAGCTTGCACCCCTAGGAGTTGTTGTACCAGATGTTGAGCTTCCCCCTTGCTGCCATGCAGGGGCTGTCCCGTTTTCCTGCAATTATTTTTGTTGGATAAATTTCAGTGATACTTAATGAGTGATGAGATAGAGAAGGAAGTCAAAAATAACATACCATGTGTTTGTTCTTCCTGATTTGCAGATCTGGCCTCAATGACTTTGCACAACTTGTGTATTTGTGGCCCTGCAACTTGCAGTTACTACAAGTTATTGTAGCCATTCTTGTTGTCTCCTTTGCTTGAGGAGGCTCAAACCTGCCTTTCTTCCTTTTCTCTTCTGCTGGTCCCTTCTTGTCTTCTTTGAACTAAGGTGGGTCAATGTCAGGAGTTGCAGTTTTCACCCAACAATCAGGACCAGGAACTAGGTAAATGATAGGCTTGTATGACCCCAAGTACATAGCCTTTTTGAAGAAAATATTTACATGGTCCTCTGGTAGTTGTTTGGACCTGTAAATGGCAGAACAACCATGGTTGCAAGGAATTCCAGAGATGTCCCACTTCTTACAACCACATGTTTTCAGATTAGTGTCAACAGAGTAGGTCTTATCCCCACTACTCACTTGGAAAAGACCTGGTCCAGCTATCAATGATTTGCAGTCCCTTGCATATCTCTTGTTCATCTCTAACCTCCCAACATAAGTTGGTGCAATTTCCCATCTTGAAACTAGTCCACCCTCTCTCTTTTGCTGATACCTTACCAGAAGTTTGTCCTTGATCCCATTGATCATGGTGACAATTGGCTTGTTCCTTACATCAAGTATGTACTTATTAAAAACTTCACTTAAGTTATTGACAACCAGATCAGTTTTGCAGTTAGTATCCATTGCATGTCTTGACCAAGCTTTTGGAGGAATCCTTGACATCCACTCCCAAGCAGCCTTGCACTCAGCCTTCATGCTCTCCATTGCCAACTGAAAGTCATGTTCAGTGTAAGCATATGCAGCTGCATACATGCATTTCTTCAAGTCTTCTCCTCTGAATCCTGCTCTCTGAAAGTTGGCATAAATGTGCCTCAAGCAGTACCTATGAGGGCAGTTGGGAAAGATTGATGTGACTGCATTCAACAGACCCTGCAAAGGATTTTGAATTTGTTAAAATGAAATAAATTATCAAAACAAATTTTAATTCAATTTAATTGTTGTAGTAATATTATATTGATTTAATATTACATTGATTTAATTCAATTTAATTGTTGTAGCTTGTCCTATGTTGGCCCATAAGGGTCACCCTAGGCTACCTTGACCGAAGTGTCGACAAGATGCGTTACCACTCGACACATGCCAACTAGGGTAGGTGGGAGGTTGGTTAGGCTATGGTGGCCCATAAGGGTCACCCTAGGCTATCTTGACCGAAGTATCGACAAGATGCGTTACCACTCGACACATGCCAACTAGGGTAGGTGGGAGGTTGGTTGGGCTATGGTGGCCCATAAGGGTCACCCTAGGCTATCTTGACCGAAGTATCGATAAGATGCGTTACCACTCGACACATGCCAACTAGGGTAGGTGGGAGGTTGGTTGGGCTATGGTGGCCCATAAGGGTCACCCTAGGCTACCTTGACCGAAGTGTCGACAAGATGCGTTACCACTCGACACATGCCAACTAGGGTAGGTGGGAGGTTGGTTGGGCTATGGTGGCCCATAAAGGTCACCCTAGGCTATCTTGACCGAAGTATCGACAAGATGCGTTACCACTCGACACATGCCAACTAGGGTAGGTGGGAAGTTTGTTGGGCTATGGTGGCCCATAAGGGTCACCCTAGGCTACCTTCACCACTATACACATGCCAACTAGGGTAAGTTTTCAACAAATTAATGAACTAAATACACTAAATGCAGAACTAATTAGACTAAATACACTAAATGCATAACTAATTAAACAAATTAATGAACTAATTAGAGTACTAATTTAGGGACAAGTGATGATGTAGATAAACTCACCTTCTGTCTATCAGACATGAATGTGTACTTCCCAATTTTTCCCTCTTCAGTCCCTCCTAGGGCATATTAGAGTTGAGTCAAAAACCATGACCAATTTGGTGTGTCTTCAACTCCAACCACTCCAAATGCTATGGGGTACATATTGTTGTTTGCATCCCTTCCAGTAGCAGCTAGTATTTGTGCCCCACTAGTTAACTTAATGAAACAACCATCTAGGCCTATGAATGGCCTGCATCCATTCAAAAATCCCTCAACACATGCATTCAAACAAAAAAGACCATGAAACCTTGGTCCTACAGTTGGGTTTTCTCTTGTGTTTTCCACTCACAGTACTGACAATGCATCTTGATCCAGGATTTGTAGCCTTCATAGTCTCCAAAAAATCTCTCAGCCTCTTGTATTGCCTCTTGTGATCTCCAAGCACAATCTCCTTTGCTTTCCTCTTTGCTCTCCATGCCATCATCTTGGGCACCTCAACACCAAACTGCCTCTTTACCTTGTCAACTATAGTAGGTACAGTCGTGTTGGGGTCTGATCTGATAGTTTCAAGCATTTTGTTGCCAAGCCACTTGGAGCTGATCCTTGTCTTCTCAGATTGGGTGGGACAGGTGTGCTCCAATACCATCTTCTTAATGCAGAAAGTGGGCTCATTACTGATCTTTGCTGCAACCATGTGGAACTGACAGCCCTCTCCATCACAACACACTATTACCCTATCACTGCAGTTTCTGTGATATTTGTATCTTCTAAGTTGTTTCACATGAAATTCACAAGAGCCTCTCTAAATTGGTACACATCTCTGAAACAAAGCCTAAGCTAGAATTGTTGCTCTGGATGCAGCCTGCCCTCATCATACCAGACCCTAGGTGGTCTTTTCTTAGCTCTACTATTTCTACCAGAGGGGATTATAAAAGACATAGGTTCATTGCCATCATCATCAGCTTCAAAGCCTGTATCATCCTCTTCTGAAGATGGATACCAGTCCTCATTCATGCTTCTCTTAGCACTAGAGTGGGACCTACTAGTAGGCCCAGGCCTCTTTATCTTCTTTTGAACAGGCTCAAGAACTGCTATCTATTGACAGTCATCATCCTCTTCCTCCAAGTCTATGTCATATAAATCTTCAGGGTCTGTGTCTCCTTCACAGTGTGTACTGCTCATGTATTGAGCTCTCTTCTTCTTAATGTCAGCAATTGTCTCTTTCAAATCACTGTCCACTTTCCTCCTATGTTCTTCTTCTCTAGCTACATTATCTTCTTCTTCATAGTCCATGGAATCTGAATCTGCATCTGAGGGGTCTTCATGAGCTACAAAGTCTTCATCAAATATTGAGTCATCATCTTCATTAGATGTGTCCTCATTTCCTGCATGCTCTTCCTCATCTGTATCAAACTGGAAATTTGTATAATTAACACTAACTTCAGTGTTAACCTGCTGCAATGCATTATTTTCCTCATCTGCATCTACCATCTCTGGCTCAATTGGGTGATCTTGTGTCCCAAGCAGTAACTGGAATGGTGGGGGAACTGATTTTATTGGCATATAGTTCACACTTTCTTGTGTACCAAGAAAATATTATGAGCCAACATGATCAGTGTTTGTTTTGTGCACAACACCTGACTCATTAACAACAAATACAACTGGTGGGTCCACTGTTAAATCTTCAATTGTTTCATCTGGGTCCACTTCTTCATCTTCTGCACTTTTGTTAACGGGTGCTCTCTTTATATCTAATTTCCCCTCTTTAACATACAAACACAGTGTCTGACTGCTTTTAAACTGCTTTATCATCTCATCCACTTCAGTGTTGTTTCTGACGAAAGTAATCCCTTGCAGCCCTGTGCAATCCTTCCTCAAGTAGCAAATACTGTCATCACTTCCGTATCCATTTCTGACCATCACATTAAGCAAACTGCCATAAGTGATGTCTCTCTCATACATCTTCACAAGGGCATTTTTTGGCAGCATCTTTAGAAGGAAACTGAAAATATAATGACCATGGCTCCTCAGGCCTACAAAACACAAAACATATTAAAACATATTAATGACCATGACATTTTCAGTAACATTTTCAAGCCTACAGAACACAAATCAAATTCATGACCATGCCATTTTGAGTGCCACAATAAAAACTATGACATATTCACATATAAAACAAAGTAACAGCAATAAGATCTATGCCACAAGAGCCAACAAATGCAGAATAAACTATGATACATTTAGTAATTCAGAAAAAACAAAGAAAAAACTTCATCTAGGCATAGGAGCTTCCTCCCCCAACGAAGCAGTATTGCTAGAAGTAACCCTAGGCATCCTAACTAACTGAGTACTCTAACTAAGCAGTATTGCTAGAACCCTAACCCTAGGTTTTTGCACTGAGATTTACCTGGGTGGAGATGGATGCCCGGGGGGTACTTCCTCCTCCAACGAATCAGCCACCGCCGACGCCTTCTCCGTGTCCGCAACATCCTTCTCTGCCTCCTCCGCATGCTGCAACGGTGGCGGCAGGACAACTTTTCCCCAATCCGCCGTCGAGTGCGAATCGCCATCGGGGTCGGGGCCCAACTTGCCAATGGGGTTGCATTGCGGGCGGCGGGCACTGGAAGAATGACCACCGCCGCCGGAGCCGCCGAGACCTTCTCCGCCATAGCCGCCGCCGGAGCTGGCCGCCATGAGCAGAGCGGGAGGAACACGCGGGAGGGAAACTGAATCAAGGATTGGAGGACGAAACGGCAGGGGCGTGACCTAATACACGGGCGCGGAAACGGCTGTCCCCCTCCGTCTAACGGTGTCCGTCAGCCCGCGCCATGTCGACCCGACAGGTGGGCCCGACCTGTCGGTTTTGCTGTTTCCGCGGCTAAAACGGCCAGTCAGTGCTCCGCGGTACCGATTAGTCCTAGAGTTGGTGGTTTTTTGTGACATGGCTTAAATGTGGTACCGACCAGTTACCCTAGCCCCAAGTGTGGTGGTTTTGGGTAAATAACTCTACAAATATTAATAAAACTTGAATGCCTTTATTATTTATGCTTAAGATTCGATCATCTCACGAAAGCATGTGTATTGTTATTATCCGTTAATTAAAGACAAACGCATGGAGTACTTTGTTCCCTTTAAACAAATGTTCGAAGTTGTTACAACCAGAGAGAGAGAGTGGGGACGTGTCCTGACAGCACATCATGCCAGACCAGAACTTTTAACTCTCATTGTGTGGCAATATAAAATGTCTAGAAAAATACAGCTCTTTGAAATAATGCAAGGCAGCCCCAAGAAATAGAGGTTCTAAATTGCTAGGAGCTTAAATGCTTAATAATACAATCATGTTTCTCCACTTTGAGCCAGTCCAATGTGGACTACTTCATTAATACCTACCATCATTCCAGATAACCTGCAAAACCAGAGGTAAAAGACTATACAAATAAAAATTTCAGTTGAGTTGAAAGGCTCAAACTAAAAGCCAACAAATATATGCAGGGTTATTTCATACTGCTATTTTATTCAGCACCAATAACCTCCTTGTCAGCATCATAATATATCATCCAAAATCATGTTACCAATTTTGGGGCAACTTTATACTACTTACAAATATAAAGAATAATATTAACTAAAAAAACCATGAATTGTAATAGATGTGAAAAATACTTCTATGCTTCAAAGAATCATATGGTGTGAGTATCGTCTGAAAGCTTTTAGGAGAAATAAGGATAGAGAGTTGTTTTGTTCAACGAAACAGATTGACTCTCCTTACACTGAGTCTAATTTCATCATCATTCATCATTGTTACATGTATAAATCAGGATAAAACACAATGAATAAGAGGAATAAGGATAGAAACTTGTTAACTTCATCACAATGTTCATTTGCTTATACATGAAGAAATAAGACAACATCTCCTGTGAAAACATTATTTTTATTGACAAACAAATTCCCTCCATTTGTTAAAAAGATGCCTATTTGGTTCACCTGGAAGGCAAAGGACAATTTCATAACAGGTCTATGGTACCTTGCTAGAAGGAAAAAGATAACGGGTATACTTGGCTCAAAATCAGAATGGATGATAGAATTACATAGAGCTGTTTGTCCTTTTCAAAGATACAACTTTTGTAAGGAACCGTGTCAACGAATTCGCGCAAAAAATATATCATCTGATTTCGGTAATGTAATAGAGCACACTAAATCGTATTTATGAATGCGTAGGAATCTGGACTCTTTAGAAGAAATGGACAGAGCAAATGAGCATGTTCCAATGCAGGTTCTACTGTACACATGTTTTTATACAAAATTTATTAGAAACACAGGAACAAAATATGTTTGAGTAGGCAACAAAATTTGTTTTAGAAGATGATGACTTCCTAATATTGAAGCACGTAACTGAACTCTACTGGTTTTTAGGAGTTGAAATGGAGGTACAAGACAAAAATGAAGAAATAGGTTTTATTTCTGTTACTCACAAACTACATGTACAACATTGAGAAGCTCCTTGTGAATCAAGCTTACAACAATGAGCACTGAAAAATCATACCCTCTTCTTGCTAGCTGGTGGTGAGAACACCTTTGCAGCAATTAGTATTGAAATGTTCTCCTTGATAGGGTCATGAAGAATGCCAACAATGAAAATCCCATCCAGTATTTAGACCTAAAAATTTCACCATTGGTACCCATGGGATTAGTCAGTACTAAAAAGAATGGTAGCTCTTGCAAGAAATTTCATATAACTCGATTGCCGGTTCTTCGGTGTCAAATTTTCAGCATATATGTGAATATTAAATCGACCTCACATACGTAAAGAAATTAGGAAAAACACGAAGGCTGCAGTGCGGCTCCCGTGTCCTTGACAGTTTCGGCACGCCTACCGCGTCCCCGCCGGTTGTGCCGCGACCCCCCCCCATCCTTGGTGGCGGCCACGGTGCCCACATCCACATGCATCCAGGTTTGGGCTGTACTGGAGCAGCCACACACTTGTACCCGTCACTACTGTGTGTCATTGCAGATTAGAGAGAGAGAGATATTGTTCAGGATCCAGAGACGGCAGAAGATACCTGGGCCACCAGCACTGATCCAAAAATCCCTAGGACCAAACCCCGGCAGCAGGCCCTCTCATCCTCTTCAAGGCTGCCTACCGCCTCGTGCTACTCCTTTTCTCGCTTTTCTCCACCGGCGCTCACCTTCCCACTGGTGCCATCCGTCATGCCCTTTGTCTGACACCAAAAATAATTTGTTGTCAATAATATTGCCAATTAGGCATGAACAAACATTACAAACTCAAAATTCAATTACTCTAAGAACAAGCTCGATATCAGATTACTTGATCTTTCCTAGAGAAAAACAAAATACTAAACCAAACTTTGCGAGAACAGTAGGAGGTTGGCCCAAATAGCTGCTCCATCATCATATGCATAATTTAAGATAATTAAATATTCAAATTCATCTGCATGGGCATCAAGCTTTATTATAAGGGTTCAGATTTATTTTAGGGTAGTGAGACTTTATATGGTTTCTATTTCCCTAAATTCTAAGCCCAATGTGCCTCTATGTCCCTGTTTCTTACCTCCCCACTCACCGACCAGATCAAGAAGCAGCACCCCGATCATGATTCAAGTATTTTTTAGATGGTTCTGTACGGATCTTCAAATCTAATTTCCTACCATCCATATCTAAATGTTTCTTCTCACAAATATTTTGACAAACTGTAGCCTTTTTGGTTGATGATTCATGGGATTTGTTTCTCTTTTCCGATCTTTCATTTGGGAAACATGTTTGCGTGTGTTAAAATATAATGCTGCTCCAATACCCTATGTATAACCGGGAAAGTTAACAAAACATTTGTAAATAGTCACCACAAAAATATTGTAACATACTCCATTAGGATTGAGGAAACTAAAGTGTGCTCCTTGCCATAGCTCTTTCTAGGTGGAGTAGACTGTAAGTGTCGATGGTATTTACCAACAACGATGTTGCTGTAGAGCTCATCACCATTATCTGCAAAAGAAATGACAAATGTAAATTTGTTTTTGCAGGGAAAGGTAAATTGATGACTGAAACTATAAGCAACATGCATCAGACAGCTGAAGGCAAGAAAAGGAAGGTATTCGATCGGCTCACATGAACGCACCTTCGCTAAAAACCAGCAACAATTGAAGGCAAGAAAAGGAAGGTATTCAATCGACTCACATGAATACACCTTCGCTAGAAACCAGCAAAAGGAAGGCAATGAATGAACCCTAATGCTTACAGATCATGTGCATTACAAGTGAAGATATCCAAAAAAAGGAGATCTGCAGTTCATATCAATATGAAGAAAATATAATGCTACAGGAAAACAGTGGTCCCACAGGTGGTTTGCTGACCATGTACATAGATTGTCTAAAGTCATATTTCATATGAGCTTATCTATGAGTTTCGGGCAGTATATAAAATAATGAGATCAGCTGACCATCAGTATCTAGTATAAGTACTTCCATTTTCCTAGAAAAGCTGGGGGAGGGGGAGTAGTTTTCTGCCTGAGGCTTGGACTGGGTGCATATGTCATAGGAGACTCATTTTCCCTCGTCCCTCTTCAGATTAATATCGTCGTTTCCATACTTCAGATCTTCAATGAACCAACGATGTATGAGCAACCTGGCCAATCAAGAGATCGGCTATAGGATATCATTTTGATACTATCAGCCTATGTATGGAATGCGGTTTCAAGCTTTCAGCACATATCACTGGAAAGTTAATTATGAGAAGAAACAAACATAACATCGCCTCATTATACTTCCAGTAAGGCTTTCTCCTGATGCAATAATCTTAAACAAGAATGAAACTTTCCGAGGAACAAATGTTAATTTTAGGTCAAGAAAATAAGCTCGACAGTCCTGAACTCCAAATCATATGAAATTAGTGTGACTAAAAAATTAAACATGGCATGATTCACATAGAAATAAGCACTTGAACCAGTGGTAATTGTTGCCTGCTCTCCAACGAGGCAAAGTTATCATTTTTTTCTTTCTCTGTATTATCATGGTACAAAAGACTAAGAAAATATAGCCGTTTTTTGTTCTCTACCTTCAATAGTTAATGCTCGTAAAATAAGACTTTACCTGGTTATTAGTCAGAAGCACATGCTGTCTCTGTGGGATATTGCACACTTGAACCATCAGGTATATATAAAAAATCTCTCAATTGTAATGCCACTGATGCAAACGCCAAGACATAGGATACCATTGGTAGATTACAAAGGTACACCTCTACAAAGAGTATGAAAAAAATGAAGATTCATTAAATGTTCACCGCCAACAGAGAGAAACAGGACAACTCTAAAAGTTGAGAGAAGACCTCAAGGAGTCAATGTTTCACTATTAGTCTACATCGTCACAACCTAAAGCAGAAACTACAAAATCGGTTATTAAGTCACCACTCAAATTGGTCCCAAAGATAAAGAGTATTATTTCCAATGAGAATTGGGCGTATTTAACAAAAACTACCACAATTCGTCCAATCGTGCCTACAAACTACACTTTACAAATTTGTACCGAAAACTACCATTTTTTGATTAATTTTTGACTAAAAACTACCATGTATGGAAAGTGCCCGGTTCGACCAATTTAAACCTGTTTATGACAAGTTGGGCCCACTCATAAGCGCTGACGTCGCAGAGTAGTCAACTCCGCTAGATTAACCATTATATTGACTGTTATGACATGTGGGACCAATATGTAAGCTCTATCTTCTTTCATGGAACTCCCCATCTACGGTCGGGTCCGCATCAATAGGCCAACGCCAATCTTTCTCTGTACGGAAGCTTTGAGCGAGGGAAGGAGCGAGCTAGCAGCAGCACCATTTTTCGGACGCAGGTGGCGGTGGTGAGGGAGATAGGGACGGGGTGGCGGAGGGCTTTTTGAACGTCGGAGGGCCGGGATGGGCAGCGGGGGTAGCAACCCGTCGAGCCTGGCGCACATGACCCCGCTGCAGCCGGCGCCGGTGTTCGTGTCTACCAGGAAGTGGATGGCACTGCTGCAGGCCATCTCGGCGCCGTCCTAGCCCAGAACCAGCTCCAAATTTGCGCTCTTCCTTCGATTTAGCCGGAGGTGGACAAGGAGGTTGCTGAGCGACGAGATGGCTACAGAGCGGGGGAGGAGGTCAGCCCCGTGTGCGTCGCTGGGGGCCGTGGAGGCGTGGGCCAGGGATAGCCACCATGCACGGGAAGCTCCTTCCATGACTGGGGTGGTTGGATGCCATCCGCGCTCACCACGGACGAGGCATGGTCACCATCCACCAGCTCATGTGCGGCCGGTGCTGCTCACAACTGTGACTGCTTGCGCCCGGCCATGGCAGCTCGTGCTCCAGGATGAATACAACCTGCTCGAGGAAATGTCCCAAAGAAATCTGTTTCACGGAGAAGAGGTTGATGATGACATGTGGGTCGCATACGTCATAACGCACAACTTACCGATCAATCTAACAGAGTTTGACTACTATGGCACGTCAGTGCTTACATGCGGGCCATCCTTGTCAGAAAGGCGTTTAGAAGAGGTGAATCAGACATTTTTGAGATATGGTAGTTTTTAGTCAAAGATTAGTTGAAAAGTGGTAGTTTTCGGCACAAATTTGTAAAATGGTAGTTTGTAGGCATGATTGGACGAATTGTGGTAGTTTTTTGTTAAACACTCGAGAATTGGTTTAGTAAGTGGGCATCTTGCCACAACATACAAGCCATAGGAGTATATTTTTATGATCAAAGTGGTGTTTCCACCCTCCGATTTCCATTAAGGGAAACCATAAACGAGATACAAGAACCAGTTCACCGCAAGCCATAGGAGTATAATTGGATATCACAAATGTTAAAGCTAGAACTGAACATAGTATCCCGTTTTGAAACCAGTAAATTGACACATTTTCAGTTTTTGAAAGAATCCATGCAAAGCATCTCTATGAGCAAGAACTATCTTGTGGAACAAAATTTAATTAGTGACAGGGTTTACGCTCTTACCTATACACTTAATTTAAGCAAGCGAGCATTCAGACATGCCATTTGTTTCCGGAACAACACCATAACAATTCTTAACTTCCAAGAATGCAGTCTATACTGTATTTCTTTTGCAAAATAATTCCTTGCAGGGTACACATGTATTGCTAACATCTAACTACTACGTACAACCACATTGATGGCCGGGTTACAGAGCTCAAGAGAGAAAGAGGAGAAGTAAACCGAGAGATTTATCGAGCCGGCAGCAAAGCAGATGATAAGAGACTCGGAGAAGCAGCTTCAGTGACGAACGCATGTACGAGCTTAAGCAGGGTCAAGATGACATCTCTGTATCACCATATTAAAGCATTATCAACAAATACAACATGTACTGTCAATGGAGATTGTTCAGAGAACACGTCCAGACATAAACTAAAACACACACATATTCAAGAGCCAGCAAGGTTACACCGCCATCTATGCATTCAGCGGTCAGGGCGCACGTTGAGCGTTGGGTGCAGGACGAAGGGATGCGGGGGAGGGGGCAAGGGGGTGCTTACTCCTGGGATCAGGGCCTTGGTGGTGGAAGGAGATGCCGTCGTCCTTACCGAAGATCTTGTAGATGCCATCAATGAATGAGGTGTGAATATGTGTGAACGACCTGACCACCGCCAACATTCTTCGGATTGTTCCTGCAACGCCTTCTATGTGACGGCGGCCGCGATCCATACGGAGGAGGTGGCTGAGATCTGGAGATACGGCTGCAGCCATCTCGACGGCAATGGCGGCGATCCGGACGACGGTGAAGGCAGCGATCCGGGGCGGTGACGGCGGTGATCCGGAGAGGGGTGGCGGCGATCCGGAGGACGCTGGACTGGTCGACAAGCTCCCGTGTGGCGGCGGCCCAGGAACCCTAGCGCGTGCGAGGGTACCGAGGAGAGGATGCTTGCGCGAGAAGAGGGAGGGGAGTGGTTCGTCCGTGGGGGTGGTTTTTTGGCTGCGTGAGTGGGCGGGGGCAGCAGAGACGAAAAAAACCAATGAAAAAAAATCGTGGAGCAGGGGGGAAGCGCTGGGACATGGGAGGTTGTCGGAAGGACAAAGAAAATCGTCTCTGGTGGGACGAAAATTGACCGGCGGAGACTACCAACTGCTCCATTAGGAGTAGAGATTTCAAGGTATAAGTGTTCTCCCCGAGTATGCACCGTTGCGACAGTTCGTCATGCTGAAAACTACTCCATCTCACGTGATGATCGGACATGGTTTAGTTGATCTGGATCACTTACCATTTAGATGACTCGAGGGATGTCTATCTAAGTGGGAGTTCTTAAGTAGTATGATTAATTAAACTTAATTTATCATGAACTTAGTCCTCATAGTTTTTGCATATCTATGTTGTAGATCAATGGCCCGTGCTACCGTTCCCTTGAATTTTAATGCGTTCCTAGAGAAAGCTAAGATGAAAGATGATGGTAGCAACTACACGTACTCGGTTCGTAACTTGAGGATTATCCTCACTGCTGCACAAAAAAATTATGTCCTTGATGCACCGCTAGGTGTACCACCCCCTCCAGCAACTACAGACGTTGTGAACGACTGGCGGTCACATGTTGATTACTACTCGATAGTTCATTGTGCCATTCTTTACGGCTTAGAATCAGGACTTCAAAGACGTTTTGAACGTCATGGACCATATGAGATGTTCCATGAGTTAAAGTTAATATTTCAATAAATGCCCGAGTTGAGAGATATGAATTCTCCAATAAGTTCTATAGTTGCAAGAAGGAGGAGAACAGTTATGTCAGTGAACACATACTCAAAATGTCTGGGTATCATAATCACTTGACTCATCTGGGAGTTAATCTTCCAAATGATAGTATTATTGAAAGAGTTCTTCAATCACTCCCACCAAGCTACAAAGGCTTCGTGATGAACTACAATATGCAAGGGATGGATAAGACAATTCCCAAGCTCTTCACTATGCTCAAAGCTGCGAAGGTAGAAATCAAGAAGGAGCATCAAGTGTTGATGGTTAAGAAGACCACTAGTTTCAAGAAAAAGGGCAAGGGAAAGAAGGGGAACTTCAAGAAGCATTTCAAGCAAGTTGCCACTCCCGGGAAGAAGCCCAAATCTGAACCCAAGCCTGAAACTGAGTGCTTCTACTGCAAAGGGACTGGCCACTAGAAGTAAAACTGCCCCAAGTATTTGGCGGATAAGGATGGCAAAGTGAACAAAGGTATATTTGATATAAATGTTATTGATGTGTACCTTACTAATGCACATAGTAGCGCCTGGGTATTTGATACTGGTTCGGTTGCTCATATTTGTAACTCGAAATAGGGGCTATGGATTAAACGAAGATTGTCTAAGGATGAGGTGATGATGCACGTTGGGAATGGTTCCAAGGTCGATGTGATCGCCGTCGGCATGCTACCTCTACATCTACCTTCGGGATTAGTTTTGGACCTGAATAATTGTTATTTGGTGCCAGCGTTGAGCATGAACATTATATTTGGATCTTGTTTAGTGTGAGACGGTTATTCTTTTAAATCAGAGAATAATAGTTATTCTATTTACATGAGTAATATCTTTTATGGTCATGCACCCTTGAAGAGTGGTCTATTTTGGTTGAATCTCGATTGTGGTGATACACATATTCATAATATTGATGCTAAAAGATGCAAAGTTGATAATCATAGTGCAACATATTTGTGGCACTACTATTTAGGTCATATTGGTGTAAAGCGCATGAAGAAACTCCATGCATATGGGCTTTTGGAATCACTTGATGTTGAATCATTTGATACTTGCGAACCATGCGTCATGGGCAAGATGACTAAAACTCCGTTCTCCAGAACAATGGAGCGAGCTAATGACATATTGGAAATAATACATACCGATGTATGCGGTCTGATGAGTGTTGAAGCTCGCGGCGGGTATTGTTATTTTCTAACCTTCACAAATGATTTGAGCAGATATGGGTATATCTAATTAATGAAACACAAATCTGAAACATTTGAAAAGTTCAAAGAATTTCAGAGTGAAGTGGAGAATCCTCGTAACAAGAAAATAAAGTTTCTACGATCTGATCGCAGAGGCAAATATTTGAGTTACGAGTTTGGCCTTCATTTAAAACAATGTGGAATAGTTTCACAACTCATGCCACCTGGAACACCACAGCGTAATGGTGTGTCTGAACATCGTAACCATACTTTATTAGATATGGTGCAATCTATGATGTCTCTTACCGATTTACCAGTATTGTTTTGGGGTTATCCATTAGAGACAAGTGCATTAATGTTAAATAGGGCACCGTCTAAATCCGTTGAGACGACACCGTGTGAACTATGGTTTGGCAAGAAAACTAAGCTGTCATTTCTTAAAGTTTGGGGTTGCGACACTTATGTCAAAATGCTTCAGCCTGATAAGCTCGAACCCAAATCGGAGAAGTGCGTCTTCATAGGATACCCTAAGGAAACAATTGGGTATATGTGGGAGTCCTGGATTAGGGGGTATGGAAACAATCGGACAGCCGGACTATCTCCATTGGCCGGACTATTAGACTATGAAGATAGAAGATTGAAAACTTTGTCTCGTGTCCGGATGGGACTCTGCTTGGCGTGGAAGGCAAGCTAGGCAATACGGATATGGATATCTCCTCCTTTGTAACCGACCTTGTGTAACCCTAACCCTCTCCGGTGTCTATATAAACCAAAGGGTTTTAGTCCGTAGGAGACAACAACTACAACATACAATCATACCATAGGCTAGCTTCTAGGGTTTAGCCTCTCTGATCTCGTGGTAGATCTACTCTTGTACTACCCATATCATCAATATTAATCAAGCATGACGTAGGGTTTTACCTCCATCAAGAGGGCCCGAACCTGGGTAAAACATCATGTCCCCTGCCTCCTGTTACCATCCGCCTTAGACGCATAGTTCGGGACCCCCTACCCGAGATCCGCCGGTTTTGACACCGACATTGGTGCTTTCATTGAGAGTTCCTCTGTGTCGTCGCCATTAGGCTTGATGGCTCCTACTATCATCGACGGCGATGCATTCCAGGGTGAGACTTTTCTCCCCAGACAGATCTTCGTGTTCGGCGGCTTTACACTGCGGGCCAATTCGCTTGGCCATCTGGAGCAGATTGAAAGTTACGCCCCTGGCCACCAGGTCAGGTTTGGAAGCTTAAACTACACTGCCGATATCTGTGGAGACTTGATCTTCAATGGATTCGAGCCTCTGCCTTGTGCGTCACGTGGTCACGATGAGTACGATTTAGCTCTACCATCGGACAGTGTCCAGGAGATCGCACAGGTAGCCGCTCCGACCCTCAATTCGGAGCCAGTTGCGCCGTCCATGGATGGGTGGATGTACCCCGCCACGGAGGCCTTACCCTTAGCGGTGATCGAGCCAAACATCGCCCTTACCTTGCACGAGAGTCGTGTTGTTAAATTGTCGGATCCTTCTCTGGCCACGGACTCCGAACCGCCTGTGCCCGTTCCTATCGAATCCGATTGGGCGCCGATCGTGGAGTTTACCTCCGCAGATATTTTTCAGCACTCACCCTTTGGCGACATACTAAACTCATTAAGGTCTCTCTCCTTGTCAGGAGGATCCTGGCTGAACTACGTTCGGCAGGATTGGGATGCAGAAGACGAAGAAATTCGCGGCCCACCCACCACCCACGTAGTAGCCACTGTCGATGACTTAACCGACATGCTCGACTTCGACTTCGAAGACATCAACGGTATGGACGACGATGCGGCAGAAGAATAGGAACCACTACCCACAGGGCACTGGACAGCCACCTCATCATACGATATATACTTGGTGGATACACCTAAAGAAGGCAATGGTGACGAGATAGCGGAGGACGACCCCTCCAAGAAACAACCCAAGCGCCAATGTCAGCGGCGCCGCTCTAAGTCCCGCCAAAGCAAAAGTGGTGATACCGGCATAGGAGATAATAACACTCCGGATAGTGCCGAAGACAACAACAATCCCCTTCAACAAGATTTGGAGCAGGAGGATGGAGGAGCCAGCCCTCCTAAGAAAGCGACAGATGGAGAGACGAAGGATGATAATTACATGCCCCCCTCCGAAGATGAGGCAACCCTCGGTGACGACGAATTCACCGTACCAGAGGATCCCGTCGAACAAGAGCGCTTCAAACACCGGCTTATAGCCATGGCAAATAGCCTTAAGAAAAAGCAGCAGCAGCAGCTTCAAGCTGATCAAGATCTGCTAGCTGACAGATGGACTGAAGTCCTCGCGGCCGAGGAATATAAACTCGAGCGCCCCTCCAAGAGTTACCTAAAATGCAGGTTGCTACCCCGACTGGAGGAAGAAGCGTATGACGCGGCTGACCGGCCACCTCGTGGCCGCAATAGAGAGGCATTCCAGCCAAAAACTCAGCCTACACCCCGACGCCATTCAAATAAAAAGGCATGGGGAGATACGCCAGACCTACGAGACATATTGGAGGACAAAGCAAAGCATGCAAGATCGATCCACGGATCACGAGGGCGCGCCACTATGCGAGACGATAAACGTCACACCGGATATTGTAAAAGTAAATCCGGCCGGGCCGAACACAGCGGGCAAGACCCATTCGAGCTGCGTCGCGATATAGCCCAATACAGAGGCGCCGCACACCCCTTATGCTTCACAGACAAAGTAATGGATCATCAAATCCCAGAAGGTTTCAAACCTGTAAATATTGAATCATACGACGGCACAACAGATCCCACAGAATGGATCGAGGATTTCCTCCTCCACATCCACATGGCCCGCGGTGATGACTTACACGCCATCAAATACCTCCCACTAAAGCTCAAGGTAGCAGTGCGGCATTGGCTTAACAGCTTGCCAGCAGAGTCCATCAGCTATTGGGAAGATCTGGAAGCCGCATTCCTCGACAACTTTCAGGGCACTTATGTGCGGCCACCATATGCCAATGACTTGAGCCACATAATTCAGCAGCCAGAAGAATCGGCCAGGCAATTCTGGACTCGGTTCATAACAAAGAAAAATCAAATCGTCGACTTTCCGGATGCAGAGGCCCTAGCGGCTTTCAAACACAACATCCGTGACGAATGGCTAGCCCGGCACCTTGGTCAGGAAAAGCCGAAATCTATGGCAGCCCTCACGACAGTCATGACCCACTTTTGTGCGGGAGAAGACAGCTGGCTGGCTCGCAGTAATAACATATCAAAGAACCATGGTACTTCGGATACCTAGGATGGCAATAGCAGGTCACGTCGCAACAAAACATAAGCGTCGCATTAACAGCGATAATAACGAGGATACGGCAGTCAATGCCGGATTCAAAGGCTCTAAACCCGGTCAGCGGAAAAAGCCATTCAAACAAAGTACGCAGGGTCCGTCCAGCTTGGACCGTATACTCAATCTCTCGTGTCAAATACACGGCACCCCAGAAAAGCCAGCCAATCACACCAATAGGGATTGTTGGGTGTTCAAGCAGGCCGGCAAGTTAATTGCCGAAAACAAGGACAAGGGGCCACATAGCGATGACGAGGAGGAGCCCCGGCAACCACACACTGGAGGACAGAAGAGGTTTCCCCCACAAGTGCGGACGGTGAACATGATATACGCAACCCAAATCCCCAAGAGGGAGCGGAAGCGTGCGCTCAGGGACGTATATGCGTTGGAGCCATTCGCCCCAATGTTCAACCCATGATCCTCCTATCCGATCACTTTCGATCGCAGGACCATCCCACTAGTATCCATCATGGCGGATTCACCGCACTGGTTCTGGACCCAATCATTGACGGATTTCACCTCACTCGAGTCCTTATGGACGGTGGCAGCAGCCTGAACCTGCTTTATCAGGACACAGTGTGCAAAATGGGTATATACCCCTCAAGGATCAAACCCACAAAAACGACCTTCAAAGGCATCATGCCAGGCATAAAGGCCCATTGCACAGGCTCAATTACACTGGAAGTGGTCTTCGGATCCCTGGATAACTTCCGAAGCGAAGAGTTAATCTTTGATATAGTCCCGTTCTGCAGTGGTTATCATGCACTGCTTGGGCGAACCGCATTTGCGAGATTCAATGCGGTACCGCATTATGCATACCTGAAGCACAAGATGCCAGGACCTCGCGGGGTTATTACAGTCAATGGAAACACAGAGCGCTCTCTCCGAACAGAGGAGCACACTGCGGCCCTCGCAGCAGAAGCGCAAAACAGCCTCTCAAGGCAATCCACCAGTTCGGCGTTCCAAGACCCGGACACCTTCAAGCGCGCTCGGAGCAATCGGCAAATAGACCGCCTGGCGCGATCTGAGCTCGCGTGGCAATGCGGCCCCCACCCCAGTCCCAGCCAAACGGCGAAACTCGTGCCACGCGTACATAATTACGCATTAAAATTACCATGGGCATAGGTGGGAAGGGGGGCACAACTGCGGCATGCCCCAAGACGCGGCTTAAACCGCACTAGGGGCTTCCCGTTTGGTTATTTTTCTCTTTTTCAGGACCTTAATCTCGGGAAACCCTGTCCGGCAGCACTACTGCCGAACACATGATGCAGCAACCAAGGAGGCAGAAAGCTACGTCACACCACGGAATTCCCAGGTGGGTTACAATAACGAGCGAAATATTTGATTTAATACTATTCCTCAGCTTGCCCTTGGAAGGGACATAGTCCCACTCTTCGCTTATCGCACTATCTCTATCATTCTGCTTTAATGCACCTTTTTGAATAAACAATGCATAACATCACGACTATTATTGCATTCTTGTTATATATATATATATATATATATATATATATATATATATATATATATATGTTCATTAACGACGCCTTGCAACCGTACACTTTGGTATGGCCAATACACCAGGGGCTTACGTACCCCACAATATGGTGTGAAAAGTCCGAACACTTTCACAAGTGCGGCATCTCGAACTTATAGCATTATATGCATCAGCTCTAAATCATGTCTTTGGTCAATTGTTGGGTTTGCCCAGCTCCTATGTTTTGGTACCTTACGTTCCACTTTATCGGCTAAGGTAGCGCTAGGAGAACTACTGCGATTGTGCCCCGGTTCTACCGGGCTTAGCACCTCAGTAGAGAAAGCTAAAATTGACTGTCATGATAAGGCAAGAGACTGGTCGCTGTTCGGCGAGGTTTTCGAGTCCCTAAAGACTTATGCCGCTTAGGGCGAGGGGCCGGCCCTGTCCGGCTTAAAGGCGAGTATTGTGCCCCGAATTCGGCCTTCTGAATACCAGGGGCTTCGCCGAAATTTAGAATTATAGAATTATATGGCTAAGTGAGAGTGATAAAGCATTATTAGTCCAGTTGACTTGTTCGTTGTGCTGAGCACCTCCCTCGAAGGACCCAAACATGGGAACAAGAGTGCTCAGGTTTATCCCGAACACCCCAGCAGTCGTGGCATGGGGGCAGAAGCCGAGGACTAGCCATCTCTCAGATTGGATAAACAGCCAAACAAAAGGTAATACTTTAAATTCACACAAGCGTTGCATAGCGCATATGAAACAAGTTTTCATCATACAGTATCAGCAAGTTTACTCAAATATTACATCCTTTGAACATTCGTCCGCTACAAGACGGGCACCCTTCAGGACACCCTCATAATAAATCTCGGGGGTGCGATGCTCCTTGCCCTGCGGCGGCCCTTCCTTGATCAGCTTCACAGCGTCTAGCTTGGCCCACTCCACCTTCACACGGGCAAAAAGCCCGGTGTGCACCTTCGACGCAGACGGACCGCTTGACGACCTCCAGCCGTGGGCAGGCATCCACAAGCCGCCTCACCAGGCTGAAGTAGCTATTCGGAAGGGCGTCGCCAGGCCATAGCCGGACTATAAGGCCCTTCATGGCCTGTTCGGCCGCCTTGTGCAGCTCGACCAGCTGCTTTAGCTGGTCGCTCAGAGGCATTGGGTGTTCGGTCTCAGTATACTGAGACCAGAATAGCTTCTCCGTTGAGCTTCCCTCCTCGGCCTGGTAAAATTGTGCGGCATCCGACATGCTGCGGAACAAATCTGCGAATGCTCCTGGAGAGCTCCGAATTTGGGTAAGTAATCGGTAATTTATTTTCACATGCTTGCTTTGCATATAGAATGCCTTACCCACCGCTATTTTATTCATCGCGTCAATCTCCTGGAGGGCCTTTTGGGCCTCGGCCTTGGCACTCTTTGCGCTCTCGAGGGCCGCGGCAAGCTCAGACTCTCCCGTATTTGAGTCAAGCTCCAATGCCTCGTGCTTCGTCACGAGAGACTGGAGCTCTTGCTGCACCTCGCCCACACGAGCCTCTTGTTTTTCCCGCTCGGTGCGCTCCTTGGTCGCTTTATCTTCGGCCTTGGTTAGCGCTTGCTTCAGGGCCGCCACCTCGGTCGTGGCCCCTAGCAAATATACGATGATCCTGTCATTTTGCAATCTCGTCTTCCCTTATACATACATATCTATAGACAGGGTATTACTTACCCTTGTTCTCCTTGAGCTGCCTCTTGGCAAGGCCGAGCTCTTTCTTGGACCCCTCGAGGTCCTGCTTCCGTACGGCGACCTCCGCAGTCAGTGCGGCGGACGCCAGCAGCGAGGCCTGCATATGCATATTGACATACTCATATTAGACTCCTACGATATTATTTGATCCTCTGCTCGGTTTTTCTTTGTGAACACCGAACAGAGCATTAGGGGCTATTGTCTATGCGGTAATATTTTCCTATATTTCAAACACTTACCTCAAAGTCTGTTAGAAGGCTGGCACTGGCTTCAGTCACCGCACTCATAATAGTACGGTGCTCCTCGTCGATGGAAGCGCTGCAAAGCGCTTCCAGCCGATTGTCCGGTGCCTCAGGATGGACAAAGGTCACCGGCACAGGCGTCTTGCCCCTCTTGGAAGGAGGCCTACTGCCCGAGTCCGGAACCACTGGAGGTTCCGGCGCGGTGTTCGGCTGAGGGCCGAACTCGGAGCCCTTAGGGGCCTCGTCCCCTCGGCTCCCGGAGTCCGGAAGGTCTCCTTGAGGCGCCTCCGGGACTGTCTCCCCTCGACCCGGTGCCTCTTGAGACAACACCTCGGCGTCGTCAGCAGGATGAGGGGAGGTGGTGGTCGGGACTGGATCGCTATCCATGTCTGACGAGCCTAGGGAGCCGTCCGATGATACATCGATACTGGCTCGTGGCGGCCTGCATAATCATGTTCGGCGTTAGGGAAAGAAGTGCGACAAAGGAATACTATGAGTTACTCTAGTATCTGAATACTTACGATCTCCCCACGGGCTTGGCCCTGGGCAACCACTCGTCTTCGACTTCGTTGGCGGTGGTGGAACTGTCCGGAAGGAGAGTCCTTCCCTTCTTGGACCCTTCGCCCCCCCCCCAGTTAGGACGGCCTTCCTTTTCTTGTCTCCCCCGCCTGGAGGGGGAGCATCTTCTTCTTCCTCGTCGTCTTCAGGGGGGGGGGGAGTGTGCTGCAGCGTCATCGGACGATGAGTCCGATAACACCTGGCGCCGGGAACTCTTTCTGGTTCCCTTGGCCTTCTTGGTCTTCTCTGGCACCTTGTAAGGAGCCGGAGTCAGCATCTCCGTCAGGAGAGCGCCCGAAGTGTCTTCGGGCAAAGGGGCCGGACAGTTAATCTGCCCCGATGTCTCCACCCAGTCCTATCAAAGGCATGGAGATTAGACCCCGCACATGATTAAGCTAGGGGAAATAAACGGGAGGATCCGGCGGATGAGCATAACCTGGACTATGTTGACAAGCTTGAGCTTCTTGCTTGCCATACTCCGGATACATTTCTGGAGTCCATCTAGCTCCACCGATGAACCCCACGACAAGCCCTTCTCTTTCCAGGAAGTGAGCCGTATAGGGAATCCGGATCGAAACTCAGGGGCTGCCACCCATTTGGCGTCGCGCGACTCGGTGATGTAGAACCACGCCGATTGCCATCCATTTATTGTCTCCACAAAGGAGCTTTCAAGCCATATAACGTTGGGCATCTTGCCCACCATGGCTCCGCCGCACTCTGCTTGTTGGCCTCCTACCACCTTTGGCTTGATATTGAAGGTCTTTAACCACAGGCCGAAGTGGGGCCGAATGCGGAGGAAAGCCTCACACACGACGATGAATGCCGAAATGTTGAGGACGAAGTTCGGGGGCAGATCATGAAAGTCCAGCCCGTAGTAGAACATGAGACCATGGACGAATGGATGGAGGGGAAACCCCAATCCGTGGAGGAAGTGGTGGAGGAAAACTACCCTCTTGTGAGGTTCCGGGGTAGGGACGATCTGCCCCACAGCGGGCAGCCGATGTGCGATATTCGTGGCTAAGTATCCGGCTCTGCGCAGCTTCTTGATATGCCCCTCTGTAACGGAGGAAGCCATCCATTTGCCTCCCGCTCTGGACATGTTTGGAGAAGGTTGAGGGAAGGGATGTGGACTTGGGTGCTAGAGCTCGAGTGTGCGAAAACGGATGAGCAAAGGAGGAAGAAGGCGTGGATGAAAAGGTGAATCCTTATCCCTTTATATGGGCGGACGAAACTAAGCGTCCCCACTAGCCTGGTAAAACTTGCTTATCCCCCAAGCATCGTAATTGATGGCGCGGTTGGGTTACCCACACTTGTATTGATGAGAATCCCGTGATAAGGGGACACGATCTTTGCTTTGACAAGATGTGTCAAAAAACTGCCTCGTGTTATGTGCGGGGCTAGTTAAAGTAAATGGTTCGAATAATCACCGGGCCACGGCTTAATGTCATGTTGCCAAAACAAGTTAGCAAACTAGATTTGTGAAAATATTATTCTCTCTACGGTGGTATGTGGAACATATTTTGCAGGGTCGGACACTATCCTTATATTCAAATTCTTCTGTGGTATATTCGGAGGAGGAACCCGCCTTGCAATGCCGAAGACAATACTGCGCGCCGGACTCAACGTCATTGAAGCCTGGTTCAGGGGCTACTGTGGGAGTCCTGGATTAGGGGGTCTCCGGACAACCGGACTATATCCATTGGCCGGACTGTTAGACTATGAAGATACAAGATTGAAGACTTCGTCTCGTGTCCGGATGGGACTCTACTTGGCGTGGAAGGCAAGCTAGGCAATACGGATATGGATATCTCCTCCTTTGTAACCGACCTTGTGTAACCCTAACCTCTCCGGTGTCTATATAAACCGAAGGGTTTTAGTCCGTAGGAGACAACAACTACAACATACAATCATACCATAGGTTAGCTTCTAGGGTTTAGCCTCTCTGATCTCGTGGTAGATCTACTCTTGTACTACCCATATCATCAATATTAATCAAGCAGGACGTAGGGTTTTACCTCCATCAAGAGGGCCCGAACCTGGGTAAAACATCGTGTCCCCTGCCTCCTATTACCATCCGCCTTAGACGCACAGTTCGGGACCCCCTACCAGAGATCCGCCGGTTTTGACACCGACAGTATACCTTCTACCATAGACCCGAAGGCAAGATATTTGTTTCCAAGAATGGAAACTTTCTAGAGAAGGAGTTTCTGTCGAAAGAAGTGAGTGGGAGGAAAGTAGAACTTGATGAGGTAATTGTACCTTCTCTTGGATTGGAAAGTAGCTCATCAGAGAAATCCATTCCCGTGATGCCTACACCAACTAGAGAGGAAGCTAATGATGATGATTATGAAACTTTAGATCAAGTTACTACAGGACCTCGTAGGTCAAAGAGAGCACCTTCCGCACCAGAGTGGTATGGTAACTGAGGGAGTCCTGGACTAAGGGGTCCTCGGGTGTCCGGACAATTTGATATGGGCCGGACTGATGGGCCGTGAAGATACAAGGCATAAGACCTTTCCCCGTGTCCGGATGGGACTCTCCTTTGCATGGATGGCAAGCCTAGCGTTCATATGTATTATTTCCTTTCTCTATAAACCAACTCTGTACAACCCTAGACCCCTCTGGTGTCTATATAAACCGGAGGGTTTAGTCCATGGAACCAAGGACAAATCACATAGGCTAGACATCTAGGGTTTAGCCATTACGATCTCGAGGTAGATCAACTCTTGTAACCCATATACTCATCAAATACAATCAAGAAGGACTTAGGGTTTACGTCCATTAAGAGGGCCCGAACCTGGGTAAACATCGTGTCACCCTTGTCTCCTGTTTCCTTCGATCCACAGACGCACGGTTCAGGACCCCTACCCGAGATCGGCCGGTTTTGACACCGACATTGGTGCTTTCATAGAGAGTTATGCTTTATCTTCAATAGAAGGTTCGATGGCCCGTTCGATCATCAACAATGATGCCATTTTTGGGGAAGCTTTCCTTCCCGGCCAGATTTTTGTGTTCAGCGGCTTCGTTCTGCGTGCCAACTCAATTGGCCACCTTGAACAGATTGACAGCTACGCCCCTGGTCATCAGATCAGTTTCAGGAACCTAAACTATGTCACTGATATCCGAGGAGATTTGATCTTCGAAGGGTTCGCGTCCCCGGTCATCGCTCTGGCCTTAGATCTAGAGCAAATTGCCGGGTCTGAAGATGGGAGTTTGAAGCTCGTCGTACTCTCGACTATAAAACTCACAATCGGGGATCCGAAGGCGACTTTGTCTCCAGCCAGACCAGAGTCAGGCTGGGTCCCCCCCCCCCCATTATGGAAAGGCCAGACTCGCCCCCAGACTCTAGCTCTGAACTGTCGAAGCCCGCGCTCAGCAAGCGTGGCCAAGAGGCCTTTGCCCTGGCCAGCCTCGTGGACTCTCATTTCCCCATCCAACCCTCGCTCTTAAACGAGGCTCTAGACTTGATGTGGTCCCTCGCCATCACAGAGGAATCGCCTCAGAACTATGCCCAGCCCAGACTAGGGGCTGAAAACAGGGAATTTTATGTCCCACCCACCACCCACTTCATAACAACCATTGAGGACTTAACCGATATGTTGGATTACACCTCCGGAGGCATGAATGGCATGGACGATGATGCCGGAGACGCACAAGGCCAAGACCCACCATTTACCGGACGTTGGATGGCCACCTCCACATACGACGTGTACATGGAGGACACACCCAAAGAGGATGACAGTGTAGTCAGGAAAGATCCGGTGGAGGACAAACCTGATGAGGCACTGCCGAAGCATCGATGCTAGTGCACCCAAAATTGCATCATGGCAAAGATAGTAATACCGGCACCGGAGATGATAACACTCTAGATAATGTCGAAGACCCCGAAGCCCAGTCAAGCTCACATTCGAGCAGGATGATGTGGAGGAGGGGCAAGTTAACCCCGATGATCTGGTCGGGAGCGAGGACTCGGAGGACAACAACTATCTTCCGCTCTCCGAGGATGATGTCAGCCTCGGTAACGTCACGCCAGAGGAACCCCTCGAGTAGGAGCGCATCAAGCGCCAGCTAATCGCCATTGCAAGAAGCCTAAAAAAGCAGCAACAACAGCTCCAAGCCGAACAGGATACGCTCAACGACAGATGGACACAGGTCCTAGCTGCCGAAGAATATGGCCTACAACGCCCAACAAAGTTATATCTGAAGCATCGGCTACTACCACAATTCGACAACGAGGCCTTCGAGCCAATACCGTCGAAACATGACCGCGCTGATGAACCAGACCGACCACCGTGTGGGCGAGATAAAGCGGCCACCTACGCCGAACACCAACCCACACCACCTCGCCGTAAAGGCAAAGAGACAATAGCTCCAGGATACACCTACGACCTACGACAAGACCTGAGTAATAGAGCAGGACAAACAAGATCAATCTATGGATCAAGGGGGCGCGCCCCAACACGAGAAGACGACCGTCAAGCTTGGCCTGATAGGCACAACCGCACCAGGGCCGAAAACCGCATACGGATGTCATCCGAACTCCATCGCGACGTTGCTCGATACAGAGGCATCGCACACCCCTTATGCTTTACCGACGAGGTAATGCAGCACCAGTTCCCAGAAGGGTTTAAACCCGTAAACATTGAATCATACGATGACACGACAGACCCCGCGGTATGGATTGAAGATTTCCTTCTCCATATCCACATGGCTCGTGGTGATGATCTCCACGCCATCAAATACCTTCCCTTGAAACTGAAAGAACTAGCACGACACTGGCTAAACAGCCTCCCGGAGAAATCTATTGGTAGCTGGGAAGACCTGGAGGACGCCATTAGAGACAACTTCCTAGGTACCTATGTTCGGGCTCCGGACGCCGATGACCTCAGTCACATAGTCCAGCAACCCAGAGAGTCAGCCAAGAAACTTTGGACGAGGTTCTTAATTAAAAAGAACCAAATTGTCGATTGTCCGGATGCCGAAGCCCTTGTGGCCTTTAAACACATCATCTGTGATGAGTGGCTTTCCCGACACCTCGCCCAAGAAAAACCGAACTCCATGGCAGCCCTCACCGCACTTATGACCTGCTTTTGCACATGAGAAGATAGCTGGCTAGCTAGTAGAAGCAACAGAACCAGCGACCCTGGCACCTCCGAATCCAAAGATGGCAACGGCAAGCCACGATGCAACAAACACATGCGTCGAAGCAACAATGAAGATTTCAAAGACATGGCGGTCAACGCCGGATTCATTGGCTCTAAACCGCTGTCAGCGGAAGAAGCCATTCAAAGGAAAAAAAGATGGTCCATCTAGTTTGGACCGAATACTAGATCGGCCTTGCGAGATCCATGGCACCCCGGACAAGCCTGCCAATCATACCAACGGAAATTGTTGGGTCTTTAAACATGCTAGTAAAATAAACACTGAACATAAGGGGAAATGGCCACCTAGCAAGGATGATGATAAGCCTCGCCCATCAAACACAGGAGGGCAAAATAAATTTACCCCCGAGGTAAAAAGAGTGAATATGATCTACGTCACTCATATCCCCAAGCAGAGGCGCAAGCACGCACTAAGAGACGTTTATGCCATAGAGATCGCCCCAAAATTCAACCCATGGTCAGCCTGTCCGATCACTTTTGATCGCAGAGACCATCCGACCAGTATCCGTCATGGAGGTTCGGTAGCATTGGTCCTTGATCCAATTATTGATGGATTCCATCTCACGTGATTCCTTATGGACGGCGGTAGCAGTCTTAACCTGCTTTATCAGGACACTGTCCGCAAAATGGGCATTGATCCGTCAAGAATCAAGCCCACTAAAACCACCTTAAAAGGAGTGATACCCGACATAGAGGCCTGCTGCACAGGGTCCATAACGCTGGAAGTAGTCTTCGGCTCGCCGGATAACTTCCGAAGCAAAGACTTGACCTTCGACATCGTCCCTTTCCGCAATGGTTACCATGCACTACTCAGACGAACTGCTTTCACCCGTTTCAATGTCGTCCCGCACTATGCATATCTAAAGCTCAAGATGCCCGGACCACACGTCGTTATAACAGTCAATGGAAACATGGAGTGCTCTCCCCGTACTGAGGAGCATACCGCGGACCTAGCAGCTGAAGTACAGGGTGGCCTTATCAAGACGAATACTACATCGGCAGTCAAGCCCCTGGACACTGTTAAACGGGTCCGGTCTACCCTGTAGAATGACAGTCCGTCTCATCCAGAGCTAGATTAGCAATTTGTCCAACCCCAACCTAATCGCGGTATATGTATCACGCGTACATAACTACACACTAAAAATACCATGGGCAAGGACGGACACGCACTAAAAACAAAGTCCACAATATGGCTCGACCCTATTCGGACCTTCTTCTTCTTCTTCCTTTTTCCTTTTTCTTCTTTTTATTATCTTTCAGGTTCTTTAAAACCCAAATCACTTTTCGATGGTACCAAGGGCCCTCTTTCAGGCCCCTTACATATACTCGGTCGATTGATCCTCTAAAAGAATCCTACACCAAGGTGAAAAGCGGTGCAGACGTGCGGCAGATTGTCCAAAGGATCTCCAAGACCACCTTTTCCTTTTTAGGACCTGTATAGAGCTTTCCCTTGTTCTCAAATTCTTGTCATGTAAAATAGCCTTGATAATTATGGCATTCTCTATAAGAGCATGTTTGACGTATCAATCAGAATATAGCAGAAACAATTTTGGCTTACCTTATTCGGTATTGCCCTATTTCATAATCTGTATTCCATCTTCATGACTGGTTGACATATACACATTGGCATTAATTACCAGGGGCTTTATTCGGCCACAAATATTCAAAAACAAAAAGTCTGAACACTTTCATAGTACACTTCGGCGTCCCGAATACCACATTATATGCATCGGCTCCAAATCATGTCTTTGGTCAATAGTTAGGTTGCCCGGCTCATGTGGTTACCACCTTACGTTCCGATTGTTCAGCTAAGGTAGTAAAGGGAGAACTACTGCGATTGTGTTTCCGGCTCGTCCAGTCAAATACCTCAGTAGAGAAAGCCGAAAACTAACTATCATGATATGGCGAGAGCTGGTCAGCGGTTCAATGACTTATTAAATCTTTCACGATTTTTTCCGTATTACCCGAAGGACTGGCCTCCACCCGGTCAGGCGTTTAAAGCACCCAAGTTCGAATGTCCAAACAACATCAGGGGCTAAGCCTATAATCCCATTTTCAAACTCCTATGGCTAAGTGAGAGTGGTAAAGCTGCATAGTCTGATTGCCTAGTTCGCTGCATGATCACCTCCTTTACGGACCAAGACGTTGGGACAAGAGTGGTCACATGCTATTCCGAACACCCCCGTAGTATCTATGTGGGGGCTAAAGCCAATGACTGGCAAAATTTTCAGATACAAAACGACCACACAGGAGGAAAATAATTTGTGATAAATAAGCAAGCATATTATACAAAGAACTTGTTTCATAACACACAGTCTGGGTAGCCCCGATACATTCATTCAAACAAAATATCCTTCGAGCATTGACCCTCTATCAAACGGGCACCATCTAGGACGACCTCGAAGTATCGCTCTGGCTTGCGGTAGTCCTTGACTTCGGGCGGACCCTGGACGGCCACAACGGCGGCCTTCAACTTGCCTAGTGCATCTTGACACGGGCAAAGGCCATCCGCGCGCCCTCTATGCACGCCGAGCACTTCACAGACTCAACTCAGGGCAAGGCATCGTCGAGCCGCTTGACCAAACCGAAGTAGCTGCTAGGAATGGGTCTGGCTGGCCATAGTCGGACTATAAGGTCCTTCATGGACAAACCGGACATCATATGCAGCTCTGCCAGCTACATCATCTGGTTGTTTAGCAGCGCTGGCCGCTCTGGCGCGAGGTACTACGACCAGAAGAGATTCTCCGTTGTGTTCCCTTCTTGGGCCCGGAAATACCATGCGGCGTCGACAACACTCCTCCGGAGATCTACAAAAGCATCTGGAGCACTCCATAGTCGATTTAGCAAAGCATATCTTCGACCGCCAAATATACTCTGTAAAAGAAAAGGCTTACCAGCCACTATTTGTCCGGCTTGCTTGATCTCCTCGCGAGCCACCCGGGACTTGGTCTGCGCCTCCTTTGCCTCTTGAAGAGCCTTGGTGAGTTTGGCTGCTTGAGTCTTATTACTCTCCTCCAAGGCCTCACACATGTTGGCGGCATCCTGGAGCGCCTGCTCCACTTTGGTCACCCGCTCTTCATACTTATGGCGGGTGAGCTGCTCGGCCTCTAAATCCGCAACCGCTTTGTCAGCGGCCGCTTGGCTCACCCACGCCTACTCCTTGGCTTGGGCAAGGGCGCTCTTTAGGTCCTCGACCTCAGTCTCCCTATCTACAAATATGATCAGCAACACATGAGATTCGACTCCGTGTTGACATATTCCTTTACGTGTGTCAATAATTTTTCCAACCATACCTTGCGATTCCTCAAATCGCTTGTTGGTGCGGACGAGTTCTTCATCGGCCCGCTCCAACTCCCGCTTAAGTTCGGACACTTCGGTGGCCTAGGCGGTTGCCACTAACAGTGAAGCCTATTTATCAACATAGACACGTATATTATCTCCTACGAATAACTATTTGATCCTTTGTTCGGCCCTTATTTGCAAAAGGCGAACAGAATCTCATGGGCTACTATCTATACACAGGCATATTTTTTGCATATACAAAGTAGCTAAGAATGCTACATCACATACCTCGAAGTCTGTTAATAGGCTGGTGAAGGCTTCGTTAAGTCTGCTTTTGGCAGACTGGACCATCTCAACCAATGTACCCATCAAGGTACGGTGCTCCTCCACGACGGAAGCACGTCGAAGTGCTTCCATCAAAATGTCCGGCGCCTCTGGATTGATGGAGGTCGCTAGTGGAGTAGGCACTCCCCCCTCCTTCAAAGGGGGTTGCCCACTCGATTCCGGAGCCATATGGGTCTCTGGACTGGTATTCGGCTGGGGACCAAACTGGTCCGCCCCCCCGTCGTCAGTCTCCATGGGGATTGTACCCCCCCCCCATGTTCTCAGCAGCCGAGGCATTACCCTCTGGCACCGTCTTGGCGGCCTTCCACACTTCTCCCTAGCCTGGAGAAGTCCTTTGGGATAACACCTCGGTGTCATCCGCGGCATGTGGCAAAGAAGCTCGCGGAGGCGTCTTGCTCTCCACCATCTCCGGTGCCAGAGAGTTCCCCGAAGACGATGATTGTTGGGGGAAATCTCGAGCCGGACTGCAGCATGAAACTTAAAGGTGTTAAAACTGCAATCATGAAAGCCGGATATATATACGGTAATTTTGGGCACTTATGATGCAGCCAAGGGCTTTGACCTAGGGCGCCACTCGGGGATGGCTTCAGCGTCCGAGTCCGAATCATCAGAAAGGGAGATCTTCCCCTTCTTGGACGCCTCCGCCTCTAGGTCCACGGAAGCCGCCCTCTTCTTCTTCCCCCCTTAAGGGGAGAATTGCTCTCCTCCTCTTCCTATTCGTCTTCATCTCCCTCGTGGGAGGAGGGAGCTTCGGTATCTCCGGATGCAACGTTCGAAGTACCTTTATTGCGAAGGCCACTTTTGGCCTCCTTGCCCTTCTTCTTGGCATTCTTCTCCAGCACCTAGTACGGCATCGGGACCAGCATCCTCGTTAGCAGAGGAATGGTTGGTTCTTCGGGCACCAGAGACGAACATCAGATCCGCTCCACCTTCTTTGTCCAGCCCTGAGGGAAGAATGGAAAGCTCAGCATACCCATTGGATTTGCAAGATGGAGTTATGTTCGGAAATCAGAAAACTTACTGGAGTGGCCGGATGAGCGCAATTGAGACCGATGTCTTCGGTCGTCTCCGGCCATGACCTCTAGGCCTTGAAAAGCAGGTTCCAGATCTCTGCGTGCATCGTGCCGAAGAATCGCTGCAAGGTCCGAGGGCCAGCCGGATTGAATTCCCACATGTGGAGAGGCTGGCGCTAGCAGGGGAGGATCCGATGAAAAAGCATCACCTGGATCACATCAGCAAAACTGGTGTTCTTCTCCATCATATTCTTGATGTGCTTCTGTAGCGTCAGCACTTCATCGGACGACGCCCAGTCCATGCCCTTATTAATCCACGATGTGAGCCACATTGGGGATCTAGACTTGACCTAAGGAGTGGCTGCCCATGTGGCATCACGGGGTTCGGTGATGTAGAACCACTCCTGTTGCCATCCCTTCACGGTTTCCATAAAGGCCCCTTTGGTCCAGGTGACGTTGGGGAGCTTGCTCACCATGGCTTTGCAGCAGTCCGCATGTTGCCCGTCGACCACTTCCGGCTTCACGTTGAAGACCTTAAGCCATACGCCGAAGTGGGGGGATGCGTAGGAGCGCCTCGCACACGACGATGAACGTCGAAATGTGGAGGATCGTGGAAATCTAGCCCGTAATAGAACATGAGGCCACGGACGAAAGGGTGGAGGGGAAACCCTAGTCCGCGGAGGAAGTGGGGGATGAATACCACCCTCTCATTGGGCTCCAGAGTAGGGATAATCTGTTTTTTGGTGGGGAGTTGATGTGCGATGTTCGCGGCCAGGTACCCCACTTCCCGGAGTTCCTTGACGTTCCTCTCCGTGACGGAGGAAGCCCTCCACTTGCCCTGCGAACCAGATCCAACCATAACTAGAAGGGTTGGGCGGTGGGAAAGCTTGAAACTTGGGCGCTAGAGCTCGAGGATGGGGAGGCTGAGGAAGGAAGGATGCGTGGGGTAAAGGGATGAATCTTTCTCCTCTTATATAGGCAGTGAATATCAAGCGCCCCCCACTAGCCTTAAAACTCTCCTATTCCCAAGGGGTCGTGCGTATGGCACGGTTAGATTACCCAAACTTCTATTGATGAAAATCCCACAATAAGGGGGCGCGATCTCTGCTTTGACAAGACGTGTCAATAGAGGTTGCGCCTCAAAACGCAAAGCGGGAGGCCAAAAACCGGTTCAAAATAATAGCAAGGCCAGATGTGATGTTTCGCCAAAAAAGTTATGCCTTATTAACTGTTGTACCCTTGTGGTTGAGGGTTGTAACTATTATGTAGAGCCGGATATAGATCTCTTGTTCAGAAGACTGTTTTGTATATGGAGGAGGAACCCGCCTTGCAATGTCGAAGACGATCTGAGTGCTGCACACATCATCATTAAAGACTGGTTCAGGGGCTACCGAGGGAGTCCTAGACTAAGGGGTCCTTGGGTGTCCGGACAATTTGATATGGGCCGGACTGATGGGCCATGAAGATACAAGGCAGAAGACCTTTCCCCGTGTCCGGATGGGACTCTCCTTTGCGTGGATGGCAAGCCTAGCATTCGGCTGTATTATTTCCTTTCTCTGTAAACCGACTCTGTACAACCCTAGACCCCTTCGGTGTCTATATAAACCGAAGGGTTTAGTCCATGGAACCTAGGACAAATCACATAGGCTAGACATCTAGGGTTTAGCCATTATGATCTCGAGGTAGATCAACTCTTGTAACCCCTATACTCATCAAATAAAATCAAGCAAGACATAGGGTTTTACCTCCATTAAGAGGGCCCGAACCTGGGTAAACATCGTGTCACCCTTGTCTCCTGTTTCCTTCGATCCTCATACGCACAGTTTGGGACCCCCTACCCGAGATCGGCCGGTTTTGACACCGATAGTACCCTGTTCTAGAAGTCATGATACTAGACCATGACAAACCTATGAACTATGAAGAAGCGATGATGAGCCCAAATTCCGATAAATGGCTTGAGGCCATGAAATCTGAGATAGGATCCATGTATGAGAACAAGGTATGGACTTAGGTTGACTTGCCCGATGATCGGCGAGCCATAGAGAATAAATGGATGTTCAATAAGAAGACTGACGCTGATGGTAATGTTACTGTCTACAAAGCTTGACTTGTCGCGAAAGGTTGTCGACAAGTTCAAGGAGTTGACTACGATGAGACTTTCTCACCCGTAGCGATGCTTAAGTCTGTCTAAAACATGTTAGCAATTTACGCATTTCATAATTATGAAATCTGGCAAATGGACGTCAAAACTGCACTCCTTAATGGATTTCTTAAAGAAGAGTTGTATATGATGCAACCAGAAGGTTTTGTCGATCCTAAAGTTGCTAACAAAGTGTGCAAGCTCCAGCGATTCATCTATGGACTGGTGCAAGCATCTCAGAGTTGGAATATACAATTTGATGACGTGATCAAAGCATATGGTTTTATACAGACTTTCAGAGAAGCCTGTATTTACAAGAAAGTGAGTGGGAGCTGTGTAGCATTTCTAATATTATATGTGGATGACATATTGTTGATTGGAAATGATATAGAATTTCTGGATGGCATAAAAGGATACTTGAATAAGAGTTTTTCAATGAAAGACCTCGGTGAAGCTGCTTATATATTAGGCATCAAGATCTATAGAGATAGATCAAGAGGCTTAATAGGACTTTCACAAAGCACATACCTTGATAAAGTTTTGAAGAAGTTCAAAATGGATCAGTCAAAGAAAGGGTTATTGCATGTATTACAAGGTGTGAACTTGAGTCAGGCTCAATGCCCAACCACTGCAGTAGATAGAGATAAAACGAAAGTCATTCCCTATGCTTCAGCAATAGGTTCTATCATGTATGCAATGCTATGTACCAGACCTGATGTGTGCCTTGCTGTTAGTTTAGCAGTGAGGTACTAAAGTAATCCAGGAGTGGATCACTGGACAGCGGTCAAGAACATCCTCAAATACCTAAAAAGGGCTAAGGAAATGTTTCTCGTTTATGGAGGTGACAAAGAGCTCATCATAAACGGTTACGTCGATGCAAGCTTTGACACTAATCCAGATGACTCTAAGTCACAAACCGGATATGTATTTATATTGAATGGTGGAGCTATCAGTTGGTGCAGTTCCAAGTAGAACGTCATGGCGGGATATATGTGTGAAGCGGAGTACATAGGTGCTTCGGAAGCAGCAAATGAAGGACTTCATATCTGATCTAGGTGTAATACCTAGTGCATCGGGTCCAATGAAAATCTTTTGTGACAATACTGGAGTAATTGCTAGCGAAGGAATCTAGATTTCACAAAAGAACCAAACACATCAAGAGACGCTTCAACTCCATCCATGATCAAGTCAATGAGGGAGACATAGAGATTTGCAAAATACATATGGATCTAAATGTAGCAGACCCGTTGACTAAGCCTCTTCCACGAGCAAAACATGATCAGCACCAAGACTCCATGGGTGTTAGAATCATTACAATGTAATCTAGATTATTGAGTCTAGCGAAAGTGGGAGACTGAAGGCAATATGCCCTAGAGGCAATAATAAAGTTGTTATTTTATATTTCCTTATTCATGATGGATGTTTATTATTTCATGCTATAATTGTATTGATCAGAAACCTTAATACATGTGTGAATACATAGACAAACACTGTGTCCCTAGTGAGCCTCTACTTGACTAGCTCGTTGATCAAAGATGCTTAAGGTTTCCTAACCGTGGACATGAGTTGTGTTTGATAACGGGATCACATCATTAGGAGAATGATGTGATGGATATGAATCATCTGTTAGCTTAGCATATTGATCATTCAGTTTTATTGCTATTGGTTTCTTCATGTCAAATACATATTCCTTCGACTATGAGATTATGTAACTCCTGGATACCGGAGGAATACTTTGTGTGCTGTCAAACATCACAACGTAACTGGGTGATTATAAATATGCTCTACAGGTATCTCCGAAGGTGTTTGTTGGGTTGGCATAGATTGACATTAGGATTTGTCACTCCGAGTATCGGAGAGGTATCTCTGGGCCCTCTCGGTAATGCACATCATAAGAAGCCTTGCAAGAAAAGTGACTAATGAGTTACTTGTAGGATGATGTATTACAGAACGAGTAAAGATACTTGTCAGTAACGAGATTGAACTAGGTATGAAGATACTGATGATCAAATCTTGGGCAAGTAACATACCGATGAAAAAGGGAATAACGTATGTTGTCATAACGGTTCTGAATGTGTCAGAGCCATTGACTAAACTTCTCTCACAAGAAAAACATGATCACTCTTTGGGTGGTAATCATATAGCAATGTGAACTAGATTATTGACTCTAGTAAACCATTTGGGTATTAGTCACATGGAGATCTAAACTAATCACATAAAGATATGAACTATTGGTGTTAAATCACATGACGATGTGAACTAGATTATTGACTCTAGTGCAAGTGTGAGACTGAAAGAAATATGCCCTAGAGGCAATAATAAAGTTGTTATTTATATTTCCTTATATCATGATAAATGTTTATTATTCATGCTAGAATTGTATTAACCGGAAACCTAGTACATGTGTGAATACATAGACAAATAGAGTGTCCCTAGTATGCCTCTACTTGACTAGCTCGTTAATTAAGGATGGTTAAGTTTCTGAGCCATAGACATGTGTTATCATTTGATGAGCGGGATCACATCATTAGAGAATGATGTGATGGACAAGACCCATCATTTAGCTTAGCATAATGATCGTTTAGTTTTTCTGCTATTGCTTTCTTCATGACTTATACATGTTCCTCAGACTACGAGATTATCAACTCCCGAATACTAGAGGAACACCTTGTGTGCTATCAAACATCGCAACGTAACTGGGTGATTATAAAGATGCTCTACAGGTGTCTCCAATGGTATTTCTTGAGTTGGCATAGATCGAGATTAGGATTTGTCACTCTGTGTATCAGAGAGGTATCTATGGGCCCTCTCGGTAATGCACATCACTATCAGCCTTGCAAGCAATGTGTCTAATGAGTTAGCCATGGGATGATGCATTACGGAATGAGTAAAGAGACTTTCCGGTGATGAGATTTGTTGGAAATATGCCCTAGAGGCAATAATAAAAGCATTATTATTATATTTCCTTGTTCATGATAATTGTCTTTATTCATGCTATAATTGTGTTATCCGGAAATCGTAATACATGTGTGAATAATAGACACCAACATGTCCCTAGTAAGCCTCTAGTTGACTAGCTCGTTGATCAACAGACAGTCATGGTTTCCTGACTATGGACATTGGATGTCATTGATAACGAGATCACATCATTAGGAGAATGATGTGATGGACAAGACCCAATCCTAAACATAGCACAAGATCGTATAGTTCGTTTGCTAGAGTTTTCCAATGTCAAGTATCCTTTCCTTAGACCATGAGATCGTGTAACTCCCGGATACCATAGGAGTGCTTTGGGTGTACCAAACGTCACAACGTAACTGGACGACTATAAAGGTATACTATGGGTATCTCCGAAAGTGTCTGTTGGGTTGACACGGATCAAGACTGGGATTTGTCACTCCGTATGACGGAGAGGTATCACTGGGCCCACTCGGTAATGCATCATCATAATGAGCTCAAAGTGACCAAGTGTCTAGTCATGGGATCATGCATTACGGTACGAGTAAAGTGACTTGCCGGTAACGAGATTGAACGAGGTATTGGGATACCGACGATCAGATCTCAGGCAAGTAACATACCGATTGACAAAGGGAATTGTATACGGGGTTGATTGAATCCTCGACATCATGGTTCATCCGATGAGATCATCAAGGAGCATGTGGGATCCAACATGGGTATCCAGATCCCGCTGTTGGTTATTGACCGGAGAGCGATCTCGGTCATGTCTACATGTCTCCCGAACCCGTAGGGTCTACACACTTAAGGTTCGGTGATGCTAGGGTTGTAGGGATATGTATATGCAGTAACTCGAATGTTGTTCGGAGTCCCGGATGAGATCCCGGACGTCACGAGGAGTTCCGGAATGGTCCGGAGGTAAAGAATTATATATAGGAAGTGCTATTTCGGCCATCGGGACAAGTTTCGGGGTCACCGGTATTGTACCGGGACCACCGGAAGGGTCCCGGGGGTCCACCGGGTGGGGCCACCTATCCCGGAGGGCCCCATGGGCTGAAGTGGGAAGGGATCCATCCCAAAGTGGGCTGGGGCGCCACTTCCCCCTAGGGCCCATGCGCCTAGGGCGGGGAAACCCTAAAGGAAGAGTCCTAGGAGGGGAAGGCACCTCCTAGGTGCCTTGGGGAGGAGGGATTCCTCCCTTGGCCGCCGCCCCCCTAGGAGATTGCATCTCCTAGGGCCGGCGCCCCCCCTAGGCCCCCTATATATAGTGGGGGGAAGGGAGGACCTCTCACCCTTGCCTTTGGTGCCTCCCTCTCCCTCTCCAACACCTCCTCCTCCTCCATAGTGCTTGGCGAAGCCCTGCCGGAGTACTGCAGCTCCATCACCACCACGCCGTCGTGCTGCTGCTGGAGCCATCTTCCTCAACTTCTCCTTCCCCCTTGCTGGATCAAGAAGAAGGAGACGTCATGCTAACCGTACGTGTGTTGAACGCGGAGGTGCCGTCCATTTGGCGCTAGGATCTCCGGTGATTTGGATCACGTCGAGTACGCCTTCCTCATCCCCGTTCTTTGAACGCTTCCGCGCGTGATCTACAAAGGTATGTAGATGCAATCCGATCACTCGTTGCTAGAAGAACTCCTAGATGGATCTTGGTGAAACCGTAGGAAAATTTTTGTTTTCTGCAACGTTCCCCAACAAGATTGAACTAGGCATGATGATACCGACGATCGAATCTCGGGCTAGTAACATACCGATGACAAAGGGAACAACGTATGTTGTTATGCGGTTTGAGCGATAAAGATCTTCATAGAATATGTAGGAGCCAATATGAGCATCCAGGTTCCGCTATTGGTTATTGATCAAAGATATGTCTCGGTCATGTCTACATAGTTCTCGAACCCATAGGGTCCACGCGCTTAACGTTCGATGACGATTTGTATTATGAGATTCGTGTTTTGATGAACCGAAGTTTGTTCGAAGTCCTGGATGAGATCTCGGACATGACGAGGAGTCCCGAAATGGTCGAGACATAAATATTGATATATTGGAAGGTTATGTTTGGACACTGGAATGGTTTCGGATAGGTTCCGGCATTTTCTGGAGTACCAGGGGGTTACCGGAACCCCCCGGGGGATTAATGGGCCATAATGGGCCTTAGTGGAGAAGAGAGAGGGACGGCTAGAGGTTGCGCGCGCCCTCCCTTGACCAGTCCGAATTGGACAAGGGGAGCGGCGGCGCCCCCCTCCTTCCTCCTCTTCTCTCCTCCTTCCCTTCTTCTCCTACTTGGACTAGGAAAGGGGGGACCGAATCCTGCTTGGACTAGGAGTCCAAGTAGGACTCCCCCATGGCGCGCCCCCTCCTAGGTCCGGCCTCCTCTCCTCCCCCCTTTATATACGTGGGGATGGGGCACCTCAAAGACACACAAGTTGATCTTTTAGCTGTGTGCGATGCCCCCCTGCACAGTTACACACCTCGGTCATATTGTTGTAGTGCTTAGGCGAAGCCCTGCGTTGGTAACTTCATCATAATCGTCACCATGCCGTCGTGCTGATGGAACTCTCCATCGACCTCAACTAGATCAAGAGTTCGAGGGACGTCATCGAGTTGAACGTGTGTTGATCGCGGAGGTAACGTGTGTTCGGTACTTGGATCGGTTGGATCGCAAAGACGTTTGACTATATCCACCGTGTTACTAAACGCTTTCGCTTTCGGTCTACGATGGTACTTAGAGACACTCTACCCTCTTGTTGCTATGCATCTCCTATATAGATCTTGCACGATTGTAGGTAAGTTTTTTGCAATACTGCATTCCCCAACAGTGGCATCCGAGCCAGGTCTATACGTAGATGTTATATGCACGAGTAGAACACAAAGATTTGTGGGTGATAATAGTCATACTGCTTACCAGCAACGTCTTACTTTGATTCGGCGGTATTGTTGGGTGAAGCGACCCGGACTGACATTACATGACCATGTTCATGAGACTGGTTCTACTAACGTGCTTTGCACACAGGTCGCTGGCGAGTGTATTTTCTCCAACTTTAGTTGAATTGAGTTTGACTACACCCGGTCCTTGTTGAAGGTTAAAACGGCACACTTGATGAAAAATTGTTGTGCTTTTGATGCATAGGTAAGAACGGTTCTTGCTAGAAGCCCATAGCAGCCACGCAAAACTTGCAACAACAAAGTAGAGGATGTCTAACTTGTTTTTGTAGGGCATGTTGTGATGTGATATGGTCAAGACGTGATGATATAAATTGTTGTATGAGATGATCATGTTTTGTAACAGTTATTGGCAACTGGCAGGAGCCATATGGTTGTCGCTTTATTGTATGAAATGTAATCGCCATATGGTTGCTTTACTTTATCACTAAAAGGTAGCAATAGTCGTAGAAGCAATAGTTGGCGAGACGACAACGATGCTACGATGGAGATCAAGGTGTCAAACCGGTGATGATGGTGATCATGACGGTGCTTTGGAGATCGAGATCAAAGGCACAAGATGATGATGGCCATATCATATCACTTATTTTGATTGCATGTTGAGGGAGTCCTGGATTACGGGGTCTCTGGACAGCCGGAATATATCCTTTGGCCGGACTGTTGGACTATGAAGATACAAGATTGAAGACCTCGTCCCGTGTCCGGATGGGACTCTCCTTGGCGTGGAAAGCAAGCTAGGAAATACGGATATGTAGATCTCCTCCCTTGTAACCGACTCTGTGTAACCCTAGCCCCCTCCGGTGTCTATATAAACTGGAGGGTTTAGTCTGTAGGACAAGATACAATCATACCATAGGCTAGCTTCTAGGGTTTAGCCTCTATGATCTCGTGGTAGATCAACTCTTGTAATACTCATATCATCAAGAACAATCAAGCAGGACGTAGGGTTTTACCTCCATCAAGAGGGCCCGAACCTGGGTAAACATCGTGTCCCCTGCCTCCCGTTACCATCCGCCTTAGACACACAGTTCGGGACCCCCTACCCGAGATCCGCCAGTTTTGACACCGACATTGGTGCTTTCATTGAGAGTTCCACTATGTCGTCACCATAAGGCTTGATGGCTCCTTCGATCATCGGTAGCGATGCTGTCTAGGGTGAGGCTTTCCTCCCCGGACAGATCTTTATATTCGGCGACTTCGCACTGCGGGCCATTTCACTTGGCCATCTGGAGCAAATCGAGAGCTACGCCCCTGGCCATCAGGTCTGATTCAGAAACTTAAACTACACCGCCGATATCCGCGGAGACTTGATCTTCGACAGATCCGAGCCTATGTCAGGTACGCCGCACAATCGCGACGAGCACGACGTAAATCTGCCGTCGGACAGTGTTCGGGAGATCACATCTGCAACTACTCTGGCTTCCAATCCGGAGCAAATTACGCCATCCAAGGACGGAGGGATAGACCCCGCCATGGAGGCCGCACTCTCAGTGGTGATGGAGCCGGATACTGATTTCACCCCTTACGAGAGCCGTGTCGCCGAACCACTGGACTCGTCTCCGGCCACGGACTCTGAGCCACCGGCATCCGTGCCCATCGAATCCGACTAGGCGCCGATCATGGAGTTCACCTCTGTGGATATCTTTCGGCACTCGCCTTTCAATGATGTGCTAAATTCGTTAAGGTCTCTCTCCTTGTCAGGAGAGCCTTGGCCGAACAATGTCCGGCTAGAATGGGATGCGGACGACGAAGAAATTTCCTGCCCACCCACCACCCACTTAGTAGCCACTGTCGACAATTTAACCGACATGCTCGACTTCGACTCCGAAGACATCGACGGTATGGATGACGATGCAGGAGACAAACAGGAACCACCGCCCACAGGGCGCTGGACCGCCACCTCATCGTATGATATATACATGGTGGACACTCCCAAAGAAGGCAACAGCGACGAGACAGCGGAGGATGACCCCTCCAAGAAGCAACCCAAGCACCGACGTCAGCGGCGCCGCTCTAAGTCCCGCCACAGCAAAAGTAATGAAACCGGCACAAGAGATAATAAAACTCCAGATAGTGCCGAAGACAACCACAACCCCCCTCCAGTACGATGTAGAGTGGGAGGATGAACAAGGTAGCCCTCCAGAGCAGGCAGCAGATGGAGAACCGGAGGAGGACAATTATATGCCTCTCTCCGAAGACGAGGTGAGCCTCAGCGATGAGGAATTTATCATGCATGAGGATCCCATCGAGAAGGAGCACTTCAAGCGCCATCTTAGGGCCACAGCAAATAGCCTGAAGAAAAAGCAATAACAGCTTCAAGCTGATCAAGACTTGCTAGCAGATAGATGGACCGAAGTCCTTGGGGCCGAGGAATACGAACTCGAGCGCCCCTCCAAGAGTTACCCAAAACGCAGGTTGCTACCTCACCTAGAGGAGGAAGCATTGAAACCTCCATCACCAATGTACGATGCGGCTGACCGGCCACCACGTGGCCGAGACAGAAAGACGTTTCAGCCTAAAGTTTAGCCTGCACCCCGCCGCCACTCAATCAAAAATACCAAGGCCCGGGGCAACACACGGGACCTGTGAGACGTATTGGACAGCAGGGCAAAACTTGCAAGGTCAATATACGGGTCATGGGCGCGCGCGCCAACACGGGACGATGATCGTCGTGCCGGATACACGAAAGATAAATCCGGCCGGGTCGAATACAGCAGACAAGACTTATATGAACTGCGTCGTGATATAGCCTGGCACAGAGGCGCCGCACACCCCCTATGCTTCACTGATGAAGTTATGGATCACGAATTCCCAGAGGGTTTTTAACCCGTTAATATCGAATCGTACGATGGTACAACAGATCCCGCTGTATGGATCGAGGATTTCCTCCTTCACATCCACATGGCTCGCGGTGACGATCTACATGCCATCAAGTACCTCCCACTAAAACTCAAAGGACCAGCTCGGCATTGGCTGAATGGCTTGCCAGCAGACTCCGTCAGCATTTGGGAGGATTTGGAAGACGCATTCCTTGACAACTTCCAGGGCACTTATGTGCGACCACCGGATGCTGATGACTTGAGCCATATAACCCAGCAGCCAGGGGAATCAGCCAAGCAATTCTGGACACGGTTCCTAAACATGAAAAACCAAATTGTTGACTGTCCGGATGCAGAGGCCCTAGCGGCATTCAAGCATAACATCCGCGACGAGTGAATTGCCCGCCACCTTGGCCAGGAGAAGCCGAAGTCTATGGCAGCCCTCACGACACTCATGACCCACTTTTGCGTGGGCGAGGATAGCTGGCTGGCTCGCAGCAACAACACATCAAGGAATCCGGGCACTTCAGATACGAAAGATGCCAACGGCAGACCACGTCGTAACAGACCAAAGCGCCACAACAACGACGATAACAACGATGATACGGCAGTCAATGCCGGATTCAGAGGCTCTAGATCCGGTTAGTGGAAAAAGCCATTTAAAAGAAGTACACCGGCTCCGTCCAATTTGGATCACGTACTGGATCGCTCGTGTCAAATCCACGGCACCCCCGATAAGCCAGCCAATCACACCAACAGGGAATGCTGGGTGTTCAAGCAGGCCGGCAAGTCAAATGCCGAAAACAAGGACAAGGGGCTGCATAGTGATGACGAGGAGGAGCCCTGGCCGCTGAACATGGGAGGACAGAAGGGGTTCCCCCCACAGGTGAAGACGGTGAACATGATATACGCAACCCACATTCCCAAGAGGGAGCGGAAGCATGCACTAAGGGACGTCTATGCGATGGAGCCCATCGCCCCAAAGTTCAACCCATGGTCCGCTTGTCCGATCACCTTTGATCGCAGGGACCACCCCACTAGTATATGTCATGGCGGATCCGCTGCACTGGTCCTAGACCCCATCATCGACGGATTTAACCTCACCCGAGTCCTTATGGACGGCGACAGCAGCCTGAACCTGCTCTATCAGGATATAGTGCGAAAAATGGGTATCGATCCCTCGAGGATCAAACCCACCAAAACCACCTTTAAGGGCGTCATCCCAAGTGTAGAGGCCCATTGCACGGGCTCAATCACACTGGAAGTGGTCTTCGGATCACCGGGCAACTTCCGAAGCGAGGAGTTAATCTTCGATATCATCCCGTTTCGCAGTGGCTATCACGCACTGCTCGGACGAACAACATTTGGAAAATTTAATGCAGTACCGCATTATGCATACCTCAAGCTCATGATGCCAGGACCTAGGGGGTCATAACTGTAAATAGAAACACAGAACGCTCGCTCCGCATGGAAGAGCACACTGCGGCCCTCGCAGTAGAAGCACAAAGCAGCCTTTTAAGGCAAACCACTAATTCGGCGTTCCAGCCCCCGGACACCTTCAAACGAGTCCGGAGAAAAACTGCAACAGGATCACCTGGCACGTTCAGAGCTCGCCTAGCAATTCAGCCCCCGTCCCAGTCCCAGCCAAGCGACGAAATACATGTCGCGTGTACATAATTACGCACTGAAAATACCATGGACATAGGCGGGGGCATGATCAGGGCACGTCCCGCAATGCGGCTTAACCGCCCTAGGGGCCGTATACCTTTATCATTTCTTTTCTCTTTCAGGGCCTACCTCTCTGGAAGCCCTTTCCGGCAGTACGATTGCCGGACACATTACGGGAAGGAATAACCAAGGCGGCAAGAAGCTAAGATGTACACGGGAACCCTCAGGTGGTCTCTAATATTAATCGATATACCCGCTTTCTACTATCCATACACAGCTTGCCCTTGGATAGGACATGTCAAATAGTCCCACTTTCTTCTTATTGCACTACTTGTACTAATACGCTTCGACGTATTATTTAAATAACAATGCATACCATTAGTCTATTATTGCATTATTTATCCTTTTTTCTCTTATATGTCCATTTACGACAATCCGCACCCATATATTCGGGTACGGTCAGTACACCAGGGGCTTTCATTTACCCCATAATACGGCGCGAGAAGTCCGAACACTTTCGACAGTGCGGCACCCCGAACTTATAGCACTATATGCATCAGCTCCGAATCATGTCTTGGGTCAATAGTTGGGTTTTCCCGGCTGTTGGTGTCAAAACCGGTGGATCTCGGGAAGGGGGTCCCGAACTGTGCGTCTAAGGCGGATGGTAACAGGAGGTAGGGGACACAATGTTTTCCCCAGGTTCGGGCCCTCTTGATGGAGGTAAAACCCTACGTCCTGCTTGATTAATATTGATGATATGGGTAGTACAAGAGTAGATCTACCACGAGATCGGAGAGGCTAAACCCTAGAAGCTAGCCTATGGTATGATTGTATGTTGTAGTTGTTGTGTCCTAGGACTAAAACTCTTCGGTTTATATAGACACCGGAGAGGGTTAGGGTTACACAAGGTCGGTTACAAAGGAGGAGATATCCATATCTGTATTTCCCAGCTTGCCTTCCACGCCAAGTAGAGTCCCATCCGGACACGAGACGAAGTCTTCAATCTTGCATCTTCATAGTCCAACAGTCTGGCCAAAGGATATAATCCGGTTGTCCGGAGACCCCCTAATCCAGGACTCCCTCAGTAGCCCCTGAACCAGGCTTCAATGACGATGAGTCCGGCACGCAGTATTGTCTTCGGCATTCCAAGGCGGGTTCCTTCTCCGAATACATCACAGAAGAATTTGAATACAAGGATAGTGTCCGACCCTGCAAAATAAGTTCCACATACCACCGTAGAGAGAATAATATTTCTGTGAATCTAATTTGCTGACTTGTTTTGGCAACACGACATTATGCCATGGCCCGGTGATTATTCGAACCGTTTCCTTTAACTAGCCCCGCACATAACACGAGGCAGTTTTTTGACATGTCTTGTCAAAGCAGAGATCGTGTCCCCTTATTATGGGATTCTCACCAATACGGGCGTGGGTAACCCAACCGCGCCATCGATTACGACGCTTGCGGGATAAGTGAGTTTTACCAGGCTAGTGGGGATGCTTAGTTTCGTCCGCCCATATAAAGGGATAAGGATTCACCATTTCATCCACGCCTTCTTCCTCCTTTGCTCATCCGTTTTCGCACACTCTAGCTCTAGCGCCCAAGTCCGCACTTCCCACCTCAACCTTCTCCAACCATGTCCGGAGCGGGAGGAAGGTGGATGGTCTCCTCCGTCACGGAGGGAGACATCACAAAGCTGCGTGGAGCCGGATACTTAGCCGTGAATATCGCGCATCGGCTACCCGCCGCGGGGCAGATCGTCCCTACCTCGGAACCTCACGAGAGGGTAGTTTTCCTCCACCACTTCCTCCGCGGACTGGGGTTTCCCCTCCATCTGTTCGTCCGTGGTCTCATGTTCTACTACGGGATGGACTTTCATGATTTGGCCCCGAACTTCGTCCTCATCATTTCGGCGTTCATCGTCATGTGTGAGGCTTTCCTCCGCATCCGACCCCACTTCGGCCTGTGGTTAAAGACCTTCAATATCAAGCCAAAGGTGGTACGAGGCCAACAAGCAGAATGCGGCGGAGCCATGGTGGGTAAGATGCCCAACGTTATATGGCTTGAAGGCTCCTTCATGGAGAGAATAAAGGGATGGCAATCGGCGTGGTTCTACATCACCGAGCCGCGCGACGCCAAATGGGCGGCAGCCCCCGAGTTTCGATCCGGATTCCCTACACGGCTCACTTCCTGGAAAGAGAAGGGCTTGTCGTGGGGTTCATCGGTGGAGCTAGATGGACTCCAAAAATGTATCCGGAGTATGGCAAGAAAGAAGCTCAAGCTTGTCAACATAGTCCAGGTTATGCTCATCCGCCAGATTCTCCCGTGTCAACAACGGGATTTTAACTTGTGGGAGTTCGACCCAGCCCAGCACCAGATTCTGAGCAAGCTCTTTGATACGACACACAAGGACGTCTGGAAGGTGTTGTTCAAGGGCGCCAAGGTCCCTCCTTCTCTCGCCGAGGACCGCGGACTAAGCGCAAAGAGCCTAGCGCGTTCGGTGAGCTCAATACGTCCCATAGGACATTTATTTCCCCTAGCTTAATTATATGTGGGGTCTAATCTCCATGCCTTTGATAGGACTAGGTGGAGACATCGGGTAGATTAACTGTCCGGCCCCTTTGCCCGAAGACACTGCGGGCGCTCTCCTGACGGAGATGCTGACTCCGGCTCCTTACAAGGTGCCGGAGAAGACCAAGAAGGCCAAGGGAACCCGGAAGAGTTCCCGGCGCCAGCTGTTATCGGACTCATCGTCCGATAACTCTGCGACACACTCCTCCCCCGAAGACGAGGAGGAAGAAGAAGATGCTCCCCCTCCAGGCGGGGGAGACAAGAAAAGGAAGGCCGTCCCAACTGGGGGCGAAGGGTCCAAGAAGGGAAGGATTCTCCTTCCGGACAGCTCCACCGCCGCCGATGAAGACGAAGATGAGTGGTTTCCCAGGGCCAAGCCCCTAGGGAGATCGTAAGTATTCGGATACCAGAGTAACTCGTAGCATTCCTTTGTTGCACTGCTTTCCCTAACGCCAAACATGATTATGCAGGCCGCCACGAGCCAGTATCGATGTATCATCGGACGGCTCCCTGGGCTCGTCGGACATGGATAGTGATCCAGTCCCAACCGCCACCTCCCCTCATCCTGCGGATGATGCCGAGGTGTTGTCTCATGAGGCACCGGGTCGAGGGGAGACAGTCCCAGAGGCGCCTCAAGGCGGCCTCCCGGACTCCGGGAGCCGAGGGGACAACGCCCCTGAGAGCTCCGAGTTCGGCCCTTAGCCAAACACCGCGCCGGAACCTCCAGTGGTTCCGGGCTCGGGCAGGCGGCCTCCTTCTAAGAGGGGCAAGACGCCTGTGCCGGTGACCTCTGTCCATCCAGAGGCGCCGGACAATCTGTTGGAAGCGCTTCATAGCGCTTCCATCGACGAGGAGCACCGTACTATTATGAGTGTGGTGGTCCAGAAGGTTCAGTCCGCCCAGAGCGGATTGACTGAAGCCTGTGCCATCCTTCTAACAGGCTTTGAGGTAAGTGTTTTAAAATATAGGAAAAATATTACCGCATGGATAGTAGCCCCTGATGCTTTGTTCGGTGTTCGCAAATAAAAGCCGAACAAAGAATCAAATAATACCGCAGGAGTCTAATATAAGTATGTCAATATGCGTATGCAGGCCTCGCTGCTGGCATCCGCCGCACTGACTGCGAAGGTCGCCGTACTGAAGTAGGACCTCAAGGGGTCCAAGAAAGAGCTCGGCCTTGCCAAGAGGCAGCTCGAGGAGAACAAGGGTAAGTAATACCCTGTCTATAGATATGTATATATAAAAAACGCGATTGCAAAATGACAGGATCATCGTATATCTGCCAGGGGCCATGACCGAGGTGGCAACCCTGAAGCAAGCGCTAACCATGGCCGAAGATAAAGCGGCCAAGGAGCGTACCGAGCGAAAAAAGCAAGAGGCTCGGGTGGGCGAGGTGCAGCAAGAGCTCCAGGCTCTCGTGACGAAGCACAAGGTGTTGGAGCTTGACTCGAAGAGGCGAGAGTCTGAGCTTGCCGCGGCCCTCGAGAGCGTGAAAAGTGCCAAGGCCGAAGCCCAAAAGGCCCTCCAGGAGATCGACGCAATGAAGAAGATAGCGGCGGGTAAGGCATTCTATATGCAGAGCAAGCATGTAAAAGTAAATTACCGATTACTTACCCGAATTCGGAGCTCTCCATGAGCATTCGCAAATTTGCCCCGCGGCGTGTCGGATGCCGCACAGTTTTACCAGGCCGAGGAGGGAAGCTCAACGGAGAAGCTGTTCTGGTCTCACTATACTGGGACCGAACACCCGATGCTTTTGAGCGACCAGCTAAAGCAGCTGGTCGAGCTGCACAAGGCGGCCGAACAGGCCATGAAGGGCCTTATAGTCCGACTGTGGCCTGGTGACGCCCTTCTAAACAGCTACTTCGTCCTGGTGAGGCGGCTTGTGGATGCCTGCCCATCGCTGGAGGTCGTCAAGCGGTCCGTCTACATCGAAGGTGCACGCCAGGCTTTCGCCCATGTGAAGGTGCAGTGGGCCAAGCTAGACGCCGTGAAACTGATCAAGGAAGGGCCGCCGCAGGGCAAAGAGCATCGCACCCCCGAAATTTATTATGAGGGTGTCCTAAAGGGTGCCCGTCTTGTAGCGGACGAATGTTCCAAGGATGTAATATTTGAGTAAACTTGCTCGTGTGATCCTGTATGATGAAAACTTGTTTCATATGCGCTATGTAACGCTTGTGTGAATTTAAAATATTACCTTATGTTTGGCCGTTTACCCAATCTGAGAGATGGCTAGTCCTCGGCTTCTGCCCCCATGCCACGAGTGCTAGGGTGTTCGAGATAAACCTAAGCACTCTTGTTCCCATATTTGGGTCCTTCGAGGGAGGTGCTCAGCACAACGAACAAGGCAACCGGACTAATAATGCTTTATCACTCTCACTTAGCCATAGAATTCTATAATTTTAAATTATGGCGAAGCCCCTGGTATTCGGAAGGCCGAATTCGGGGCACGATACATGCCTGTAAGCCGGATAGGGCCGGCCCCTCACCCTAAGCGGCATAAGTCTTTAGGGACTCGAAAAACCTCGCCGAACAGCGACCAGTCTCTCGCCTTATCATGACAGTCAGTTTTAGCTTTCTCTAGTGAGGTGCTAAGCCCGGCAGAATCGGGGCACAATCGCAGTAGTTCTCCTAGCACTACTCTAGCCGATAGAGCGAAACATAAGGTACCAAAACATAGGAGCCGGGAAAACCCAACATTTGACCAAAGACATGATTCGGAGCTGATGCATATAATGCTATAAGTTCGGGGTGCCGCACATGTGAAAGTGTTCGGACTTTTCACACCATATTGTGGGGTACGTAAGCCCCTGGTGTATTAGCCGTACCAAAGTGTACGGTTGCAAGGCATCATTAATGAACACACACATATATATAACAAGAATGCAATAATAGTTGTGATGTTATGCATTGTTTATTCAAAAAGGTGCGTTAAAGCAGAATGATACAGATAGTGCGATAAGCAAAGAGTGGGACTATGTCCCTTCCAAGGGCAAGCTGAGGAATAGTATTAAATCAAATATTTCGCTCGTTATTGTAATCCACCTGGGAATTCCATGGTGTGGCGTAGCTTTATGCCTCCTTGGATGTTGTATCATGTGTTCGGCAATAGTGCTGCCGGATAGGGTTTCCAGAGATTAAGGTCCTGAAAAAAGAGAAAAATAACCAAACAAGAAGCCCCTAGTGTGGTTTAAGCCGCGTCTTGGGGCGTGCCGCAGTGTGCCCCCTGTTGGAAAAATGCCCTAGAGGCAATAATAAATTGATTATTATTATATTTCCTTGTTCATGATAATCGTTTATTATCCATGCTAGAATTGTATTGATAGGAAACTCAGATACATGTGTGGATACATAGACAACACCATGTCCCTAGTAAGCCTCTAGTTGACTAGCTCGTTAATCAATAGATGGTTACAGTTTCCTGACCATGGACATTGGATGTCGTTGATAACGGGATCACATCATTAGGAGAATGATGTGATGGACAAGACCCAATCCTAAGCCTAGCACAAGATCATGTAGTTCGTATGCTAAAGCTTTTCTAATGTCAAGTATCATTTCCTTAGACCATGAGATTGTGCAACTCCCGGATACCGTAGGAGTGCTTTGGGTGTGCCAAACGTCACAACGTAACTGGGTGGCTATAAAGGTACACTACGGGTATCTCTGAAAGTGTCTGTTGGGTTGGCACGAATCGAGATTGGGATTTTGTCACTCCGTGTAAACGGAGAGGTATCTCTGGGCCCACTCAGTAGGACATCATCATAATGTGCACAATGTGACCAAGGGGTTGATCACGGGATGATGTGTTACGGAACGAGTAAAGAGACTTGCCGGTAACGAGATTGAACAAGGTATCGGTATACTGACGATCGAATCTCGGGCAAGTACCATACCGCTAGACAAAGGGAATTGTATACGGGATTGATTGAGTCCTTGACATCGTGGTTCATCTGATGAGATCATCGTGGAACATGTGGGAGCCAACATGGGTATCCAGATCCCGCTGTTGGTTATTGACCGGAGAACATCTCGGTCATGACTACATGTCTCCCGAACCCGTAGGGTCTACACACTTAAGGTTCGATGACGCTAGGGTTATAAAGGAAGTTTGTATGTGGTTACCGAATGTTGTTCAGAGTCCCGGATGAGATCCCGGATGTCACGAGGAGTTCCGGAATGGTCCGGAGGTAAAGATTTATATATAGGAAGTCCTGTTTCGGCCATCGGGACAAGTTTCGGGGTCATCGGTATTGTACCGGGACCACCGGAAGGGTCCCGGGGGCCCACCGGGTGGGGCCACCTGCCCGGGGGGCCACATGGGCTGTAGGGGGTGCGCCTTGGCCTACATGGGCCAAGGGCACCAGCCCCTAGAGGCCCATGCGCCAAGATATAGGAAAAAGGGGAGAGTCCTAAAGGGGGAAGGCACCTCCGAGGTGCCTTGGGGAGGATGGACTCCTCCCCCCTCTTAGCCGCACCCCTTCCTTGGAGGAAGGGGCAAGGCTGCGCCTCCCCCCTCTCCCCTGCCCCTATATATAGTGGAGGGGAGGGAGGGCATCTATACCTGAGCCCTTGGCGCCTCCCTCCCTCCCGTGACACCTCCTCCTCTCCCGTAGGTGCTTAGCGAAGCCCTGCGGGATTTCCACGCTCCTCCATCACCACCACGCCGTTGTGCTGCTGCTGGATGGAGTCTTCCTCAACCTCTCCCTCTCTCCTTGCTGGATCAAGGTGTGGGAGACATCGTCGAGCTGTACGTGTGTTGAACGCGGAGGTGCCGTCCGTTCGGCACTAGGATCATCGGTGATCTGAATCACGACGAGTACGACTCCATCAACCCCGTTCACTTGAACGCTTCCGCTTAGCGATCTACAAGGGTATGTAGATGCACTCTCCTTTCTACTCGTTGCTGGTCTCTCCATAGATAGATCTTGGTGATACGTAGGAAAATTTTTGAATTTCTGCTACGTTCCCCAACACCCCCCTCCACACCTGTGCCCATGGTATTTTTTATGCGTAATTATGTACGCGTGACACGAGCTTCGCCGTTTGGCTGGGACTGGGGTGGGGGCCGCATTGCTATGCGAGCTCAGATCGCGCCAGGTGGTCTATTTGCCAATTGCTCCGAGCGTGCTTGAAGGTGTCCGGGTCTTGAAATGCCGAACCGGTGGATTGCCTTGAGAGGCTGTTTTGCGCTTCTGCTGCGAGGGCCGCAGTGTGCTCCTCTGTTCGGAGAGAGCGCTTTGTGTTTCCATTGACTGTAATAACCCCGCGAGGTCCTGGCATCTTGAGCTTGAGGTATGCATAATGCGGTACCGCATTGAATCTCGCAAATGCGGTTCGCCCGAGAAGTGCATGATAACCACTGAGGAATGGGACTATATCGAAGATTAACTCTTCGCTTCGGAAGTTATCCGGGGATCCGAACACCACTTCCAGTGTAATTGAGTCTGTGCAATGAGCCTCTATGCCTGGAATGACGCCCTTAAAGGTCGTTTTTGTGGGTTGATCCTTGAGGGGTCTATACCCATTTTGCGCACTATGTCCTAATAAAGCAGGTTCAGGCTGCTGCCGCCATCCATAAGGACTCGAGTGAGGTGAAATCCTTCAATGATTGGGTCCAGAACCAGTGCGGCAAATCCGCCATGACGGATACTAGTGGGATGGTCCCTGCAATCGAAAGTGATCGGATAGGAGGACCACGGGTTGAATTCTGGGGCGACTGGCTCCAACACATATACGTCCTTGAGCGCGCGCTTCCGCTCCCTCTTGGGGATGTGGGTTGCGTATATCATGTTCACCATCCGCACTTGTGGGGGAAACCTCTTCTGTCCTCCGGTGTGTGGCTGCCGGGGCTCCTCCTCGTCATAGCTATGTGGCCCCTTGTCCTTGTTTTCGGCAATTAACTTGCCGGCCTGCTTGAACACCCAACAATCCCTGTTAGTGTGATTGGCTGGCTTTTCTAGGGTGCCATGTATTTAACACGAGCGATCGAGTATACGGTCCAAACTGGACGGTCCCGGCATATTTTGTTTGAATGGCTTTTTCCGCTGACCGGGTTTAGAGCCTTTGAATCCGGCATTGACTGCCGTATCCTCGTTATTATCGCTCTTAATGCGGCGCTTATGTTTGTTGCGACGTGACCTGCTATTGCCGTCCTTGGTATCCGAAGTACCATGGTTCTTTGATATGTTATTACTACGAGCCAGCCAGCTGTCTTCTCCCGCACAAAAGCGGGTCATGAGTGTCGTGAGGGCTGCCATAGATTTCGGCTTTTCCTGACCAAGGTGCCGGGCTAGCCATTCGTCACGGATGTTGTGTTTGAAAGCCGCTAGGGCCTCTGCATCCGGACAGTCGACAATTTGATTTTTCTTTGTTAGGAACCGAGTCCAGAATTGCATGGCTGATTCTTCTGGCTGCTGAATTATGTGGCTCAAGTCATCGGCATCTGGTGGCCGCACATAAGTGCCCTGAAAGTTGTCGAGGAATGCGGCTTCCAGATCTTCCCAACAGCTGATGGACTCGCATGGCAAGCTGTTAAGCCAATGCCGCGCTGGTCCCTTGAGCTTTAGTGGGAGCTATTTGATGGCGTGTAAGTCGTCGCCGCGGGCCATGTGGATGTGGAGGAGGAAATCCTTGATCCATACTGCGGGATATGTTGTGTCGTCGTATTCAATATTTACAGGTTTCAAACCTTCTGGGATTTGATGATCCATTACTTTGTCTGTGAAGCATAAGGGGTGTGCGGCACCTGTGTATTGGGCTATATCGCGACGCAGCTCGAATGGGTCTTGCCCGTTGTGTTTGGCCCGGACAGATTTGCTTTTACTATATCCGGCGTGACGTTTATCGTCTCGCAAAGTGGCGCGCCCTCGTGATCCGTAGATCGATCTTGCATGCTTTGCTTTGTCCTCCAATATGTCTCGTAGGTCTGGCGTATCTCCCCATGCCTTTTTATTTGAATGGCGTCGGGGTGGAGGCTGAGTTTTTGGCTGGAATGCCTCTCTATCACGACCACGAGGTGGCCGATCAGCCGTATCATGCGCTTCTTCCTCCAGTCGAGGTAGCAACCTGCACTTTGCGTAACTCTTGGAGGGGCGCTCGAGTTTATATTCCTCGGCCGCGAGGACTTCAGTCCATCTGTCAGCTAGCAGATCCTGATCAGCTTGAAGCTGCTGCTGCTTTTTCTTAAGGCTATTTGCCGTGGCTATAAGCCGGTGTTTGAAGCGCTCTTGTTGGGATCCTCTGGCACAGCGAATTCGTCGTCGTTGAGGCTTGCCTCGTCTTCGGAGGGGGGCATGTAATTATCATCCTCCTCTTCTCCATCTGCCGCTCTCTCTAGAGGGCTGGCTCCTCCATTCTCCTGCTCTAAATCTTGCTGGAGGGGATTGTTGTTGTCTTTGGCACTATCCGGAGTATTATTATCTCATGTACCGGTATCACCACTTTTTCTTTGGCGGGACTTAGAGCGGCGCCGCTGATGTCGGTGCTTGGGTTGCTTCTTGGAGGGGTCATCCTCCGCTATCTCGTCGCCATTGCCTTCTTTGGGTGTATCCACCATGTATATATCGTATGATGAGGTGGCTGTCCAGTGCCCTGTGGGCGGTGGTTCCTCTTCGCCTCCCGCATCGTCGTCCATACCGTCAATGTCTTCGGAGTCGAAGTCGAGCATGTCAGTTAAGTCATCGATAGTGGCTACTAAGTGGGTGGTGGGTGGGCCTCAAATTTCTTCGTCGTCCGCATCCCAGTCTTGCCGGACATAGTTTGGCCAGGATCCTCCTGACAAGGAGAGAGACCTTAATGAGTTCAGTATGTCGCCAAAGGGTGAGTGCTGAAAAATATCCGCGGAGGTAAACTCCATGATCAGCGCCCAATCAGATTCGATAGGAACGGGTGCAGGCAGTTCGGAGTCCGTGGCCGGAGAAGGATCCGGCAGTTTAACAGCACGGCTCTCGTGCAAGGTAAGGTCGATGTTTGGCTCGATCGCCGCTGAGGGTAAGGTCTCTGTGGCGGGGTCCATCCAACCGTCACGGAAGGCACACCTGGCTCCGAATTGAGGGTTAGAGCGGCTGCATGTGCGATCTCTTGAACACTATCCGATGGTAGCGCTAAACCGCCCTCATCGTGACCGTGTGACGCTCAAGGAAGAGGCTCGAATCCATCGAAGATCAAGTATCCATGGATATCAACCGTGTAGTTTAAGCTTCCAAACCTGACCTGGTGGCCAGGGGCGTACCTTTCAATCTGCTCCAGATGGCCAAGCGAATTGGCCCGCAGTGCAAAGCCGCCGAATACGAAGATCTGTCGGGGGAGAAAGTCTCACCCTGGACTGCATCGCCATCGATGATAGTAGGAGCCATCAAGCCTAACAGCGACGACACAGAGGAACTCTCAATGAAAGCACCAATGTCGGTGTCAAAACCGGTGGATCTCGGGTAGGGGGTCCCGAACTGTGCGTCTAAGGCGTGTGGTAACAGGAGGTAGGGGACACAATGTTTTACCCAGGTTCGGGCCCTCTTGATGGAGGTAAAACCCTACGTCCTGCTTTATTAATATTGATGATATGGGTAGTACAAGAGTAGATCTACCACGAGATCGGAGAGGCTAAACCCTAGAAGCTAGCCTATGGTATGATTGTATGTTGTAGTTGTTGTGTCCTACGGACTAAAACTCTCCGGTTTATATAGACACCGGAGAGGGTTAGGGTTACACAAGGTCGGTTACAAAGGAGGAGATATCCATATCCGTATTGCCTAGCTTGCCTTCCACGCCAAGTAGAGTCCCATCCGGACACGAGACGAAGTCTTTAATCTTGCATCTTCATAGTCCAACGGTCCGGCCAAAGGATATAATCCGGCTGTCCGGAGACCCCCTAATCCAGGACTCCCTCACCGGCTCCCATGCTTTGGTACCATACGTTTTGCTATATCGGCTAAGGTAGCGGTGGGAGAACTATTGCGATTGTGTCCCGGTTCTTCCGGACGAGCAGCTCAGTAGAGAAATCCGAAAACTGACTGTCATGATAAGGCGAGAGACTGGTTGCTGTTCGAGAGGTCTCAAGTCCTTAAAGACTTTTTCCGCTTCGGGCGAGGAGTCAGCCTTGTCCGGCTTAGGCGTGTATAGCGCCCCAAATTCAGTCTTCCGAATATTAGGGGCTTCGCCAAAATTTAAAATTGTAGAGTTCTATGGCTAAGTGAGAGTGATAAAGCCTTATAGTCCGATTGCCTGGTTTGTTGCGCTGAACACCTCCCTTGAAGGACCCAAAATTGGGGTAAAGAGTGCTCAAGTTTATCCCGAACACCCTAGTACTAGTTACATGGGGGCAGAAGCCGACGGCTGGCCAACTCTCAGATTTTATAAACGGCCGCACAGAAGGTAATATTTTAAATTAAAAAAAAGCGTTGTATAGCGCAGATAAAATCGTTTCACATTACATGATCACATGAACATGTTCATTCAAACATTACATCATTGGCGCATTCATCCGCCACAAGGCGGGAATCCTTCCGGACACTCTCATAATACATCTCGGGGCAGCGATGCTCTTTGCCCTCCGGCGGCCCCTCCTTCACCAGCTTCACAGCGTCCAGCTTCGCCCAGTGCACCTTGCCCGGGCAAAAGCCCTGCGCGCACCCTCGATGCAGACGGGCCGTTTTATAACTTCAAGATGTGGGCAGGCATCCACAAGCCGCCGCACCAGACCGAAGTAGCTGTCGGACAGGGGTTCGCCAGGCCACATCCGGACTATAAGGCCCCTCATGTCCTGTTCAGCCGCCTTGTGAAGCTCGACCAATTTCTTCAGCTAGTCGCTCAAGGGCATTGGGTGTTCGGTCCCAGTATACTGAGACCAGAACAACTTTTCCGTCAAGCTCCCCTCCTGAGCTCGGTAAAACTCCGAGGCATCTAGTACACTGCGGGGAAGATCTGTGAATGCTCCTCGAGAGCTCCGAACTCGGGTAAGAAAAAGGAAAGTTTCCTTCACATGCTTGCTCTGCATAATGAATGCCTTCCCGCTGCTATCTTCTTCACCGCATCAATCTCCTTGAGGGCCTTGTGGGCTCCAGCCTTGGCGCTCCGGGCGCTTTCAAGCGCATGCGCGAGCTCGGACTCTCGCGTCTTAGAGTCAAGCTCCAAGGACTTGTGTTTCTTGGCGAGAGCCTCGAGCTCTTGCTGCACCTTGCCTACTCGGGCTTCTTGCTTTTCCCACTCATGGCGCTCCTTGGTCGCTTTGTTTTCGGCCTCGGACAATGCCTTCTTCAGGGTCGCCACCTTGGTCGTGGCCCCTGACAAATTCATGATGATCCTATTATTTCACAACCGAACTTCTTTTTAAAAGCGCAGATGATACGTCTCCGTCGTATCTATAATTTTTGATTGTTCCATGCCAATATTCTACAACTTTCATATACTTTTGGTAACTTTTTATACTATTTTTGGGACTAACATATTGATCTAGTGCCCAGTGCCAGTTCCTGTTTGTTGCATTTTTTTTGTTTCACAGAATATCCATCAAACGGAGTCCAAACAGGATAAAATTGACGGAGATTTTTTTGGAATATATATGATTTTTGGGAAGAAAAATCCACGCGAGACAGTGCCCGAGGTGGCCACGAGGCAGGGGGCGCGCCTGCCCCCCTGGGCGCGCCCCTGACCCTCGTGGGCCACCCGTAAGGCGGTTGGTGCCCTTCTTTCGCCGCAAGAAAGCTAATTCCGGATAGAGATCGCGTTAAAATTTCAGCCCAATAGGAGTTACGGATCTCCGGGAATAAAAGAAACGGTGAAAGGGTAGAATCAGAGAACGCAGAAACAGAGAGAGACAGAGAGACATATCCCATCTCGGAGGGGCTCTCGCCCCTCCCGTGCCATGGAGGCCATGGACCAGAAGGGAAACCCTTCTCCCATCTAGGGAGGAGGCCAAGGAAGAAGAAGAAGGAGGGGGGCTCTCTCTCCCCCTCGCTTCCGATGGCGTCGGAACGCCGCCGGGGGCTATCATCATCACCGCGATCTACACCAACACCTCCGCCATCTTCACCAACATCTCCATCACCTTCCCCCCTCTATCTACAGTGGTCCACTCTCCCTCAACCCGCTATACCCTCTACTTGAACATGGTGCTTTATGCTTCATATTATTATCCAATGATGTGTTGCCATCCTATGATGTTTGAGTAGATTTTCGTTGTCCTGTCGGTGGTTGATGAATTGCTATGATTGCTTTAATTTGCTTGTGTTTATGTTGCTGTCCTTTGGTGCCCATCATATGATTGCGCGCGTGGATCACACCCTAGGGTTAGTTGTATGTTTATAGGACTATGTATTGGAGGGCAAGAGGGACAGAAGCTTCAACCTAGCATAGAAATTGATGCATACGGGATTGAAGGGGGACCAATATATCTTAATTCTATGGTTGGGTTTTACCTTAATGAACATTAGTATTTGCGGATGCTTGCTAATAGTTCCAATCATAAGTGCATAGAATTCCAAGTCAGGGATGACATGCTAGCAGTGGCCTCTCCCACATAATACTTGCTATCGGTCTAGTAAAGTAGTCAATTGCTTAAGGGACAATTCCGCAACTCCTACCACCACTTTTCCACACTCACTATATTTACTTTATTGTTTATTTATCTAAACAGCCCCTACTTTTTATTTATGTACTCTTTATTATCTTGCAAACCTATCCAACAACACCTACAAAGTACTTCTAGTTTCATACTTGTTCTGGGTAAAGAAAACGTCAAGCGTGCGTAGAGTTGTATCGTTGGTCGATAGAACTTGAGGGAATATTTGTTCTACCTTTAGCTCCTCGTTGGGTTCGACACTCTTACTTATCAAAAACTGTTGCGATCCCCTACACTTGTGGGTTATCAGGACCTTTTTCTGGCGCCGTTGCCGGGGAGAAATAGCGTGGGGTGAATATTCTCGTGTGTTCTTGTTTGCTTTATCACGAAGTAATTTTTATTTTCTGTTCTTAGTTGTTTTCTATCTTTAGTTATGGTTAGGAAACGCAAAATACCAAAAAAAATAGTTGTACCTACTAAACCAATGGTTGAAGAACCACTCAAAATCTATCACACTGCTGAAGCTTATTACTTGGATCATCTTCGATCCCTATGTGCTCGTGCTGAAACCCCAACTAGCTTAGTTGAGGGAAAATCTTTAGATGAGCATGCTTATTTTGTGCGACACCGAATATCTGAAAAAGGGAAAACTTTATTGGATCAAATTCATCGTTTGCAATGATATGCTTGGAATTTATGTGAAATATATGATTATACTTGTTGTTCTGAAGACCCTAAGAAATACCTTCCCTACCAATGTTTGTTTAGTGATAATGGAATCGTATCCTCTTATGCTAAGGGTGTTTATAGTTACTATGATGTTCAACAAATTGAAGAATTTGTTGCTTTTAAGGGTGCTTACGAAATTTCTTCTTTGATTGAAAAGTATGATGCTACTCTTTACAAATCTGAAAATTTTGCCATAGTTAAATATTCCTATGATAATTATGCTTCTAATTCCTATGTTGAACCATATATTGAGTACTACTCCGCTGTCCAAGAAGAGACTAATATTTTGCAGGAGTCTATGGAAGAAGAAATTGATGAAACTGTGAGCTCATTGGATGAAAAAGATGATGAGGAGAGAGAAGAACAAAAGGACGAAGAGCGGATTAGCTACCCGTGCCCACCTTCTAATGAGAGTAACCCTCCAACTCATACATTGTTTAATTTCCCTTCGTGCTTACCGGAGGATGATTGCTATGATGATTGTTATGTTCCCGTTGATTCTTTTGATATATCCCTTTTTGGTGATGCTTGCTATGCTTGTGGCCAAGATGCCAATATGAATTATGCTTATGGAGATGAACTTGCTATAGTTCCTTATGTTAAACATGAAATTGTTGCTATTGCACCCATGCATGATAGTCCTATTATCTTTTTGAATTCTCCCGACTACACTATATCGGAGAAGTTTGCACTTATTAAGGATTATATTGATGGGATGCCTTTTACCATTGCACATGATGATTTTGATGAATATAATATACATGTTCTTGCTGCTCCTACTTGCAATTATTATGAGAGAGGAACTATATCTCCACCTCTCTATGTTTCCAATATGATAGAATTGCAAGAAACTATTTATACTATGCATTGGCCATTACTATGTGTGCATGAATTGTTCTTTTATGACATGTTGATGCATAGGAAGAGAGTTAGACTTCGTCATTACATGATATATGTTACCTTGTGCTCACCACTAAATTACAAATCATTGTTAATTAAAATTGGCTTTGATATACCTTGGGATCCAGGTGGATCCATTACTTGAGCACTATATGCCTAGCTTAATGGCTTGAAAGAAAGCGCTGCCAGGGAGACAACCCAGAAGTTTTAGATAGTCATTTATTTCTGTTGAGTGTTTTCATATAGTTTAAAAACTACAAAAATAAAGAGGGGAACCCAAAACTTTTTCAAAAAGGAAAGCGAAAGTGAGAAAGACAAGCATTGTTGAACTGGGAGCTAGCCTTGAACTTTGTTCATGCTCACAGAAACTTTGTGAATCTTGATTACAGAAACTTTTCAATAAAAATAATTATCCCCTTGTACAATTCCAATGTATTATAAAAATAATGTGCCAAGGTTTGCCTTTAGGATGTTTACATTTGCTTGATGGTTTGTACGGTGCAGGACAGAAACTTTGGCTGTAGTACGTGATTTTACATTTTTAGCTGGAATGTCAAATGGTTCTGATTCTTTTTTCACTGTCTTACTATACAAATTTTTTATTTTTCCTAATTTTGGTAGAATTTTTCAAGTATCAGAAGTATGGTTAATGTTCATATTATAACAGACTGTTCTGTTTTTGACAGATTCTGTTTTTGATGCATAGTTTGCTTGTTTTGATGAAACTATCAATTTACATCAGTGGATTAAGCCATGAAAAAGTTATATTACAGTAGACACAATGAAAAAACAAAATATGAATTGGTTTGCAACAGTACTTAGAGTAGTGATTTGCTTTATTATACTAACGGATCTTACCGAGTTTTCTGTTGAAGTTTTGTGTGGATGAAGTGTTCGATGATCGAGAAGGTCTCGATGTGAGAAGAAGGAAGAGAGGAAAGAGATCAATCTTGGGGATGCCCGAGGCACACCAAGTAAATATTCAAGGATACTCAAGCGTCTAAGCATGGGGATGCCCCAGAAGGCATCCCGTCTTTCTTCAACAAGTATCGGTATGTTTTCGGATTCGTTTCGTTCATGCGATATGTGCAATCTTGGAGCGTCTTTTGCATTTAGTTTTCATTTTTCTTTTATGCACCATGCTGGTATGAGATAGTCCGTGGTTGATTTATAGAATGCTCTATGCACTTCACTTATATCTTTTGAGTATGGCTTTATAGAATGCTTCATGTGCTTCACTTATATCATTTGAAGTTTGGATTGCCTGTTTCTCTTTACATAGAAAACTGTCATTTGTAGAATGCTCTTTTACTTCACTTATATTTGTTAGAGCGTGGGCATATATTTTGTAGAAAGAATTGAACTCTCTTGCTTCACTTATATCTATTTAGAGAGATGACAGGAATTGGTCATTCACATGGTTAGTCATCAAATCCTACATAAACTTGTAGATCACTGAATATGATATGTTTGATTCCTTGCAATAGTTTTGTGATATAAAGATGGTGATATTAGAGCCATGCTAGTGGGTAGTTGTGGATTGTAGAAATACTTGTGTTGAGGTTTGTGATTCCCGTAGCATGCACGTATGGTGAACCGCTATGTAACGAAGTTGGAGCATGAGGTATTTATTGTTTGTCTTCCTTATGAGTGGCAGTCGGGGACGAGCGATGGTCTTTTCCTACCAATCTATCCCCCTAGGAGCATGCACGTAGTACTTTGTTTCGATGACTAATAGATTTTTGCAATAAGTATGTGAGTTCTTTATGACTAATGTTGAGTCCATGGATTATACGCACTCTCACCCTTCCACCATTGCTAGCCTCTCTAGTATCGCGCAACTTCCGCCGGTAACATAAACCCACCATATACCTTCCTCAAAACAGCCACCATACCTACCTATCATGGCATTTCCATAACCATTCCGAGATATATTGCCATGCAACTCTCATCATCATCATATACATGACTTGAGCATTCATTGTCATATTGCTTTGCATGATCGTAAGATAGCTAGCATGATGTTTTCATGGCTTGTCCATTTTTTGATGTCATTGCTACGCTAGATCATTGCACATCCCGGTACACCGCCAGAGGCATTCATATAGAGTCATATCTTTGTTCTAGATATCGAGTTGTAATATTGAGTTGTGAGTAAATAAAAGAGTGATGATCATCATTATTAGAACATTGTCCCATGTGAGGTTATCAAAATAAAAGTGGCCAAAGAAGCCCCCAAAGAGAGAGAGAGAGAGAGAGAGAGAGAGAGAGAGAGGCCAAAGAAGCCTACAAAAAACAAAAAAAAAACAAAAAAAAATGTGAGAAAAAGAGAGAAGGGGCAATGTTACTATCCTTTTACCACACTTCTACTTCAAAGTAGCAACATGTTCTTCATATAGAGAGTCTCTTGAGTTATCACTTTCATATACTAGTGGGAATTTTCATTATAGAACTTGGCTTGTATATTCCAACGATGGGCTTCCTCAAATGCCCTAGGTCTTCATGAGCAAGCAGGTTGGATGCACACCCACTTAGTTTCAGTTTGAGCTTTCATATACTTATAGCTCTAGTGCATCCGTTGCATGGCAATCCCTACTCACTCACATTGATATCTATTGATGGGCATCTCCATAGCCCGTTGATACGCCTAGTTGATGTGAGACTATCTTCTCATTTTTGTCTTCTCCACAACCACCATTCTATTCCACCTATAGTGCTATGTCCAGGGCTCATGCTCATGTATTGCGTGAAAGTTGAAAAGGTTTGAGAACGTCAAAAGTATGAAACAATTGCTTGGCTTGTCATCGGGGTTGTGCATGATGTGAGTATTTTGTGTGGTGAAGATGGAGCATAGCCAGACTATATGATTTTGTAGGGATAACTTTCTTTGGCCTTGTTATTTTGAAAAGACATGATTGCTTTATTAGTAGGCTTGAAGTATTATTGTTTTTATGTCAAATGATAGACTATTCCTTTGAATCACTTGTGTCTTAATATTCATGCCATGATTAAACATATGATCAAGATTATGCTAGGTAGCATTCCACATCAAAAATTATCTTTTTTATCATTTACCTACTCGAGGACGGGCAGGAATTAAGCTTGGGGATGCTGATACGTCTCCGTCGTATCTATAATTTTTGATTGTTCCATGCCAATATTCTACAACTTTCATATACTTTTGGCAACTTTTTATACTATTTTTGGGACTAACATATTGATCCAGTGCCCAGTGCCAGTTCCTGTTTGTTGCATGTTTTTTGTTTCGCAGAATATCCATATCAAACGGAGTGCAAACGGGATAAAATTGACGGAGATTTTCTTTGGAATATATATGATTTTTGGGAAGAAAAATCCACGCGAGACGGTGCCCGAGGTGGCCACGAGGCAGGGGGCGCGCCCCAGACCCTCGTGGGCCACCCGTAAGGCAGTTGGTGCCCTTCTTTCGCCGCAAGAAAGCTAATTTCCGGATAGAGATCATGTTCAAATTTCAGCCCAATCGGAGTTACGGATCTCCGGGAATATAAGAAACGGTGAAAGGGTAGAATCAGAGAACGCAGAAACAGAGAGAGACAGAGAGACAGATCCAATCTCAAAGGGGCTGTCGCCCCTCCCGTGCCATGGAGGCCATGGACCAGAGGGGAAACCCTTCTCCCATCTAGGGAGGAGGTCAAGGAAGAAGAAGAAGGAGGGGGGCTCTCTCCCCCTTGCTTCCGGTGGCGCCGGAACGCCGTTGGGGGCCATCATCATCACCACGATCTACACCAACACCTCCGCCATCTTCACCAACATCTCCATCACCTTCCCCCCTCTATCTACAGCGGTCCACTCTCCCGCAACCCGTTGTACCCTCTACTTGAACATGGTGCTTTATGCTTCATATTATTATCCAATGTTGTGTTGCCATCCTATGATGTCTGAGTAGATTTTCGTTGTCCTGTCGGTGGTTGATGAATTGCTATGATTCATTTAATTTGCTTGTGGTTATGTTGCTGTCCTTTGGTGCCCATCATATGATTGCGCGCGTGGATCACACCCTAGGGTTAGTTGTATGTTGATAGGACTATGTATTGGAGGGCAAGAGTGACAGAAGCTTCAACCTAGCATAGAAATTGATGCATATAGGATTGAAGGGGGACCAATATATCTTAATGCTATGGTTGGGTTTTACCTTAATGAACATTAGTATTTGCGGATGCTTGCTAATAGTTCCAATCATAAGTGCATAGAATTCCAAGTCAGGGATGACATGCTAGGAGTGGCCTCTCCCACATAATACTTGCTATCAGTCTAGTAAAGTAGTCAATTGCTTAAGGGACAATTCCGCAACTCCTACCACCACTTTTCCACACTCGCTATATTTACTTTATTGTTTCTTTATCTAAACAGCCCCTACTTTTTATTTACGTACTCTTTATTATCTTGCAAACGTATCCAACAACACCTACAAAGTACTTCTAGTTTCATACTTGTTCTAGGTAAAGCAAACGTCAAGCATGCGTAGAGTTGTATCGGTGGTCGATAGAACTTGAGGGAATATTTGTTCTACCTTTAGCTCCTCATTGGGCTCGACACTCTTACTTATTGAAAACTGTTGCGATCCCCTATACTTGTGGGTTATCAGTAGACAAGGTATTGCTTACCTTTGCTCTCCTCGAGCTGCCTCTTGGTAAGGCTGAGCTCGTTCTCGGACCGCTCCAGGTCCTGCTTCAGTGCAGAGACATCTGTAGTACGTGCGGCAGCGGCCAGCAGTGAAGCCTGCACATACACATAGATATATTCTGATTAGACTCCTGAGTCATCATTTGATCCTCTATTTGGCCTTTCTTCTCGAACGCCGAACAGAGCATTAGGGGCTACTATCTATGCGGTAATACTTTCTTATATTTGATTGCTTACCTCAAAGCCTGTTAGGAGGCTGGCGCAAGCTTCGGTCAGTCTGTTTTTGGTGGACTAAATTTTCTCGATCACCGCACTCATGATAGTGCGGTGCTCTTCGTCGATGGAGGCGCTGCGAAGCGCTTCCAGCAAGTTGTTCGGTGCCTCTGGATGGACAAAGGACACTGGCACGGGCGGCTGGCCCCCCTTAATGGGGGATCGCCTGCCGGAGTCCGGAACCATCGAAGCTTCCGGTGCGGTGTTTGGCTGGGGGCGAACTCGGAGCCCGTGGGAGTTTTGCTTCCTTTGTACCCAGGGTCCGGGAGGTCGCCTCAAGGCACCCCCGGGACCACCTCCCCTCGGCTTGGTTCCTTTCGAGACAACACCTCGACGTTGTCCGTAGGGCGAGGGGTGGAGGCGGTCGAAAGAGAACCACTGTTCCTATCCGACGAGTCCAATGAACCGCTCGACGAGGATACATCGAGATGAGCTCGGGACGGACTGCATAATCATGTTCAGCATCAGGAGAAGTAGTGCAATAAAACATACCATGAATTACTATGGTGTCCGGATACTTACGACTTCGCCAGGGGCTTGACCCTGGGTAGCCACTCGTCGCCACTGTAGGCAGCCGTCGTGGAGCAATCCAGAAGGAGGGTCCTTCCCTTCTTGGACCCTTCGGCCTCCCCTGTTGGGTCGGCCTTCCTTTTCTTGTCTCCCCCGGCTGGGGGGAGAGAACTTTCCTCCTCCTCCTCGTTTTCGTGGGAGGAGTGCGCGTCGGAGTCATCGGACGAAGAGTCCGATACGACCTTGCGCCGGAGACCCTTTCGGGTCCCCGGGGCCTTCTTCTTGGTCTTCTTCGCCGACACCTCGTAAGGTGCCGGAGCCAGCATCTCCATTAGGAGAGCATCTGCAGGATCTTTAGGCAGGGGGCTGGGCAATCGAGCTGCTCCGCTGTCTTTATCCAGTCCTGTTAATGGCATGGGAGCTTAGATCCCGCACATCATTCAACTGGGGCAAATAAATACCCTGTGAGATGCAAAAACTTACCGGATTGGCATGGCGCTTTGCGCTGAGTCCGCGGTCCTCGGTGAGGGAAGGAGGTACCTCGGCGCCCTTGAACAGCACCCTCCAGACGTCCTTATGCGTCGTGTCGTAGAACTCTCACAGCGTCTGGTGCTGGGCCGGGTTGAACTCCCACAAATTGAATGCCCATCATTGACACGGGAGAATCCGGTGGAAGAGCATGACCTGGACCACGTTGACGAGCTTGATTTTCTTGCTCATCATGTTCCTGATGTAGGTCTGGAGTCCGGTCGGCTCTACCGAAGAACCCCAGGACATGCCCTTCTCTTTCCAGGAAGTGAGCCGCGTGGGGATTCCGGATCGAAATTTAGGGGCCGCCACCCAGTTGGTGTCACGATGGTGATGTAGAACCACCCCGATTGCCACCCCTTTATGGTCTCCACATAGGAGCCTTCGAGCCAGTGACGTTAGGCATTTTGCCCACCATGGCGCCTCCGCACTCTGCTTGCTGGCCGACCACCACCTTCGGTTTAACATTGAAGGTCTTCAGCCACAGGCCGAAGTGGGGCCTGATGGAGAGGAAGGCCTCGCACACGACGATAAACGCCGAGATGTTGAGGATGAAGTTGGGGGCCAGACCATGAAAATCCAGCCCATAGTAGAACATGAGCCCGTGGGCAAACGGGTGGAGGGGAAATCCCAGTCTGCGGACGAAGTGGGTAAGAAAAACTACCCTCTCATGGGGTTTGGGCGTAGGGATGAGCTGCCCTGCATCTGGCAGCCGGTGCGCGATATCCGCAGCCAGATATCTGGCTTCCCGTAACTTTGTGATGTTCTCCTCCATGACAGAGGAGACCATCCACTTGCCTCCCGCTCCGGACATGCTTGGAGTGGTTTGAGAAGAAAGACGCGAACTTGGGCGCTGGAGCTTGAGTGTGTGATAATGGGTAAGCAAGGAGGAAGAAGGTGTGGGTAAAAAAAGGGTGAATCCTTGTCCCTTTATAGGGGCGGAAGAGGCGATGCACCTCCCCACTTGCCTGGTAAAATCGCTTATTCCCCAAACTCCGTAATTGATGGCACGGTTAGGTTACCCACGTTTGTATTGATGAGAATCCCGTAATAAGGGGGACACGATCTCTGCTTTGACAAGACGTGTCAAGAAAACTGCCTCACGTTATGTGCGGTGCTGGTAGAGAAAAACAGTTCGAATAATGACCGGGCCATGACGTGATGTCATGCTGTCAAACGTGTCAGCAGATTGGATTTGTGGAAATATTGTTCTCTCTACGGTGGTATGTGGAACTTGTTTTGCAGAGCTGGACAATATTCTGGTGTTCAAAATCTTCTATGGAGTATTCAGAGGAGGAACCCGCCTTGCAATGCCGAAGACAATACTGCGCGTCGGACTCATCGTCATTGAAGCCTGGTTCAGGGGCTACTGAGGGAGTCCTGGATTAGGGGGTCTCCGGACAGCCGGACTATATCCTTTGGCCGGACTATTGGACTATGAGTATACAAGATTGAAGACTTCGTCCCGTGTCCGGATGGGACTCTCCTTGGCGTGGAAAGCAAGCTAGGCAATATGAATATATAGATCTCCTCCCTTGTAACCGACTCTGTGTAACCCTAGCCCCCTCCGGTGTCTATATAAACCAGAGGGTTTAGTCCATAGGACAAGATACAATCATACCATAGGCTAGCTTCTAGGGTTTAGCCTCTACGATCTCATGGTAGATCAACTCTTGTAATACTCATATCATCAAGAACAATCAAGCAGGACGTAGGGTTTTACCTCCATCAAGAGGGCCCGAACCTAGGTAAACATCGTGTCCCCTGCCTCCTGTTACCATCCGCCTTAGACGCACAGTTCGGGACCCCCTACCCGAGATCTGCCGGTTTTGACACTGACACATGTGATGTTTATCCTTTATGCATCTTATTTTGCTTAGTACGGCGGTAGCATTATAAGATGATCTCTCACTAAATTTCAAGGTACAAGTGTTCTCCCTGAGTATGCATCGTTCCTACAGTTCGTCGTGGCGATACACCACATGATGAATGGCTGTGATAAGCTCTACGTTCACATACAACTGGTGCAAGCCTGTTTTGCACGTGCAGAATACTCGGGTTAAACTTGACGAGCCTAGAATATGTAGATATGGCCTCGGAACACTAAGACCGAAAGGTCGAACGTGAATCATATAGTAGATATGATCAACATAGTGATGTTCACCATTGAAAACTACACCATCTCACGTGATGATCAGACATGGTTTAGTTGATATGGATCACGTGATAATTTAGGTGACAAGAGGGATGTCTATCTAAGTGGGAGTTCTTGAGTAATACGATTAATTGAACTTTAATTTATCATGAACTTAGTACCTGATAGTTTTGCATGTCTATGTTCTAGATCAATAGCTCGCGTATAGCTCCCCTGTTTTATTTTTGATATGTTCCTAGAGAAAAATAAGTTGAGACATGATAGTAGCAATGATGCGGACTGGGTTCATGATCTGAGGATTATCCTCATTGCTGCACAGAAGAATTACGTCCTGGAAGCACCGCTAGGTGCAAAGCCCGCTACAGGAGCAACACCAGATGTTATGAACGTCTGGCAGAACAAAGCTGATTACTACTCGATAGTTCAGTGTGCCATGCTTTACGGCTTAGAATCGGGACTTCAACGACATTTTGAACGTCATGGAGCATATGAGATGTTCCAGGAGTTGAAGTTAATATTTCAAGCAAATGCTAGAATTGAGAAATATGAAGTCTCCAATAACTTCTATAGTTGCAAGATGAAGGATAATAGTTTTGTCAGTGGACATATACTCAGAATGTCTGGGTACCATAACCACTTGACTCAACTGGGAGTTAATCTTCCTGATGATAGTGTCATTGACAGTGTTCTTCAATCACTGCCACCAAGCTACAAAAGCTTTGTGATGAACTATAATATGCAAGGGATGGATAAGACAATTCCCGAGCTCTTTTTAATGCTAAAGGCTACGGAGGTAGAAATCAAGAAGGAGCATCAAGTGTTGATGGTCAACAAGACCACTAGTTTCAAGAAGCAGGGCAAAGGGAAGAAGGGGAACTTCAAGAAGAATGGCAAACAAGTTGCTACTCAAGTGAAGAAGCCCAAGTCTGCGCCTAAGACTGAGACTGAGTGCTTCTACTGCAAAGGGACTGGTCACTGGAAGCGGAACTGCCCCAAGTGCTTTGCGGATAAGAAGGATGGCAAAGTGAACAAAAGTATATATGATATACATGTTATTGATGTGTACTTTACTAGTGTTCATAGTAGCCCCTGGGTATTTGATACTGGTTCAGTTGCTATGATTACTAACTTGAAACAGGAGTTAGAAATGAACAGAGACTAGTTGAGGGCGAGGTGACGATGTGTGTCGGAAGTCATTCCAAGGTTGATAAGATCACCATCGCACACTCCCTTTACCTTCGAGATTAGTGTTGAACCTAAAATAAATGTTATTTGGTGTTTGCGTTGAGCATAATATGATTGGATCATGTTTATTGCAATACAGTTATTCATTTAAGTCAAAGAATAATTGTTATTCTATTTACATGAATAAAACCTTCTATGGTCATACACACAAGGTGAATGGTTTATTGAATCTCGATCGTAGTGATACACATATTCATAATATTGATGCCAAAAGATGTAAAGTTGATAATGATAGTGCAACATACTAGTGGCACTCCCATTTAGGTCATATTGGTGTAAAGCGCATGAAGAAACTCCATATCGATGGGCTTTTGGAATCACTTGATTATGAATCACTTGATGCTTGTGACCCATGCCTCATGGGCAAGATGACTAATACTCCGTACTCCGAAACAATGGAGTGAGCCACTGACTTATTGGAAATAATACGCATAGATGTATGCGGTCCGATGAGTGTTGAGGCTCGCGGGAGGTATCATTATTTTCTGACCTTCGCAGATGATTTGAGCAGATATGAGTATATCTACTTAATGAACATAAATCTAAAATATTTGAAAAGTTCAAAGAATTTCAGAGTGAAGTGGAAAATCATCATAACAAGAAAATAAAATTTCTATGATATGATCGTGGAGGTGAATATTTGAGTTACGAGTTTGGTCTTCATTTGGAACAATGTGAAATAGTTTCGCAACTCATGCCACCTGGAACACCACAGCGTAATGGTGTGTCCAAATGTCGTAACCGTACTTTATTAGATATGGTGTGATCTATGATGTCTCTTACCGATTTACCACTATCATTTTGGGGTTATGCATTAGAGACAGTTGCATTCACGTTAAATAGGGCACCATATAAATCCCTTGAGAGGACACCGTATGAACTATGGTTTGGCAAGAAACTAAGCTGTCGTTTCTTACAATTTTGAGGTTGCGATGCTTATGTGAAAAAGCATCAGCCTGATAAGCTCGAACCCAAATAGGAGAAGTGTGTCTTCATAGGATACCCAAAATAAACTATTGGGTACACCTTCTATCACAGATCCGAAGGCAAGATCTTTGTTGCTAAGAATGAATCCTTTCTAGAGAAGGAGTTTCTCTCAAAAGAAGTGAGTGGGAGGAAAGTAGAACTTGATGAGGTAATTGTAACTTCTCCCGAATTGGAGAGCATTTCATCACAGAAATTAGTTCCAGTGATTCCTACACCAATTAGTGAGGAAGCTAATGATGATGATCATGAAACTTCTGATCAAGTTACTATCAAACTGTTGGGGATCGTAGCAGAATTTTAAAATTTTCTACGCATCACCAAGATCAATCTATGTAGTCATCTAGCAGCAAGGGAGAGAGGAGTGCATCTACATACTCTTGTAGATCACGAGCAGAAGCGTTCAAGAGAATGGGGATGATGGAGTCGTACTCGACGTGATTCAAATCATCGATGACCTAGTGCCGAACGGACGGCACCTCCGCGTTCAACACACGTACGGAGCGACGATGTCTCCCGCGCCTTGATCCAGCAAGGAGGAGAGAGAGGTTGAGGAAGAGGGCTCCAACAACAGCACGACGGCGTGGTGGTGGTGAAGCTGCAGTACTCCGGCAGGGCTTCGCCAAGCTCTTATGGAGGAGGAGATGTGTTGGGGAGGGGCTGAGCCTTGGATGTGGTGTGCAGCCCTCCCCTCACCCCTATATTTATAGGGGAAGGGGGAAGGGGGCCGGCCCCCTCTAGATGAGATCTAGAGGGGGCGGCGACCAAGGCGAGGGGGGCTTGCCCCCCAAGCAAGGGGGCACCCCCCTTTAGGGTTTCCCCCAAACCCTAGGCGCATGGGCCCTAGGGGGTGTGGCGCCCCAGCCCACTTGGGATGGTTCCCTTCTCCATACAGCCCATAAGGCCCTCCGGAAGAGGTGGCCCCTCCCGGTGGACCCCCGGAACCCCTCCGGTGGCCCTGGTACAATACCGATATGCCCCCGAACCTTTCCGGAGACCGTATGACAACTTCCCATATATAAATCTTTACCTCCGGACCATTCCGGAACTCCTCGTGACGTCCGGGATCTCATCCGGGACTCCGAGCAACATTTGGTAATCACATAAAAGTCTTCCTAACAACCCTAGCGTCACCGAACCTTAAGTGTGTAGACCCTACAGGTTCGGGAGACATGCAGACATGACCGAGATGACTCTCCGGTCAATAACCAATAGCGGGATCTGGATACCCATGTTGGCTCCCACATGCTCCTCGATGATCTCATCGGATGAACCACGATGTCTAGGATTCAATCAATCCGTATACAATTCCCTTTGTCAATCGGTATGTTACTTGCCCGAGACTCGATCGTCGGTATCCCAATACCTTGTTCAGTCTCGTTACCGGCATGATCCCGTGATCGGCCACTTGATCACATTGAGCTCAGTATGATGATGCATTACCGAGTGTGCCCAGAGATACCTCTCCGTCATACGGAGTGACAAATCCCAGTCTCGATTCGTGCCAACCCAACAGACACTTTCGAAGATACCTGTAATGTACCTTTATAGTCACCCAGTTACGTTGTGACGTTTGGCACACCCAAGGCACTCCTATGTTATCTGAGAGTTGCACAATCTCATGGTCTAAGGAAATGATACTTGACATTCAGAAAAGCTACAGCAAACGAACTACATGATCTTTGAGCTAAGCTTAGGATTGGGTCTTGTCCATCACATCATTCTCCTAATGATGTGATCCCGTTATCAATGACATCTAATGTCCATAGTCAGGAAACCATGACTATCCTCTAATCAACGAGCTAGTCAACTAGAGGCTCACTAGGGACGTGTTGTGGTCTATGTATTCACACATGTATTACGATTTCCGGATAACACAATTATAGCATGAACAATAGACAATTATCATGAACAAAGAAATATAATAATAACCATTTTATTATTGCCTCTAGGGCATATTTCCAACAGTCTCCCACTTGCACTAGAGTCAATATTCTAGTTACATTGTGATGAATCGAACACCCATGCAGTTCTGGTGTTGATCATGTTTTGCTCTAGGGAGAGGTTTAGTCAACGGATCTGCTACATTCAGGTCCGTATGTACTTTACAAATCTCTATGTCTCCATTTTGAACACTTTCATGAATGGAGTTGAAGCGACGCTTGATATGCCTGGTCTTCCTGTGAAACCTGGGCTCCTTGGCAAGGGCAATAGCTCCAGTGTTGTCACAGAAAAGACTCATCGGGCCCGACGCATTGGGTATGACTCCTAGGTCGGTAGTGAACTCCTTCACCCAGACTGCTTCTTGTGCTTCCTCCGAGGCTGCCATGTACTCCGCTTCACATGTAGATCCCGCCACAACGCTTTGCTTGCAACTGCACCAGCTTACTGCCCCACCATTCAAAATATACATGTATCCGGTTTGTGACTTAGAGTCATCCAGATCTGTGTCGAAGCTAGCATCGATGTAACCCTTTACGACGAGCTCTTTGTCACCTTCATAAACGAGAAACATTTCCTTAGTCCTTTTCAGGTACTTCAGGATATTCTTGACCGCTGTCAGTGTTCCATGCCGGGATTACTTTGGTACCTTCCTACCAAACTTACGGCAAGGTTTACATCAGGTCTGGTACACAGCATAGCATACATGATAGACCCTATGGCCGAGGCATAGGGGACGACACTCATCTTTTCTCTATCTTCTGCCGTGGTCGGGCATTGAGCCGTGCTCAATCTCGTTCCTTGCAATACAGGCAAGAACCCCTTCTTTGACTGATCCATTTTGAACTTCTTCAATATCTTGTCAAGGTACGTGCTCTGTGAAACACCAATGAGGCGTCTTGATCTATCTCTATAGATCTTGATGCCTAATATATAAGCAGCTTCTCTAAGGTCCTTCATTGAAAAACACTTATTCAAGTAGGCCTTTATGCTTTCCAAGAATTATATATCATTTCCCATCAACAGTATGTCATCCACATACAATATGAGAAATGCTACAGAGCTCCCACTCACTTTCTTGTAAATGCAGGCTTATCCATAAGTTTGCATAAACCCAAACGCTTTGATCATCTCATCAAAACGAATGTTCCAACTCCGAGATGCTTGCACCAGCCCATAAATCGAGCGTTGGAGCTTGCACACCTTGTCAGCATTCTTAGGATCGACAAAACCTTCCGGCTGCATCATATACAATTCTTCCTTAAGGAAACCATTAAGGAATGCCGTTTTGACGTCCATTTGCCATATCTCATAATCATAGAATGTGGCAATTGCTAACATGATTCGGACGGACTTCAGCTTCGCTACGGATGAGAAAGTCTCATCGTAGTCAACCCCTTGAACTTGTCGATAACCCTTAGCGACAAGCCGAGCTTTATAGATGGTCACATTACCATCCGCGTATGTCTTCTTCTTAAAGATCCATTTATTTTCTATGGCTCACCGATCAACCGGCAAGTCAGTCAAAGTCCATACTTCGTTTTCATACATGGATCCTATCTCAGATTTCATGGCTTCCAGCCATTTGTCGGAATCCGGGACCGCCATCGCTTCTTCATAGTTCGAAGGTTCACCGTTGTCTAACAACATGATTTCCAAGACAGGATTGCCGTACCACTCTGGTGTGGAACGTGTCCTTGTGGACCTACGAAGTTCAGTAGCAACTTGATCTGAAGTTTCATGATCATCATGAACTTCCTCTCTAGTCGGTGCAGGCACCTCAGGAACATTTTCTTGAGCTGCGCCACTTACCTATTTAAGAGGTAATACTTCATCAAGTTCTACCTTCCTCCCACTTATTTCTTTCGAGAGAAACTCTTTCTATAGAAAGGACCCATTCTTGGCAACAAAGATCTTGCCTTCGGATCTGAGGTAGAAGGTATACCCAACAGTTTCTTTGGGGTATCCTATGAAGACGCATTTTTCCGATTTGGGTTCGAGCTTTTCAAGTTGAAGTTTCATGACATAAGCATCGCATCCCCAAACTTTTAGAAACGACAACTTAGGTTTCTTCCCAAACCATAATTCATATGGTGTCGTCTCAACAGATTACGACGGAGCCCTATTTAAAGTGAATGCGGCAGTCTCTAAAGCATAGCCCCAAAATGACAGCGGTAAATCAGTAAGAGACATCATAGATCGCACCATATACAATAGAGTGCGATTACGACGTTCGGACACACCATTACGCTGAGGTGTTCCAGGCGGCGTGAGTTGTGAAACTATTCCACATTTTCTTAAGTGTGTGCCAAATTTGTGACTCAAGTATTCTCCCCCACGATCTGATCGCAAGAACTTGATTTTCCTGTCACGTTGATTCTCAACCTCACTCTGAAATTCCTTGAACTTTTCAAAGGTCTCAGACTTGTGTTTCATTAAGTAGATATACCCATATCTACTCAAGTCATCAGTGAGGGTGAGAACATAACGATAGCCATCACGAGCCTCAACACTCATTGGACCGCATACATCAGTATGTATGATTTCCAATAAGTTGGTTGCTCGCTCCATTGTTCCTGAGAACGGAGTCTTGGTCATTTTACCCATGAGGCATGGTTCGCACGTGTCAAATGATTCGTAATTAAGAGACTCTAAAAGTCCATCTGCATGGAGCTTCTTCATGCGTTTGACACCTATGTGACCAAGGCGGCAGTGCCACAAGTATGTGGGACTATCATTATCAACCTTACATCTTTTGGTATTCACACTATGAATATGTGTAGCATTATGCTCGAGATTCATTAAGAATAAACCATTCACCATCAGAGCATGACCATAAAACATATCTCTCATATAAATAGAACAACCATTATTCTCGGATTTAAATGAGTAGCCATCTCGAATTAAACGAGATCCTGATACAATCTTCATGCTCAAAGCTGGCACTAAATAACAATTATTGAGGTTTAAAACTAATCCCGTAGGTAAATGTAGAGGTAGCGTGCCGACGGCGATCACATTGACCTTGGAACCATTCCCGACGCGCATCGTCACCTCGTCCTTCGCCGGTCTCCGCTTATTCCGCAGCTCCTGCTTTGAGTTACAAATGTGAGCAACCGCACCGGTATCAAATACCCAGGAGCTACTACGAGTACTAGTAAGGTACACATCAATTACATGTATATCACATATACCTTTCATGTTACCAGCCTTCTTGTCCGCTAAGTATTTGGGGCAGTTCCGCTTCCAGTGACCACTTCCCTTGCAATAAAAACACTCAGTCTCGGGCTTGGGTCCATTCTTTGGCTTCTTCCCAGTAGCTTGCTTACCGGGCGTGGCAACTCCCTTGCCGTCCTTCTTGAAGTTCTTCTTACCCTTGCCTTTCTTGAACTTAGTGGTTTTATTCACCATCAACACTTGATGTTCCTTTTTGACTTCTACCTCTGCTGATTTCAGCATTGAATATACCTCAGGAATGGTCTTTTCCATCCCCTGCATATTGAAGTTCATCACAAAGCTCTTGTAGCTGGGTGGAAGCGACTGAAGGATTCTGTCAATGACCGCATCATCCGGGAGATTAACTCCCAGCTGAGTCAAGCGGTTATGTAACCCAGACATTCTGAGTATGTGCTCACTAACAGAACTATTTTCCTCCATCTTACAGCTGAAGAACTTGTCGGAGACTTCATATCTCTCGACCCGGGCATGATCTTGGAAAACCATTTTCAGCTCTTCAAACATCTCATATGCTCCGTGTCGCTCAGACCGCTTTTGGAGCCCCGGTTCTAAGCTGTAAAGCATGCCGCACTGAACGAGGGAGTAATCATCAGCACGTGTCTGCCAAGCGTTCATAACGTCTTGGTTCTGTGGGACAGGTGTGTCACCTAATGGTGCTTCTAGGACATAATCTTTCTTGGCAGCTATGAGGATGATCCTCAGGTTCCGGACCCAGTCCGTATAGTTGCTGCCATCGTCTTTCAGCTTGGTTTTCTCTAGGAACGTGTTGAAGTTGAGGACAACGTTGGCCATTTGATCTACAAGATATATTGTAAAGATTTTAGACTAAGTTCATGATAATTAAGTTCATCTAATCAAATTATTCAATGAACTCCCACTCAGATAGACATCCCTCCAGTCATCTAAGTATAACATAATCCGAGTTAACTAGGCCGTGTCCGATCATCACGTGAGACGGACTAGTCAACATCGGTGAACATCTTCATGTTGATCGTATCTTCTATACGACTCTTGCTCGACCTTTTGGTCTTCTGTGTTCCGAGGCCATGTCTGTACATGCTAGGCTCGTCAAGTCAACCTAAGTGTACTGCGTGTGTAAATCTGGCTTACACCCATTGTATTCGAACGTTAGAATCTATCACACCCGATCATCACGTGGTGCTTCGAAACAATGAACCTTCGCAACGATGCATAGTTAGGGGGAACACTTTCTTGAAATTATTATGAGGGATCATCTTATTTAAGCTACCGTCGATCTAAGCAAATAAGATGTAAAACATGATAAACATCACATGCAATCAAATAGTGACATGATATGGCCAATATCATTTGCTCCTTTTGATCTCCATCTTCGGGGCTCCATGATCATCGTTGTCACCGGCATGACACCATGATCTCCATCATTGTGTCTTCTTGAAGTTGTCTCGTCATCTATTACTTCTACTACTATGGCTAACGCTTTAGCAATAAAGTAAAGTAATTACATGACGTTTATGTTGACATGCAGGTCATAAATAAATAAAGACAACTCCTATGGCTCCTGCCGGTTGTCATACTCATCGACATGCAAGTCATGATTCCTATTACAAGAACATGATCATCTCATACATCACATATATCATTCATCACATCCTTTGGCCATATCACATCACAAAACACTTGCTGCAAAAACAAGTTAGACATCCTATAATTGTTGTTGCAAGTTTTTACGTGGCTGCTATAGGTTTCTAGCAAGAACGTTTCTTACCTACGCCAAAACCACAACGTGAATTGCCAATTTCTATTTACCCTTTATAAGGACCCTGTTCATCGAATCCGATCCGACTAAAGTGGGAGAGACAGACACCCGCCAGCCACCTTATGCAACTAGTGCATGTCAGTCAGTGGAACCGGTCTCACGTAAGCGTACGTATAAGGTTGGTCCGGGCCGCTTCATCCCACGATGCCGCCGAATCAAGATAAGACTAGTAACGGCAAGATAATTGACAATATCGACGCCCACAACTACTTTGTGTTCTACTCGTGCATAGTAACTACGCATAGACCTAGCTCAGGATGCCACTATTGGGGATCATAGCAGAATTTTAAAATTTTCTACGCATCACAAAGATCAATCTATGTAGTCATCTAGCAACGAGGGAGAGAGGAGTGCATCTACATACCCTTGTAGATCACAAGCGGAAGCGTTCAAGAGAACGGGGATGATGGAGTCGTACTCGACGTGATTCAAATCACCGATGACCTAGTGCCGAACGGACGGCACCTCCGCGTTCAACACACGTACGGAGCGAGGACGTCTCCCGCGCCTTGATCTAGCAAGGAGGAGGGAGAGGTTGAGGAAGAGGGCTCCAACAACAGCACGGCGGCGTGGTGGTGGTGAAGTTGCAGTACTCCGGCAGGGCTTCGCCAAGCTCTTATGAAGGAGGAGATGTGTTGGGGAGGGGAGGGGCTGCGCCTTGGATGTGGTGTGCAGCCCTCCCCTCACCCCTCTATTTATAGGGGAAGGGGGAAGGGGGTCGGCCCCCTCTAGATGAGATCTAGACGGGGGGCGGCGACCAAGGGGAGGGGGGCTTGCCCCCCAAGCAAGGGGGCGCCCCCCTTTAGGGTTTCCCCCCAAACCCTAGGCGCATGGGCCCTAGGGGGTGTGGCGCCCCAGCCCACTTGGGCTGGTTCCCTTCTCCATACAGCCCATAAGGCCCTCCGGAAGAGGTGGCCCCTCCCGGTGGACTCCCGGAACCCCTCTGGTGGCCCCGGTACAATACCGATATGCCCCCGAACCTTTCCGGCGACCGTATGACAACTTACCATATATAAATCTTTACCTCTGGACCATTCCGGAACTCCTCGTGACGTCCGGGATCTCATCTGGGACTCCGAACAACATACGGTAATCACATACAAGTCTTCCTAACAACCCTAGCGTCACCGAACCTTAAGTGTGTAGACCCTACGGGTTCGGGAGACATGCAGACATGACCGAGATGACTCTCCAGTCAATAACCAACAGCGGGATCTGGATACCCATGTTGGCTCCCACATGCTCCTCGATGATCACATCGGATGAAACACGATGTCGAGGATTCAATCAATCCGTATACAATTCCCTTTGTCAATCGGTACATTACTTTCCCTAGACTCGCTCATCGGTATCCCAATACCTTGTTCAGTCTCGTTACCGACAAGTCACTTTACTTGTACCGTAATGCATGATCCCGTGATCAGCAACTTGATCACATTGAGCTCATTATGATGTTGCATTACCGAGTGGGCCCAGAGATACCTCTCCGTCATACGGAGTGACAAATCCCAGTCTCGATTCGTGCCAACCCAACAGACACTTTCGGAGATACCTGTAATGTACCTTTATAGTCACCCAATTACGTTGTGACGTTTGGCACACCCAAGGCACTCCTACGGTATCCGGGAGTTGCACAATCTCATGGTCTAAGGAAATGATGCTTGACATTCAGAAAAGCTACAGCAAACGAACTACACGATCTTTGAGCTAAGCTTAGGATTGGGTCTTGTCCATCACATCATTCTCCTAATGATGTGATCCCGTTATCAATGACATCTAATGTCCATAGTCAGGAAACCATGACTATCCTTTGATCAACGAGCTAGTCAACTAGAGGCTCACTAGGGACGTGTTGTGGTCTATGTATTCACACATGTATTATGATTTCCGGATAACACAATTATAGCATGAACAATAGACAATTATCATGAACAAAGAAATATAATAATAACCATTTTATTATTGCCTCTAGGGCATATTTCCAACACAAACCTCGTAGGTCAACCAGAGTACGATCCGCACTAGAGTGGTATGGTAATCTTGTTCTGGAGGTCATGTTACTTGATCATGATGAATCTACGAACTATGAGGAAACGATGATTAGCCCAGATTCCGTGAAATGGCTTGTGGCCATGAAATCTGAGATGGGATGCATGTATGAGAATAAAGTATGGACTTTGATTGACTTATCCGATGATCGGCGAGCCATTGAGATTAAATGGATCTTCAAGAGGAAGACAGACACTAATAGTAGTGTTTCTATCTACAAAGCTCGAATTATCACAAAAGGATTTTGACGAGTTCAAGGTGTTGACTACGATGAGAGTTTCTCACTCGTATCTATGCTTAAAGTCTGTCTGAATCATGTTACCAATTGCCGCACTTTATGAAATTTGGCAAATGGATGTCAAAACTGCATTCCTATACCTTAATGGATTACATAAAGAAGAGTTCTATATGATGCAACAAGAAGGTTTTGACAATCCGAAAGGTGCTAACAAAGTGTGTAAGATCCAGTGATCAATTTATGGACTGGTGCAAGCATCTCGGAGTTGGAATGTACGCTTTGATAGTGTGATCAAAGCATATGGTTTTATACAGACTTTTGGAGAAGCATGTCTTTACAAGAAAGTGAGTCGGAGCACTGTAGCATTTCTGATATTATATGTGGATGACATATTGTTGATTGGAAATAATATAGAATTTCTAGATAGCATAAAAGGATACTTGAATAAGAATTTTTCAATGAAAGACCTCAGTGAAGATACTTACATATTGGGCATGAAGATCTATAAAGATAGATCATGACGCTTGATACGTCTCCAACGTATCTATAATTTTTGATTGCTCCATGCTATATTATCTACTGTTTTTGATATTATTGGGCTTTATTATCCACTTTTATATTATTTTTGGGACTAACCTATTGACTGGAGGCCCAGCCCAGAATTGCTGTTTTTTGACTATTTTAGGGTTTCGAAGAAAAGGAATATCAAACGGAGTCCAAACGGAATGAAACCTTCAGGAACATGATTTTCTCACCGAACATGATCCAGGAGACTTGGACCCTACATCAAGAAACAAAGGAGGGGGCCACGAGG
>NC_041390.1:537296769-537302445 GCF_002162155.2 Triticum dicoccoides
CTCGTGGGGCCCCTGTTGCTCCACCGACGTACTCCTTTCTCCTTTATATACCTACGTACCCCCAAACGATCAGATACGGAGCCAAAAAACCCTAATTCCACCGCCGTAACTTCCTGTATCCACGAGATTCCATCTTGGGGCCTGTTCCAGAGCTCCACCGGAGGGGGCATCCATCATGGAGGGCTTCTACATCAACACCATAGCCTCTCAGATGAAGTGTGAGTAGTTTACTTCAGACCTTCGGGTCCATAGCTATTAGCTAGATGGCTTCTTCTCTCTTTTTGGATCTCAATACAATGTTCTCTCCCTCTCTTGTGGAGATCTATTCGATGTAATCTTCTTTTTGCGGTGTGTTTGTTGAGACCGATGAATTGTGGGTTTATGATCAAGATTATCTATGAACAATATTTGAATCTTCTCTGAATTCTTTTATGTATGATTGGTTATCTTTGCAAGTCTCTTCGAATTATCAGTTTGGTTTGGCCTACTAGATTGATCTTTCTTGCAATGGGAGAATTTCTTAGCTTTGGGTTCAATCTTGCGGTGTCCTTTCCCAGTGACAGTAGGGGCAGCAAGGCACGTATTGTATTGTTGCAATCGAGGATAACAAGATGGGGTTTTTATCATATTTCACGAATTTATCCCTCTACATCATGTCATCTTGCTTAAGGCGTTACTCTGTTTTCATGAACTTAATACTCTAGATGCATGCTGGATAGCGGTCGATGAGTGGAGTAATAGTAGTAGATGCAGGCAGGAGTCAGTCTACTTGTCTTGGACGTGATGCCTATATACATGATCATACCTAGATATTCTCATAACTATGCTCAATTATGTCAATTGCTCAACAGTAATTCGTTCACCCATCGTAAAATACTTATGCTCTTGAGAGAAGCCACTAGTGAAACCTATGTCCCCCGGGTCTATCTTCATCATATTAATCTTCCAATACTTAGTTATTTCCTTTGCTTTTTACTTTGCTTTTATTTTACTTTGCATCTTTATCATAAAAATACCAAAAATATTATCTTATCATATCTATCAGATCTCACTCTCGTAAGTGACCGTGAAGGGATTGACAACCCCTTATCGCATTGGTTGCGAGGAGTCATTTGTTTTGTGCAGGTACTAGGGACGCGGGCGCAACCTCCTACTGGATTGATACCTTGGTTCTCAAAAACTGAGGGAAATACTTACGCTACTTTGCTGCATCATCCTTTCCTCTTCGTGGAAATCCAACGTAGTGCTCAAGAGGTAGTAAGAAGAATTTTTGGCGCCGTTGCCGGGGAGGTTCGCGCAAGTCAAGATTTGACTCCCGACAATGAGCCATTTTTGGCGCCGTTGAGTCAAGATACCAAGTACTCATCACATACCCTTATCTCCCGCATTACATTATTTGTCATTTGCCTCTCATTTTCCTCTCCCCCACTTCACCCTTGCCATTTTATTCGCCCTCTCTCTCTCTATCCTCCCTTTCTTTTCCATTTGCTTGTCGTTATGGCGAGTCCTCTATATTCTCCGTTGTCTCCCGAGAATGAAGTTCTAAATTTTAAGCAAAGGGAGGGAGAAAATCTAAAAGATGCTTGGTATAGAATTTGCAATGCCCAAAATAGATCTACCAGGAAGCAATCTACTTCTGTTCTTCTTCGCAATTTTTATGTAGGTGTTGCTCCTTGGTACAGATATGTCCTTGATACCATTACCGGAGGGAATTTCTTGGGTAGCCACACTTTTGATTCTTATAATGCTATGATAGATTTATTTGGCACACCATCTCTTTTGGTTAATGGAACTGTATTAACTTTGGAGCATGTAATGCAAAGGCTCGAAATTATTGAAAATAAGGTTGCTACCATAGAGTCAATTGAAAATTTGGATAAAAAGATCCACAACCGAATCTCTCAATATGGATCTAAAGTAGGATTCACTTTGAAAAATATTAGAGAGAAGGAACCCATAGTTAATGAGAAAATAAATCATGATTCCACTAGAATCGATAAACTTGAGGGTATCATTACCAACTTGGGAACCGCTTTTTCTTTCGTAAAAAATACTCCAAGTCCTCCTACTAAAATTTCCAAGCTTATGTATGTCCCTAAAAATAAGGGTGAATCCTCCAGTAAGGAAACTGCGGATCTCAAATCTATAAGTATTCATCCCAATCTTGTTGCTATCATTAAGGAACCATTTGTTACAAATGAATTTTTCGATCTTGTGCCTAAAAGTTTGATAAGAACTAAAAATAAAGAAATTCCTAAGGATGGTAGATGCCTCATTGAAGAATTACCAACAAAAGATGGCAATACCTACATGTATCCTTGCTTTTTGTGCCTAGCTAGGGGCATTAAACGATAGCGCTTGTTGGGAGGCAACCCAGTTTTATTTTTATTTTTTTATTCCTTGCTTTTTGCTCCTGTTTAGTAATAAATAATTTACCTAGCCTCTGTTTTGGTGTTTTTTGTCTTTAATTAGTGTTTGTGCCAAGTAGAACCATTGGGAAGACTTGGGGAAAGTCTTGATATCTTGCTGTAAAAAACAGAAACTTTAGCGCTCACGAGAACTGCTGCCATTTCTATTTGGAAAGTGCTATTTAGTTAATTGTTTTTGAAGATGATTAATAGATAAATTCCTCACGTACGTAAATTTATTTTAGAATTTTTGGGGTTCTAGATCTTGCGCTAGCTATAGTTTACTACAGACTGTTCTGTTTTTGACAGATTCTGTTTTTTGTGTGTTGTTTGCTTATTTTGATGAATCTATGGCTAGTAAAATAGTCTATAAACCATAGAGAAGTTGGAATACAGTAGGTTTAACACCAATATAAATAAAGAATGAGTTCATTAAAGTACCTTGAAGTGGTCTTTTGTTTTCTTTCGCTAACGGAGCTCATGAGATTTTCTACTTTGAGTTTTGTGTTGTGAAGTTTCCAAGTTTTGGGTAAAGATTTGATGGATTATGGAACAAGGAGTTTCAAGAGCCTAAGCTTGGGGATGCCCATGGCATCCCCAAGATAATCTAAGGACACCTAAAAGCCAAAGCTTGGGGATGCCTCGGAAGGCATCCCCTCTTTCGTCTACTTCTATCGGTAACTTTACTTGGAGCTATATTTTTATTCACCACATGATATGTGTTGTGCTTGGAGCGTCTTGTATTATTTGAGTCTTTATTTGTTAGTTTACCACAATCATCCTTGCTTTACACACCTTTTGAGGGAGCCATACATAATTTGGAAATTGTTAGAATACTCTATGTGCTTCGCTTATACCTTTTAAGTTATATAGTTTTGATCTAGTACTTCACTTATATCTTTTAGAGCACGATGGTGGATTTGTTTTATAGAAACTATTGATCTCTCATGCTTCACTTAGATTATTTTGAGAGTCTTAAATAGCATGGTAATTTGCTTAAATAATCCTAATATGCTTGGTATTCAAGAATAGTAAAAACTTTCTTATGAGTGTGTTGAATACTATGAGAAGTTTGATGCTTGATAATTGTTTTGAGATATGAAGATGGTGATATTAAAGTTGTGCTAGTTGAGTAGTTGTAAATTTGAGAAATTCTTGTGTTAAAGTTTGTGATTCCCGTAGCATGCACGTATGGTGAACCGTTATGTGATGAAGTCGGAGCATGATTTATTTATTGATTTTCTTCCTTATGAGTGGCGGTCGGGGACGAGCGATGGTCTTTTCCTACCAATCTATCCCCCTAGGAGCATGCGTGTAATACTTTGCTTTGATAACTTGTAGATCTTTGCAATAAGTATATGAGTTCTTTATGACTAATGTTGAGTCCATGGATTATACGCACTTTTCTTCCTTCCACCATTGCTAGCCTCTCTAATACCGCGCACCTTTCGCTGGTATCATACACCCACCATATAAATTCCTCAAAATAGCAACCATACCTACCTATTGTGGCATTTCCATATCCATTCCGAGATATATTGCCATGCAACTTTCCATCGTTCCGTTTATTATGACACACTCCATCATTGTCATATTGCTTAGCATGATCATGTAGTTGACATCGTATTTGTGGCAAAGCCACCGTTCATAATTCTTTCATACATGTCACTCATGAGTCATTGCATATCCCGGTACACCGCCGGAGGCATTCACATAGAGTCATATTTTGTTCTAAGTATCGAGTTGTAATTGTTGAGTTGTAAGAAAATAAATGTGTGGTGATCATCATTATTAGAGCATTGTCCCAGTGAGGAAAGGATGAGGGAGACTATGATTCCCCCACAAATCAAGATGAGACTCCGGACGAAAAATAGAAAAAAGGAAAGAGAAAGAGGCCATAAAAAAGAGAAAAGGCCCAAATAAAAAATGAGAGAAAAAGAGAGAAGGGGCAATGCTACTATCCTTTTACCACACTTGTGCTTCAAAGTAGCACCATGATATTCATGATAGAGAGTCTCTCATTTCGTCACTTTCATACACTAGTGGGAAATTTTCATTATAGAACTTGGCTTGTATATTCCAATGATGGGCTTCCTCAAAATGCCCTAGGTCTTCATGAGCAAGCAAGTTGGATGCATACCCACTTAGTTTCTTTTGTTGAGCTTTCATATACTTATAGCTCTAGTGCATCCGTTGCATGGCAATCCCTACTTACTCACATTGATATCTATTAATGGGCATCTCCATAGCCCGTTGATACGCCTAGGTGATGTGAGGCTATCTTCTTCCTTTTTGTCTTCTCCACAACCACCATTCCATTCCACCTATAGTGCTATATCCATGGCTCACGCTCATGTATTGCGTGAAGATTGAAAAAGTTTTGAGAATGTCAAAAGTTTGAAACAATTGCTTGGCTTCTCATCGGGGTTGTGCATGATTTAAATACTTTATGTGGTGAAGATAGAGCATAGCCAGACTATATTATTTTGTAGGGATAACTTTCTTTGGCCATGTTATTTTGAGAAGACATAATTGCTTAGTTAGTATGCTTGAAGTATTATTATTTTTATGTCAATATTAAAGTTTTATCTTGAATATTTCGGATCTGAATATTCATACCACAATTAAGAAGAATTACATTAAAATTATGCCAAGTAGCACTTCGCATCAAAAATTCTGTTTTTATCATTTACCTACTCGAGGACGAGCAGGAATTAAGCTTGGGGATGCTTGATACGTCTCCAATGTATCTATAATTTTTTATTGCTCCATGCTATATTATCTACTGTTTTGGACATTATTGGGCTTTATTATCCACTTTTATATTATTTTTGGGACTAACGTATTAACCGGAGGCCCAGCCCAGAATTGTTGTTTTTTTGCCTATTTTAGGGTTTCGAAGAAAAGGAATATCAAACGGAGTCCAAACGGAATGAAACCTTCGGGAACATGATTTTCTCACCGAACATGATCCAGGAGAGTTGGACCCTATGATACGTCCATTTTGCATCATGCTTTTATATCGATATTTATTGCATTATGGGCTGTTATTTCATATTATGTCACATTACTTATGGCTATTCTCTCTTATTTTACAAGGTTTACATAAGGAGGGAGAATGCCGGCAGCTGGAATTCTAGGCTGGAAAAGGAGCAAATATTAGAGACTTATTCTGCACAACTCCAAAAGTCCTGAAACTCCACGGAATACCTTATAATAAATAATGAAAAATCCTCGCCAAAGATGAAGACCAGGGGGCCCACACCCT
>NC_041390.1:537302690-537303941 GCF_002162155.2 Triticum dicoccoides
CCCCTAGGGCGCGCCCCCCTACATCGTGGGCCCCCTGGTGGCTCTCTGATGAACATCTTCTCCTATATGAAGTCTTTCGTCGAGAAAAAAATAAAGAAGCAACCTTTCGGGAGGAAACTCCGCCGCCACGAGGCGGAACCTTGGCGGATCCAATCTAGAGCTCCGGCGGAGCTGTTCTAAAACTTCCCTCCCGAAGGGGGAAATCATCGCCATCGTCATCACCAACGCTCCTCTCATCGGGAGAGGGCAATCTCCATCAACATCTTCATCAGCACCATCTCATGTCAAAACCCTAGTTCATCTCTTGTATCCAATTCTTGTCTCCAAGTCCGGGATTGGTGCTAGTAGGTTGCTAGTAGTGTTAATTACTCCCTGTAGTTGATGCTAGTTGGTTTAATTGGTGGAAGATTATATGTTTGGATCCTTGATGCATATTATTACCCCTATGATTATGAACATGAATATGCTTTGTGAGTAGTTACGTTTGTTCCTGAGGACAAGGGATAAGTCTTGCTATTAGTAGTCATGTGAATTTGGTATTCATTCGATATTTTGATGAGATGTATGTTGTCAGCCTCTAGTGGTGTTATGTGAACGTCGACTACATAACACTTCACCATTATTTGGGCCTAGAGGAAGGCATTGGGAAGTAATAAGTAGATGATGGGTTGCTAGAGTGACAGAAGCTTAAACCCTAGTTTATGCGTTGCTTCGTAAGGGGCTGATTTGGATCCATATGTTTCATGCTATGGTTAGGTTTACCTTAATACTTTTGTTGTAGTGCGGATGCTTGCAATAGAGGTCAATCATAAGTGGGATGCTTGTTCAAGTAAGAACAGCACACAAGCACCGGTCCACCCACATGTCAAATTATCAAAGTACCGAACGCGAATCATATGAACATGATGAAAACTAGCTTGACGATATTCCCATGTGTCCTCGGGAGCGCTTTTCCTTATATAAGAGTTTGTCCAGGCTTGTCCTTTGCTACAAAAAGGATTGGGCCACCTTGCTGCACTTTATTTACTTCTGTTACTTGTTGCTCGTTACAAATTATCTTATCACAAAACTATCTGTTACCACTTATTTCAGTACTTGCAGAGAATACCTTGCTGAAAACCGCTTATCATATCCTTCTGCTCGTTGGGTTTGACACTCTTACTTATCGAAAGGACTACGATAGATCCCCTATACTTGTGGGTCATCACCCTACATCAAGAAACAAAGGAGGAGGCCACGAGGTAGGGGCGC
>NC_041390.1:537304183-537328457 GCF_002162155.2 Triticum dicoccoides
GCCCTCCACCCTCGTGGGACCCCTGTTGCTCCACCGACATACTCCTTCCTCCTATATATACCTACGTACCCCCAAACGATCAGATACGAAGCCAAAAACCCTAATTCCACCGCTGTAACTTCATGTATCCACGAGCTCCCATCTTGGGGCCTATTCCGGAACTCCGCCGGAGGGGGCATCCATCACAGAGGGCTTCTACATCAACACCATAGCCTCTCCAATGAAGTGTGAGTAGTTTACTTCAGACCTTCGGGTCCATACTTATTAGCTAGATGGCTTCTTCTCTCTTTTTGGATCTCAATACAATGTTCTCCCCCTCTGTTGTGGAGATCTATTCGATGTAATCTTCTTTTTGCGGTGTGTTTGTTGAGATTGATGAATTGTGGGTTTATGATCAAGATTATCTATGAACAATATTTGAATCTTCTCTAAATTCTTTTATGTATGATTGGTTATCTTTGCAAGCTTCTTCGAACTTCAGTTTGGTTTGGCCTACTAGATTGATCTTTCTTGCAATGGGAGAAGTTCTTAGCTTTGGGTTCAATCTTGAGGTGTCCTTTCCCAGTGACAGTAGGGGCAGCAAGGCACGTATTGTATTGTTGCCATCGAGGATAACAAGATGGGGTTTTTATCATATTGCATGAATTTATCTCTCTACATCATGTCATCTTGTTTAAGGCGTTACTCTATTTTCATGAACTTAATACTCTAAATGCGTGCTTGATAGCGATCGATGAGTGGAGTAATAGTAGTAGATGCAGGCAGGAGTCGGTCTACTTGTCTTGGACGTGATGCCTATATACATGATCATACCTAGATATTCTCATAACTATGCTCAATTATGTCAATTGCTCAACAGTAATTCGTTCACCAACCGTAAAATACTTATGCTCTTGAGAGAAGCCACTAGTGAAACCTATGGCCCCCGGGTATATCTTCATCATATTAATCTTCCAATACTTAGTTATTTCCTTTTCTTTTTACTTTGCTTTTATTTTACTTTGCATCTTGTAGCGACCAGACCTCAAACAGTCTGATCTCTGTGCTCCGGTGTCATCCCTGGATCAGTAATGCTGACACCACACAGTACTCGGAGGATTTATAGCAGAGTAGCAATCACACACTTATTACATCGAGTGTCTCATAAGATAACTTATTACAATAAATATGGCTTAAGGCCATCTAATAACGATAACAGCGGAAGGCTTGGAAGATAAGTGAGTCCATCAACTCCAACGGCATCACTGAGTATAGAACCATGACCTAAAAACTCCTTAATCGTCGTCTGAAAAGTCTGCAACATTAACGTTGCAGCCCGAAACGGGTCAGCACATGGAATATGCTGGCAATGTAACACATAGAGAGTAATGGAATGAAACAGCTGTACTATATGCATATTTGGCTGGTGGAAGCTCTATGGTTACAGTTTTGCGTAAAGCCAATTTTTCCCTACTTCAAAGGAATAAATTTATTTAACTATCATGGTAGTTGTTAAACATTGAGAATGGTTAACAGCATTCTCAATCCCAATTAAGCATCATCATTAAAACCCAACAATATTCATTTAAAGTAAAGTGATGAGATTCACATGATAATCCAGGTACTAGATACTCAAGATGTCCATAACCGGGGACACGGCTAACCATGATTAGTTTGTTACACTCTACAGAGGTTTGCGCACTTTTCCCCACAAGACTCGATCGTCTCCATTTGGTTTCTCGCACTACATGGTGTTTGAGAAGACGGATGACCGAGACATAGTCTTTCAGAAGCGCTAGCACCTTACGATCGGGTAGACCGTACCACCTACATCCCCTACATCTGCTAGTCTACCACTGTAAGAGTTCGCACAACTTAGTCAACTATGCTAGATCCCATAATAGCTTGGGGCTGCATACGGAAGTTTCTAGTATGAATAGTCTCATGATCCCTTTGAGCCTGGGTGGCGGTCCAAAAGAAAACAGGCAAGTCCTGGAATACCCAGGTGCCTCAATCCACCTAGATGTGTGTTTAAGTTGCCACCTTAGATAAATCATTAATTAACAATCTCACATCTGTCATGGATATCACTCACCCAATCCACGTCTACTAGCATAGCATGGCAAAATAAGCAAACGTAGAAGTAACTCCCAAAGGTTTGATAATAACAGGTAATAGGTACTACCTCATCTACTTCCCATCCCACAATTTAATTAGATCCTAATTATGCAATGTGTGAGGATTGATCTAATGCAATAAAACTGGGTAGTAGAAAAGGTATGATCAAAGTGTTACTTGCCTTGTTGATGATCCGCGAAACCTAGCGATTCGGAGTAACAAGCGGCGCACTCCGGGTACTCTATCGCAAACAAACAAACAAGCATACAATAAGCACTCATCTAATGCACAGGTAAAACTCAAATAAGAGATCTAACCAGAAGGTTCAACTTAAGAACTCCGGTTGGCAAAAAGAATCAAATTGAACGAAGCAACGAAAGTCAAACGGCGAAAGAAAACAACTGTGTTCTACTAATCTGGATCTAGGGCAAATTTTACAGTAGCAAAACCTTGTTTAAGTTGGTTAAACGGATAGAGGGTTTCGAGACGAAACTCTAGGCGCTTGAATCGCCTGATTCCGATAAACGAGCGAAAAGTTATACTAAAACAAAAATCGGATGAGGAATCGCGATCAGAAAAATCATGGATTTAATCCGAGAAAAAGAAAAACGACAAACGCTCGCTAGAACGAACGAACGACGAACGCTCGCTATTTAATTAAACCGGAAAACCCGATCTATTTAAAAAAACCGAAACAAAAAAAACCCGATGAAAACTGATTTTTTTTAAACGACGGCACGGAAAACGAGGCGCGGCGAACCTCGGCGGCGGGATCCGGCGGCGGCGGCGGACGACAGCAGCGGCGGCGGCTTGGGGCGGCTTAGGGTTTCCCCCGGGGGCTGGGCCTCGGCTTATAAAGCCCTCCCGGGCCAGTGTCCAGGTCGGACATGGCCCGTTAAGTCGGTTCGCATTTTTTTTATTCCGCTCGGAAGAAACAAAATAAAAATAAATACTAAACGGACTCCAAAAATTCTCAAATAAATTTTCACGGGCTTCTAAAATCAAGCCGCACAAGGTGAACATTTATTTGGGACCTAAATGCAATTTAGAAAAACGCACATTTTTCCTAAATTCAAATAAAACACCGAAAAACTCCGAAATAAAATCTTATTTGATTTTATTATTAAGTCATCAATATTTCTTTATTTTGGGAAAGTCATTTTATTCCCTCTCTCATATTTTTGTAATAGAAATAATTGATGATAAAATAAATAAAATCAAATGATACTATTCTCAAAATTTGAGAAAACTCAAATATGAAAATAACGAAATCCCCAACTCTCTCCGTGGGTCATTGAGTTGCTTAGGATTTCTAGGATCAACCGAAATGCAAAATAAAATATGATATGTAATGATGATCTAATGTATAACATTCCAAATTGAAAATTTGGGATGTTACAAACCTACCCCCCTTAAGATGAATCTCGCCCTCGAGATTCGGGTTGGCTAGAAAATAGGTGAGGGTGGTCCTTGAGTAAATCTTCCTCTCGTTCCCAAGTGGCTTCATCCTCCGTGTGGTGGCTCCACTGAACTTTGCAAAACTTGATAACCTTGCTGTGAGTGACTCGACTGGCAAACTCGAGGATCTTAATTGGTTTCTCCTCGTACGTCAAATCGTTATCCAACTGAATAGTTTCCAAAGGCACTGTGTCTCTCAATGGTATATCAGCCATTTCCGCATGACATCTCTTCAACTGGGAAACGTGGAATACATCATGAACTCCTGACAATCCTTCGGGCAATTCCAACTTGTAGGCCACTTCTCCCATACGCTCCAAAACTCGATATGGTCCTACAAATCGTGGTGCTAACTTCCCTTTAACTCCAAAACGCTTTGTTCCCCAAAGTGGAGATACTCGAAGATAAGCTCTATCTCCAATTTCGTAAACTGTCTCCTTGCGTTTAGAATCTGCATAACTCTTCTGTCTGGACTGGGCTACCTTGAGCCTATCGCGAATGAACTTCACCTTCTATTCAGACTCTTTAATCAAGTCAGGTCCAAACAACTGGCGGTCTCCAACTTCGTCCCATGACAACGGTGTCCTACACCTCCTTCCATACAAGGCTTCGAAAGGGGCCATCTTTAAACTGGTTTGGTAACTGTTGTTGTAAGAGAACTCTGCATATGGAAAATTATCGTCCCAACTAGATCCATAATCTAGCGCACAAGCTCTCAGCATATCCTCCAAAATCTGATTGACTCTCTCGGTCTGTCCATCTGTCTGTGGATGAAAAGTTGTACTGAATTCTAGCCTGGTACCCAAAGTTTCATGCAACTGCTTCCAGAAGTTTGAGGTAAACTGGGTTCCTCTATCTGATACGATACTCCTCAGAACTCCATGCAGACATACGATCCTGGTCATGTATATCTTTGCCAACTTAGCACTGGTGTAAGTGGTCTTTACTGGGATGAAATGAGCTACTTTCGTCAATCGATTAACTACAACCCAAATCGAGTCATAGCCTGAACAAGTCCTGGGCAATCCCGTGATAAAATCCATGCCTAGCTTATCCCACTTCCATTCGGGTATCGGCAATGGTTGTAACAATCATGTTGGCTTCTGATGCTCTGCCTTTACTCTCTGACATACATCACAAACTGCTACATACTCCGCAATATCCTTCTTCATTCCGGTCCACCAGAAAATATCCTTCAAATCCAGATACATCTTGGTATTTCCTGGGTGAATTGAATATGGTGAATCGTGTGCCTCTTGCAAAATCAACTTCCTGATCTCCGGGTCATTGGGTACGTAAACACGGTCTTCAAACCATAGGGTGTCGTGCTCATCCTCACGAAATCCTTTAGCTTTTCCTTTACCGAGTTTCTCCTTTATAGCGGCAATCTCTTTGTCAGCTTTCTGAGCTTCTCCGATTCTATCCATCAAAGTTGACTGAATCTCCAATGCTGCTACATAGCCTCTCAGAACTATTTCCAAACATAGTTCATGAAGATTTTCGGCTAACTCCCTTGGTATTTTTCCCGTCATTAACGTATTGACATGGATCTTGTGGCTTAATGCGTCTGCTACTACATTAGCCTTTCCGGGATGATAATGCAATTTCATATCATAATTCTTGATAAGCTCCAACCATCTCCTTTGTCCGAGGTTTAACTCCTTCTGTGTGAAAATGTACTTCAAACTCTTATGATCCGTGTACACCTCACAATGATTTCCAATGAGGAAATGTCTCCATGTTTTCAAAGCATGCACTACGGCTGCTAACTCCAAATCATGCGTGGCATAATTCAACTCATGAGGCTTCAGTTGTCTTGAGGCATATGAAACAACTCTCCCTTCCTGCATAAGCACTGCTCCAATTCCTCGACGTGAAGCGTCGCAATACAACTCATAATCTTTGGTCTGGTCTGGCAAAATCAACACTGGTGAGGTAACTAAATGTTTCTTCAACTCTTGGAAACTAGCCTCACATTCCTCTGTCCATATGAACTTGGTATCCTTCTTTAACAACTCAGTCATAGGCTTCGCAATCTTTGAGAAATTCTCAATAAATCTCCGGTGGTATCCTGCGAGTCCAAGAAAACTCTGGATCTCTCCAACTTTTGTTGGGGCTTCCCACTTGGCCATGGTTTCAACTTTAGCGGGATCTACTGCTATTCCTTCTCCGGATATAATGTGTCCGAGGAATCCTACTTCTTTCAACCAGAACTCACATTTGCTGAACTTGGCATATAACTGATGTTCTCTGAGCTTTCCAAGTACCAAATGCAAATGCTCCTTATGCTCCTCTTCATTCTTACAATAAACCAAGATATCATCAATGAACACTACGACGAACTTATCCAAAAACTCCATAAACACTTTGTTCATCATGTTCATAAAATAGGCAGGTGCGTTAGTCAGACCAAATGACATAACGGTATACTCATACAGCCCATACCTGGTGGTAAAAGTTGTCTTAGGAATATCCTATTCTCGAATCTTCAACTAGTGGTATCCTGATCGCAGATCGATCTTGGAAAATACCTTAGCTCCTTGCAATCAATCAAACAGATCATTGATCATTGGTAGTGGGTACTTGTTTTTGATCGTTACTTCATTAAATCCTCGATAGTCAACAACCATCCTTAACGATCCATCCTTCTTCTCCACTAGTAGTACTGGCGATCCCCAAGGCGAAGAACTTGGGCGAATATATCCTTTATCCAGAAACTCCTTAATCTGCTTCTTAATTTCCACCAAATCCTTTGTTGGCATCCTATATGGTCTCTTTGGTATTGGCCATGTGCCTGGCAATAGCTCAATCAAAAACTCAATATCTCTATCCGGTGGCATGCCTGGCAACACTTCTGGAAATACTTCAGGAAAATCCCTTACCACTGGTACTTCCTACTGCACAACTCCTGTTAAGCAATTTACTTGAGTCCTCTTTGGCACATGCCGGGATACATACTTGATCCTTCTCCCTTCTGGGGTGGTAAGCAAAATTGACTTACTAGCATATTCAATATTCCCTTCATACTTTGATAACCAATCCATGCCTAATATCACATCCAATCCTTGAGATTCCAATACTATTAGGTCTGAGGGAAAACATAGTTGCCAATCCTTAATGGTAACCGATCACACCATAGACTAGCCACATACTATGCTCCGGGCGAGGTTACTAACATGGGTGACCTAAGGGCTTGGGTCGATAGGTTATACTTATCCACAAATCCCCTTGATATGTATGAATGCGATGCACCAGTATCAAAAAGAACGAGTGCAGTAAATGACTTAACCAAAAACTTACCTATTACTACATCGGGCTGAGCTTCAACCTCCTCCACGCTAACGTGGTTCACCTGTCCCCTGTTGAACGGGTTCGGCTTCTTCCCAGAACTTCCATTGCCATTTTGGCCTTCAGGACATTCATTGGCATAATGTCCGGTCTTCTGACACTTAAAACAAGTGACCTGGCTCAGGTCCTTCTTGGCTGGGGTTGAGGGGTTGGTGCGGTTCTGGCCGTTGCTTCCTCCATTGCCATTTCCATTCTTGGCGCCATTGTGATTGTGCGAGCGACCTCCTCCATGGGTATTCTGAAAATGTCCTCCTGATCTAGGGGTAAAGCGTGGCTTCTGCTGAGCTCCTGAATTGTACTTCCCTTGTCCATACTTCCTCTTGCGGTTCTCAATCTGCTGTTGCTTACCTTCAATCATAAGACCATGATCTACCACCTCCTGGTAGTTGTTGAAGGTGGCTACCATCAACTGCATGCTCAACTCATCATTCAGTCCTTCCAGAAACTTCTCCTGCTTAGCTGCATCCGTAGTGACGTCATCTGGGGCATAACGTGCTAACTTACTAAATTCCTCCACATACTGGCCAACTGTCCGTCCTCCTTGGCGCAAGTTGTGAAACTCACGCTTCTTCATGGCCATAGCTCCTGCTGAAACATGTGCAGTACGAAAAGCCTGCTGAAACTGGTCCCATGTGACAGTGTCAACTGGGAAAGTGGCTGTGAAATTCTCCCACCATGATGTTGCGGGTCCTTCAAGCTGATGTGCAGCAAACTTCACCTTCTCCGCATCTGTGCATCCTGCTGTGGTCAACTCCCTAGCTATCTTGCAGAGCCAATCATCTGCTACTATCGGCTCGGTGCTACTAGAAAACACCGGCGGATTCAACCTAAGAAAACGGGCTAAGTGATCAACAGGTGGTGGTGGTGGTGGTGGGTTGTTGTTGTTGTTCCCCTGATTCTGATTCTGGACTAGCAACTGCATCAATGTGTTCTGCTGCTGGATCAACTGGGTGAGCTCCGGTGGAAAGGCAAATCCGGGGTCACGTCTCGGAGGCATCTGAGGGTTTAGAAAAGATGAGATATAAGAATAGAGGGGGTCTAAAGAGAAAACACTACCCATATGCACATGAGGCAAAGGCAAACAATTCACTTCATTCAATCAAACAAGGGCATACAATCGATCTAACTATCGGAAAAGTGCTCGGACTACTATATTTACATGGTGGACTACTACTACTGATGAGGTGGTCTACTAGAAATATTCTTCGGTGGTAGACTCCATGATATCTGCTCCAGCTTCATCAACATAGTCATCATCGCTACTATCTGCTTCCGAGTCGGTTCCGTCGATGATGATGTAGTCTTCCGGGCTAATCTCCTGGGGTTCTTCGTCTTCATCTACTGGCGTAGGGTCTCCCATAAATATTCCAATCTTCTTGATCAGGTCGTCATTCTTCTCCACCAATACTTCAATTTCTTCTTCATAATCTTCACGTGTAGCCTTGAGTTCTTCCACCAGTTCCTTGATTCTAGTCTTAGCCTTCTTTAGATCTATCATGTCGGCGCACATCTAGTTCTCCTGTCGTTGAATGTGCTGGTTTAACTCCTGGATAAAAGTTGCGATTGACCTATCCTTCCTGGTGCTGATCATCTCCCAGTGTTCATCTCGGCGCCCACAAGTCTGGTAGATAGTATCCTTGAGATCATTGCGGTAGACTTCTCCAATGCGTCCCATGGCGATGTGAGATGCCATGCTCTTTCCTAAACTCCAAGTTGGTGCATCAAAAGAAAACTCTATGGGCTCAGTGACTGGCATGAACGTCCTTCCTGGAACTTGAACTTGAATCATCCAGCGCTCTTCTTCAGGTAAAGTGGCGTTGTAGGTTCCCGTGAAGTTTGGTACTCCTATGTTCAGGTATCTAGTGACTTCCTTCAAGTGTCATCCAAAGGGTGTATCTTCATCCGGTTGTGTGAACTTGTTCCTTGCATCTGCCATCCTAAAGAGTAGAAAGGATGAGAGGTCAGAAGAGAAGAGAATGAGTAGTGATCTAGGTCTTTAGCTTAGTGGTCGTGTCCTACAGTCAGCGTGTGCTCTGATACCATCTCTGTAGCGACCAGACCTCAAACAGTCTGATCTCTGTGCTCCGGTGTCATCCCTGGATCAGTAATGCTGACACCACATAGTACTCGGAGGATTTATAGCAGAGTAGCAATCACACACTTATTACATCGAGTGTCTCATAAGATAACTTATTACAATAAATATGGCTTAAGGCCATCTAATAACGATAACAGCGGAAGGCCTGGAAGATAAGTGAGTCCATCAACTCCAACGGCATCACCGAGTATAGAACCACGACCTAAAAACTCCTTAATCATCGTCTGAAAAGTCTGCAACATTAACGTTGCAGCCCGAAACGGGTCAGCACATGGAATATGCTGGCAATGTAACACATAGAGAGTAATGGAATGTAACAGCTATACTATATGCATATTTGGCTGGTGGAAGCTCTATGGTTACAGTTTTGCGTAAAGCCAATTTTTCCCTACTTCAAAGGAATAAATTTGTTTAACTATCATGGTAGTTGTTAAACATTGAGAATGGTTGACAGCATTCTCAATCCTAATTAAGCATCATCATTAAAACCCAACAATATTCATTTAAAGTAATGTGATGAGATTCACATGATAATCCGGGTACTAGATACTCAAGACGTCCATAACCGGGGACACGGCTAACCATGATTAGTTCGTTACACTCTGTAGAGGTTTGCGCACTTTTCCCCACAAGACTCGATCGCCTCCATTTGGTTTCTCGCACTACATGGTGTTTGAGAAGACGGATGACTGAGACATAGTCTTTCAGAAGCCCTAGCACCTTACGATCGGGTAGACTGTACCACCTACATCCCCTACATCTGCTAGTCTACCACTTTAAGAGTTCGCACGACTTAGTCAACTATGCTAGAGCCCATAATAGCTTGTGGCTGCACACGGAAGTTTCTAGTATGAATAGTCTCATGATCCCTTTGAGCCTGGGCGGCGGTCCAAAATAAAACAGGCAAGTCCTGGAATACTCAGGTGCCTCAATCCACCCAGATGTGTATTTAAGTTGCCACCTTAGATAAACCATTAATTAACAATCTCACATCTATCATGGATATCACTCACCCAATCCACATCTACTAGCATAGCATGGCAAAATAAGCAAACGTAGAAGTAACTCCCAAAGGTTTGATAATAACAGGTAATAGGTACTACCTCATCTACTTCACATCCCACAATTTAATTAGATCCTAATCATGCAATATGTGAGGATTGATCTAATGCAATAAAACTGGGTAGTAGAAAAGGTATGATCAAAGTGTTACTTGCCTTGCTGATGATCCGCGAAACCTAGCGATTCGAAGTAACAAGCGGCGCACTCCGGGTACTCTATCGCAAACAAACAAACAAGCATACAATAAGCACTCATCTAATGCATAGGTAAAACTCAAATAAGAGATCCAACCAGAAGGCTCAACTTAAGAACTCCGGTTGGCAAAAAGAATCAAATCGAACGAAGTAACAAAAGTCAAACGGCGAAAGAAAACAACTTCGTTCTACTAACCTGGATCTAGGGCAAATTTTACAGTAGAAAAACCTTGTTTAAGTTGGTTAAACGTATAGAGGGTTTCGAGACGAAACTCTAGGCGCTTGAATCGCCTGAATCCGATAAACGAGCGAAAAGTTATACTAAAACGAAAATCGGATCAGGAATCGCGATCAGAAAAATCGCGGATTTAATCCGACAAAAAGAAAAACGACGAACGCTCGCTATTTAAATAAACCAGAAAACCCGATCTATTTAAAAAAACTGAAACTAAAAAGACGACGAAAACTAATTTTTTTTAAACGACGGCACGGAAAACGAGGCGCGGCGACCCTCGGCGGCGGGATCCGGCGGCGGCGGCGGACGACGGCGGCAGCGCGGCGGCGGCGGCTTGGGGCGGCTTAGGATTTTCCCCCGGGGCTGGGCCTCGGCATATAAAGCCCTCCTGGGCTAGTGTCCAGGTCGGACGCGGCCCGTTAAGTCGGTTCGCATTTTTTTCGCTCGGAAGAAAGAAAATAAAAGAAATACTAAACGGACTCCAAAAATTCCGAAAGAAATTTTCACGGGCTTCTAAAATCAAGTCACACAAGGTGAACATTTATTTGGGACCTAAATGCAATTTTGAAAAACGCACATTTTTCCTAAATTCAAATAAAACTCCGAAAAACTCCGAAATAAAATCTTATTTGATTTTATTATTAAATCCTCAATATTTCTTTATTTTGGGGAAGTCATTTTATTCCCTTTTTGTAATAGAACTAATTGATGATAAAATAAATAAAATCAAATGATCCTATTCTCAAAATTTGAGAAAACTCAAATATGAAAAATAGCAAAATCCCCAACTCTCTCCGTGGGTCATTGAGTTGCTTAGGATTTCTAGGATCAACCGAAATGCAAAATAAAATATGATATGCAATGATGATCTAATGTATAACATTCCAAATTGAAAATTTGAGATGTTACACATCTTTATCATAAAAATACCAAAAATATTATCTTATCATATCTATCAGATCTCACTCTCGTAAGTGACCGTGAAGGGATTGACAACCCCTTATCGCGTTGGTTGCGAGGAGTTATTTGTTTTGTGCAGGTACTAGGGACGCGCGCGCAACCTCCTACTGGATTGATACCTTGGTTCTCAAAAACTGAGGGAAATACTTATGCTACTTTGCTGCATCATCCTTTCCTCTTCGGGGAAATCCAACGCAGTGCTCAAGAGGTAGCAACACTTGATAAGACTTTCAATGAGTGCATACCTTGATAAGATTTTGAAGGAGTTCAAAATGGATTAGTCAAATAAGGAGTTCTTGCCTGAGTTGTAAGGTGTGAAGTTGAGTAAAGACTCAAAACCCGACCACGGCAGAAAATAGAAATAGAATGAAAAGTCATTCCCTATGCCTCGGTCATAGGTTCTATAAAGTATGATATGCTGTGTACCAGACCTATTGTGTACCTCACCATGAGTTTGGCAAGAGGGTACAATAGTGATCCACTCCTGGATCACTGGACAGCGGTCACAATTATCCTTAGTGGAATAAGGACATGTTTCTTGGTTATGGAGGTGACAAAATGTTCGTCGTAAAGGGTTACGTCGATGCAAGCTTTGACACTGATCTGGATGACTCTAAGTCTCAATCTGGATACATATTGAAAGTGGGAGCCATTAGCTAGAGTAGCTCCATGCGGAGCATTGTAGACATAGAAAATTTGCAAAATAAATACGGCTCTGAATGTGGCATACCCATTAACTAAACTTCTCTCACAAGCAAAACATGATCACTCTTTGGGTGTTAATCACATAGCGATGTGAACTAGATTATTGACTCTATGTAGCGACCCGACCTCAGACGGTCAAGTCTCTGTGCTTAAGTGTCATCCCTGGATTGGTATGCTGACACACACACAGTACTCGAGGATTTATAACAGAGGTAAATCACATGTATAAAGTAACGCAAAATATTATTACATCAATCCAAATAGCGGAAGTAACAAGGTTGTGGATTCCCATCAACACCAACGACAAAGTTGAGTGTAGAAATCGTAACCCTAACGTATCACTTACTCGTCGTAAGAATCCTGCAACATGAGATGTTGCAGCCACAAAGGGTCAGTACATTGAATGTACTGGCAAATTCCCACCAGAGGATAATGATGAATAATAGCTATCACTACATGCATATTTGGCTGGTGGAAAAGCTCTATGGTTATAATGTTTTTGCGAAAAGCCAATTTTTCCCTACTACAAAGGAATATATTTTATTTAACTACAAAGTTGGTTGAAAATTATTGAGAAGGTTCCTCCAACTCAATCCCAAAATAATAATCATTAACCCAATCAAATTAATCATTAAAGTGTTGAGATCAACATGATAATCCAAGAACCAGATACTCAAGATTGTCCATAACCGGGGACACGGCTAACCATGATTAGTTTGTACACTCTGCAGAGGTTTGCGCACTTTTCCCCACAAGACTCGATCTCCTCCGTAGGTTTTCTCGCACTACATGGTGTTTGAGAAACGGATGACCGAGACACAGTCTTTCAGAAGCATTAACTCCCTACTCCGGATAGACTATACCACCTACAACCCACTACATCTGCTAGTCTATCTCTTCAAGAGCTTCACGCAACTTACTCAACTATGCTAGAGCCCATAATAGCTTGTGGCTGCACACGGAAGTTTCTAGCATGAATAATCTTATGATCCCTTTGAGTCTGGGTGGCATTCCATAGGGTGATCACACGGGTCCTCCGAGATCCCCTTGGGCAAACACTGGGTTCTCCAGGTGCCCCAACCAATCCATCCAGATGTGTATTAAAGTAGCCACCTTAAGTTAACCATTAAATAATAACTCTCACATCTGTCATGAATTCTCTCAAACCAATCCACGTCTACGAGCATAGCATAGCAATATGAGCATAACGTAAAAGTAACTCCCAAGGTTTGAATGCAGGGAAATAGGTTCCTACCTCATCAACTACTTCCCAATACCCACATATTATCAATTCCTAACCATGCAATGTTTGAGGGTGAAACTAATGCATAAAAACTAGGTATGAATGGGATATGATCAAAGTGTGAACTTGCCTGCAATGTTGATGAAGATGATTCGCACTCATAACTCTTGATAGTTCTACTCGTCACACTCCGTTCAATCTATCTTAGGTAAGCAATAGTAACCACGCATAAGCAACCACTCAAAAGGTCGGGAAGAACGAAGAAGACAGTTCGGAAAACATCAAAACTAGCAAATAACTCTTGCAACATAAAACAATTTCTAACAGTACCAAAAGTATCTGAATTTGGCCTTATCAGAAAGTTTAGGTCAAGAGCTTCGATTTGCAAAAAGAATCAACTAAATCGGAGTTACGAAACTCAAGTTATGTACAAACAAAGTTTGAATTCAAATCTGGTCTAATTCAAATTTTAAACTTTCAAAAACATATTTAAGTTGTATTACTGGATAGAGGGGATCATAACGAAGAAGTGGGCATTGGTTTCGTTGGATTTGGACTAACGAGTAAAAAGTAGCGATCGTTTGAAAAACAGGGGCTAATCTATAAATAAAAATATTCACAAACGAGTCCCTGGCAAAAAACTAAAAAGAAAAGAAAAGTACTAAATAACGAACATTCGCTGCCGAACGCTACAGAATGAAAAACGTCCATTACTAAAAGCTAACGAGCGAACTCTCGCTAACTAAATAAAAAACGGTTTTTAAACATAAACCGAACCCCTAAAAAAACCGGTGAACCAGGCGGGCTTATTACCAGTTCACGGCGGGTTCGACGCCGGCGGCGGTTGAAGTCCGGCGAGGGGCGGCGCATCGACGGCGAGCTGGGGCGGCAGCACGGGCAGCGACGAGGAGCGACGCGGGGTGGAGCAGCAAGCAGGCAGCAGCAGCGCGGGCGGCGGGGTGCGGCGTGCGGTGCGACAGCGAGCGGGGGGGAGCGACGGCTTGCGGCGGCGGGAGTCGACGGCAGGCGGCGGCGCACGGGATGCGTGGGCGGCGGTGCTGAAGGAAATATGCCCTAGAGACAATAATAAAGTTATTATTTATTTCCTTATATCATGATAAATGTTTATTATTCATGCTAGAATTGTATTAACCGGAAACATAATACATGTGTGAATACATAGACAAACAAAGTGTCACTAGTATGCCTCTACTTGACTAGCTCGTTAATCAAAGATGGTTATGTTTCCTAACCATGAACAAGGAGTTGTTATTTGATTAACGGGATCGCATCATTAAGTGAATGATCTGATTGACATGACCCACTCCATTAGCTTAGCACCCGATCGTTTAGTATGTTGCTATTGCTTTCTTCATGACTTATACATGTTCCTATGACTATGAGATTATGCAACTCCCGTTTACCAGAGGAACACTTTGTGTGCTACCAAACGTCACAACGTAATTGGGTGATTATAAAGGAGCTCTACAGGTGTCTCCAAAGGTACATGTTGGGTTGGCGTATTTCGAGATTAGGATTTGTCACTCCGATTGTCGGAGAGGTATCTCTGGGCCCTCTCAGTAATGCACATCACTTAAGCCTTGCAAGCATTGCAACTAATGAGTTAGTTGCGGGATGATGTATTACAGAACGAGTAAAGAGACTTGCCGGTAACGAGATTGAACTAGGTATTGGAATACCGACGATCGAATCTCGGGCAAGTAACATACCGATGACAAAGGGAACAACGTATGTTGTTATGCGGTCTGACCGATAAAGATCTTCGTAGAATATGTAGGAGCCAATATGAGCATCCAGGTTCCGCTATTGGTTATTGACCAGAGACGTGTCTTGGTCATGTCTACATTGTTCTCGAACCCGTAGGGTCCGCACGCTTAAGGTTACGATGACAGTTATTTTATGAGTTTATGCATTTTGATGTACCGAAGTTTGTTCGGAGTCCCGGATGTGATCACGGACATGACGAGGAGTCTTGAAATGGTCGAGACATAAAGATTGATATATTGGAAGCCTATGTTTGGATATCGGAAGTGTTCCGGGTGAAATCAGGATTTTACCCGAGTACCGGGAGGTTACCGGAACCCCCCGGGAGCTATATGGGCCTTAGTGGGCCTTAGTGGAAAAGAGAAGGGGCAGCCCAAGATGGGCCGCGCGCCCCTCCCCTCCCTTGGTCTGAATAGGACAAGGAGAGGGGGCCGGCCCCCCTCTCTCTTTTCCCCCCTCCACGAATCCTATTCCAACTAGGATTGGGGGGGGGGGGGATCCTACTCCCAGAGGGAGTAGGACTCCTCCTGGCGCGCCTCTCCTAGGCCGGCCGCACCCCTCCCCCCTTGATCCTTTATATACGGAGGTAGGGGAACCCCAGAGACACACAAGTTGATCCACGTGATCTTATTCTTAGCCGTGTGCGGTGCCCCCTGCCACCATAGTCCTCGATAATATTGTAGCGGTGCTTAGGCGAAGCCCTGCGACGGTAGTGCATCAAGATCGTCACCACGCCGTCGTGTTGACGGAACTCTTCCCCTACACTTTGCTAGATCGAAGTCCGGGGATCGTCATCGAGCTGAACGTGTGCTAAAACTCGGAGGTGCCGTAGTTTCGGTGCTTGATCGGTCGGGCTGTGAAGACGTACGACTACATCAACCAAACGCTTCCGTTGTCGATCTACAAGGGTACGTAGATCACACTCTCCCCTCGTTGCTATGCATCACCATGATCTTGCATGTGCGTAGGAAATTTTTTGAAATTACTACGTTCCCCAGCAGTGGCATCCGAGCCTAGGTTTTATATGTTGATGTTATATGCACGAGTAAAACACAAGTGAGTTGTGGGCGATATAAGTCATACTGCTTACCATCATGTCATACTTTGGTTCGGCGGTATTGTTGGACGAAGCAGCCCGGACCAACATTACGCGTACGCTTACGCGAGACCGGTTGTCCCGACGTGCTTTGCACATAGGTGGCTTGCGGGTGACAGTTTCTCCAACTTTAGTTGAATCGAGTGTGGCTACGCCCGGTCCTTGTGAAGGTTAAAACAGCACCAACTTGACAAACTATCGTTGTGGTTTTGATGCGTAGGTAAGATTGGTTCTTTCTTAAGCCCGTAGCAGCCACGTAAAACTTGCAACAACAAAGTAGAGGACGTCTAACTTGTTTTTGCAGGGCATGTTGTGATGTGATATGGTCAAGACATGATGCTAAATTTTATTGTATGAGATGATCATGTTTTGTAACTGAGTTATTGGCAACTGGCAGGAGCCATATGGTTGTCGCTTTATTGTATGCAATGCAATCACGCTGTAATGCTTTACTTTATCACTAAACGGTAGCGATAGTCATGGAAGCACAAGCTTGGCGAGACGACAACGATGCTACGATGGAGATCAAGGTGTCGCGCCGGTGACGATGGTGATCACGACGGTGCTTCGGAGATGGAGATCACAAGCACAAGATGATGATGGCCATATCATATCACTTATATTGATTGCATGTGATGTTTATCTTTTATGCATCTTATCTTGCTTTCATTGACGGTAGCATTATAAGATGATCTCTCACTAATTATCAAGAAGTGTTCTCCCTGAGTATGCACCGTTGCGAAAGTTCTTCGTGCTGAGACACCACGTGATGATCGGGTGTGATAGGCTCTACGTTCAAATACAACGGGTGCAAAACAGTTGCACACGCGGAATACTCAGGTTATACTTGACGAGCCAAGCATATACAGATATGGCCTCGGAACACGGAGACCGAAAGGTCGAGCGTGAATCATATAGTAGATATGATCAACATAGTGATGTTCACCAATGAAACTACTCCATCTCACGTGATGATCGGACATGGTTTAGTTGATTTGGCTCACGTAATCACTTAGAGGATTAGAGGGATGTCTATCTAAGTGGGAGTTCTTTAAGTAAATTAACTAAACTTAAATTTATCATGAAACTTAGTACCTGATAAGTATCTTGCTTGTTTATGCTTATTTGTAGATAGATGGCTCGTGTTGTTGTTCCGTTGAATTTAAATGCGTTCCTTGAGAAAGCAAAGTTGAAATATGATGGTAGCAATTACACGGACTGGGTCCGTAACTTGAGGATTATCCTCATTGCTGCACAGAAGAATTACGTCCTAGAAGCACCGCTGGGTGCCAGGCCTGCTGCTGGAGCAACACCGGATGTTATGAACGTCTGGCAGAGCAAAGCTGATCACTACTCAATAGTTACGGCTTAGAATCGGGACTTCAACGATGTTTTGAACGTCATGGAGCATATGAGATGTTCCAGGAGTTGAAGTTAATATTTCAAGCAAATGCCCGGATTGAGAGATATGAAGTCTCCAATAAGTTCTATAGCTGCAAGATGGAGGAGAACAGTTCTGTCAGTGAGCATATACTCAAAATGTCTGGGTATAATAATCACTTGATTCAATTGGGAGTTAATCTTCCAGATGATTGCGTCATTGACAGAATTCTCCAATCACTGCCACCAAGCTACAAGAGCTTCGTGATGAACTATAATATGCAAGGGATGATTAAGACTATTCCCGAGCTCTTCGCAATGCTAAAAGCTGCGGAGGTAGAAATCAAGAAGGAGCATCAAGTGTTGATGGTCAACAAGACCACTAGTTTCAAGAAAAAGGGCAAAGGGAAGAAGAAGGGGAACTTCAAAAAGAACGGCAAGCAAGTTGCTACTCAAGAGAAGAAACCCAAACCTGGACCTAAGCCTGAAACTGAGTGCTTCTACTGCAAGCAGACTGGTCACTGGAAGCGGAACTGCCCCAAGTATTTGGCGGATAAAAAGGATGGCAAGGTGAACAAAGGTATATGTGATATACATGTTATTGATGTGTACCATCCTAATGCTCGCAGTAGCACCTGGGTATTTGATACTGGTTCTATTGCTAATATTTGCAACTCGAAACAGGGACTACGGATTAAGCGAAGATTGGCTAAGGACGAGGTGACGATGCGCGTTGGAAACGGTTCCAAAGTCGATGTGATCGCAGTCGGCACGCTACCTCTACATCTACCTTTGGGATTAATATTAGACCTAAATAATTGTTATTTGGTGCCAGCGTTAAGCATGAACATTATATCTGGATCTTGTTTGATGCGAGACGGTTATTCATTTAAATCTGAGAATAATGGTTGTTCTATTTATATGAGTAATATCTTTTATGGTCATGCACCCTTAAAGAGTGGTCTATTTTTATTAAACCTCGATAGTAGTAACACACATATTCATAGTGTTGAAGCCAAAAGATGCAGAGTTGATAATGATAGTGCAACTTATTTGTGGCACTGCCATTTAGGTCATATCGGTGTAAAGCGCATGAAGAAACTCCATACTGATGGACTTTTGGAACCACTTGATTATGAATCACTTGGTACTTGCGAACCGTGCCTCATGGGCAAGATGACTAAAACACCGTTCTCCGGTACTATGGAGAGAGCACAAGATTTGTTGGAAATCATACATACAGATGTATGTGGCCCGATGAATATTGAGGCTCGTGGCGGATATCGTTATTTTCTCACCTTCACAGATGACTTAAGCAGATATGGGTATATCTACTTAATGAAACATAAGTCTGAAACGTTTGAAAAGTTCAAAGAATTTCAGAGTGAAGTTGAAAATCATCGTAACAAGAAAATAAAATTTCTATGATTTGATCGTGGAGGAGAATATTTGAGTTACGAGTTTGGTGTACATTTGAAACAATGCGGTAGTTTCGCAACTCACGCCACCCGGAACACCACAGCGTAATGGTATGTCCGAACGTCGTAATCGTACTTTACTGGATATGGTGCGATCTATGATGTCTCTTACTGATTTACCGCTATCATTTTGGGGATACGCTCTAGAGACGGCCGCATTCACGTTAAATAGGGCACCATCAAAATCCGTTGAGATGACGCCTTATGAACTGTGGTTTGGCAAGAAACCAAAGTTATCGTTTCTGAAAGTTTGGGGCTGTGATGCTTATGTGAAAAAGCTTCAACCTGATAAGCTTGAACCCAAATCGGAGAAATGTGTCTTCATAGGATATCCAAAGGAGACTATTGGATACACCTTCTATCACAGATCCGAAGGCAAGACTTTTGTTGCTAAGTTCGGAAACTTTCTAGAGAAGGAGTTTCTCTCGAAAGAAGTGAGTGGGAGGAAAGTAGAACTTGACGAGGTAACTGTACCTGCTCCCTTATTGGAAAGTAGTGCATCACAGAAAACTGTTTCAGTGACACCTCCACCAGTTAGTGAGGAAGCTAATGATCCTGATCATGAAACTTCAGAACAAGATACTACTAAACCTCGTAGATCAACCAGAGTGAGATCCGCGCCAGAGTGGTACGGTAATCCTGTTCTGGAAGTCATGCTACTAGATCATGATGAACCTACGAACTATGAAGAAGCGATGGTGAGCCCAGATTCCACAAAATGGCTTGAAGCCATGAAATTTGAGATGGGATCCATGTATGAGAACAAAGTATGGACTTTGGTTGACTTGCCCGATGATCGGCAAGCAATTGAGAATAAATGGATCTTCAAGAAGAAGACTGACGCTGACGGTAATATTACTGTCTACAAAGCTCGACTTGTCGCAAAAGGTTTTTGGCAAGTTCAAGGGATTGACTACGATGAGACCTTCTCACCCGTAGCGATGCTTAAGTCTGTCCGAATCATGTTAGCAATTGCCGCATTTTATGATTATGAAATTTGGCAGATGGATGTCAAAATTGCATTCCTGAATGGATTTCTGGAAGAAGAGTTGTATATGATGCAACCAGAAGGTTTTGTCGATCCAAAGAGAGCTAACAAAGTGTGCAAGCTCCAGCGATCCATTTATGGACTGGTGCAAGCCTCTCGGAGTTGGAATAAACGTTTTGATAGTGTGATCAAAGCATTTGGTTTTTTACAGACTTTTGGAGAAGCCTGTATTTACAAGAAAGTGAGTGGGAGCTCTGTAGCATTTCTGATATTATATGTGGATGACATATTACTAATTGGAAATGATGTAGAATTTCTGGATAGCATAAAGGGATACTTGAATAAGAGTTTTTCAATGAAAGACCTCGGTGAAGCTGCTTACATATTAGGCATTAAAATCTATAGAGATAGATCAAGACGCTTAATTGGACTTTCACAAACCACATACCTTGACAAAGTTTTGAAGAAGTTCAAAATGGATCAAGCAAAGAAAGGGTTCTTGCCTGTGTTACAAGGTGTGAAGTTGAGTAAGACTCAATGCCCGACCACTGCAGAAGATAGAGAGAATATGAAAGATGTTCCCTATGCTTCAGCCATACGCTCTATCATGTATGCAATGCTGTGTACCAGACCTGATGTGTGCCTTGCTATAAGTCTAGCAGGGAGGTACCAAAGTAATCCAGGAGTGGATCACTGGACAGCGGTCAAGAACATCCTGAAATACCTGAAAAGGACTAAGGATATGTTTCTCATATATGGAGGTGACAAAGAGCTCATCGTAAAAGGTTACGTTGATGCAAGCTTTAACACTGATCCGGACGATTCTAAATCGCAAACCGGATACGTGTTTACATTAAACGGTGGAGCTGTCAGTTGGTGCAGTTCTAAACAAAGCGTTGTAGCGGGATCTACATGTGAAGCGGAGTACATAGCTGCTTCGGAAGCAGCAAATGAAGGAGTCTGGATGAAGGAGTTCATATCCAATCTAGGTTTCATACCTAGTGCATCGGGTCCAATGAAAATCTTTTGTGACAATACTGGTGCAATTGCCTTGGCAAAGGAATCCAGATTTCACAAGAGAACCAAGCACATCAAGAGACGCTTCAATTCCATCCGGGATCTAGTCCAGGTGGGAGACATAGAGATTTGCAAGATACATACGGATCTGAATGTTGCAGACCCGTTGACTAAGCCTCTTCCACGAGCAAAACATGATCAGCACCAAAGCTCCATGGGTGTTAGAATCATTACAGTGTAATCTAGATTATTGACTCTAGTGCAAGTGGGAGACTGAAGGAAATATGCCCTAGAGGCAATAATAAAGTTATTATTTATTTCCTTATATCATGATAAATGCTTATTATTCATGCTAGAATTGTATTAACCGGAAACGTAATACATGTGTGAATACATAGACAAACAAAGTGTCACTAGTATGCCTCTACTTGACTAGCTCGTTAATCAAAGATGGTTATGTTTCCTAACCATGAACAAGGAGTTGTTATTTGATTAACGGGATCACATCATTAAGTGAATGATATAATTGACATGACCCATTCCATTAGCTTAGCACCCGATCGTTTAGTATGTTGCTATTGCTTTCTTCATGACTTATACATGTTCCTATGACTATGAGATTATGCAACTCCCGTTTACCAGAGGAACACTTTGTGTGCTACCAAATGTCACAACGTAACTGGGTGATTATAAAGGAGCTCTACAGGTGTCTCCAAAGGTACATGTTGGGTTGGCGTATTTCGAGATTAGGATTTGTCACTCCGATTGTCGGAGAGGTATCTCTGGGCCCTCTCGGTAATGCACATCACTCCGATTTGTCACTCCGATTTGTCACTCCGATTGAAATTACTACGTTCCCCAACAGGCGCTGCTCGGGGAGGAGAGGAACGGGGCCCGGGGCCTCGGGTTTTATAGGGGAGGAGGTGGCGTGGAGGAGGGGGCACGAGAGGCGGCGGGGAGAGGCCAGGCGGAGCACGGCGGCGGCGGCACTGCCGTGCTGGCTCGGGAGACCGAGCGGAGCTCGGGGACGAGCGGGGGTGGGCCGTTGGGCCGCGGCCTGGCTCGGGCGCTGGGCCGGCCCAGTCGGTGACGTGAGAGAGTTTTTTTTACAAAACATTTTCTCAGACAAATAAAAACAGAAAAAAATATTATATAGGCATATAATATATCAAGATTTTCCGAATAAGATTTCCTACAACATGAACATTTTTCTAGAGTAAAATAAAATCCACACAATTTCAAATAATTCAAAGAGTGCTACTGCCCTACTAAAATCCAATAAAAATCATTTAAAAAATACCAAAGTGATTTCAAATTTATTTTTCTCCAATTTTCTGATGTAGGGAATCATTTTACCCTAATTTCCACGTATTTTATTTTTGGAGAAAAATAATTTGAATAAAACTCAAATAACTCCAAATTGAAAATAATTTCAAAAGGACTTTAAATTTGATCCTTTTAAACTCCCAACTCATATTTCATATGTTTTGAAGAAATCATTTTATCTTCTCTCATGAAAATCATTGAGTTGCTTAAAGTTTCTGAATTGGAAAAATATTTTCAAATGACATTCAAATATTTTCATAAACCCTTTTCATTTAAATAAATGGAAAGTCATGTCATCTTCTCTCCAGGGTTTCGTGATGAAAAGAATTTGAATTCACGGAGATCATAAAAATAAAAATGAAAGTTTGGGAAAGTCCTTTTATTCCCTCTCATTTAACTTTCAAAAAGTTTTGAATTCACTCACTTTCAGACAATCAATCAAACAATCAATCAAATCTATCTATTTATTATAACATTCCAAAATTTAGAATTTTGGGATGTTACACTCTACTAAACCCATTGGGTATTAGTCACGTGGAGATGTGAACTAATCACATAAAGATGTGAACTATTGGTGTTAAATCACATGAGATGTGAACTAGATTATTGACTCTAGTGCAAGTGGGAGACTGAAAGAAATATGCCCTAGAGGCAATAATAAAGTTTTTATTTATATTTCCTTATATCATGATAAATGTTTATTATTCATGCTAGAATTGTATTAACTAGAAACTTAGTACATGTGTGAATACATAGACAAACGGAGTGTCCCTGGTATGCCTCTACTTGACTAGCTCGTTAATCAAAGATGGTTAAGTTTCCTAGCCATAGACATGTGTTGTCATTTGATGAATGGGATCACATCATTAGAGAATGATGTGATGGACAAGACCCATTAGTTAGCTTAGCATAATGATCGTTTAGTATTTCTGCTATTGCTTTCTTCATGACTTGTCCATGTTCCTCAAACTATGAGATTATGCAATTCCCGAATAGAGGAGGAACACCTTGTGTGCTATCAAATGCCACAACATAACTGGGTGATTATAAAGATGCTATACAGGTGTCTCCGATGGTGTTTGTTGAGTTGGCATAGATCGAGATTACGATTTGTCACTCCGTGTATCAGAGAGGTATCTCTGGGCCCTATCGGTAATGCACATCACTATGAGCCTTGCAAGCAATGTGTCTAATGAGTTAGCCACGGGATGATGCATTACGGAATGAGTAAAGAGACTTGCCGGTGACGAGATTGAACTAGGTATGATGATACCGAAGATCGAATCTCAGGCAAGTAACATACCGATGACAAAGGGAACAACATATGTTGTTATGTGGTCTGACCGATAAAGAACTTCGTAGATTATGTAGGAGCCAATATGAGCATCCAGGTTCCACTATTGGTTATTGATCGGAGATATGTCTCGATCATGTCTACATAGTTCTCGAACCCGTCGGGTCCGCACGCTTAATGTTTGATGACAATTTGTATTATGAGTTTCGTGTTTTGATGAACTGAAGTTTTTTCGGAGTCCCAGATGAGATCACGGACATGACGAGGAGTCTCGAAATGGTCTAGACATAAAGATTTATATATTGGAAGGTTTTGTTTGGACACCGAAATGGTTTCGGATAGGTTCGGGCATTTTCCGAAGTACTGGGGGGTTACCGGAACCCCTCGGGGAATTAGTGGGCCACAGTGGGCCTTAGTGGAGAAGAGAGAGGGTTGTCCAGAGGTGGCGTGCGCCCCCCTTGCCCAGTCTGAATTGGACAAGGGGAGGGGGCGGCGCCCTCCCCCCCCCCC
>NC_041390.1:537328553-537341927 GCF_002162155.2 Triticum dicoccoides
CCTCCTTCTTTCTCTTCTCTCTTTCCCTTCTTGTCCTACTTGGACAAGGAAAGGGGGGATTGAATCCTACTTGGACTAGGAGTCCAAGTAGGACTCCCCCCATGGCGCGCCCTCTCCTAGGGCCGGCCTCCTCTCCTCCCCCCTTTATATACGTGGGGAGGGGGCACCCCAAAGGCACACAAGTTGATATTTTAGACGTGTGCGGTGCCCCCCTCCACAGTTACACACCTCGGTCATATCATTGTAGTGCTTAGGCGAAGCCCTGCATTGGTAACTTCATCATCATCGTCACCACGCCGTCATGCTGACGGAACTCTCCCTCGGCCTCAACTGGATCAAGAGTTCGAGGGACGTCATCGAGCTGAACGTGTGCTGATCACAGAGGTGTCGTGCGTTCGGTTGGATAGCGAAGACATTCGACTACATCAACGCATTACTAAACGCTTCCGCTTTCGGTCTAGGAGGGTACGTAGACACACTCCCCCCTCTCGTTGCTATGCATCTCCTAGATAGATCTTGCGTGATTGTAGGTAATTTTTTTGAAATATTGTGTTCCCCAATAGATGCCCCCCTAGGAAGGAGGCCGAATTAGAGAAGGAAGAGGGGGTTCTCCCCCCCCCCTTCCTTCCTCCATTCCCTCTTCCTTTTCCCCCCTCCGTAAATAAGGAAGGGGGAGGCCGAATTGGGAGAGGACCCCAAGTAGGATTCCTCCTACTTGGGGCGCCCCAAGGTTGCTCCCCTCCCCTTCCCACCTATATATACGTGGGGAAGGGGCGTCTAGAACACACAACAACAATCGTTAGCCCTGTGCGGCGCCCCCCCTCCACAGTTTACACCCCCGGTCATAGTTTTGCGGTGCTTAGGCGAAGCCCTACAAGAATCACTTCACCATCACCGTCACCACGCCGTCATGCTGACGGAACTCATCTACTTCCTCGACACCTTGCTGGATCAAGAAGGCGAGGGACGTCATCATGCTGAACGTGTGCAGAACTCAGAGGTGTCATACGTTCGGTACTTGATCGGTCGAAGCTAGAAGAAGTTCGACTACATCAAGTGCATTGTCAAACGCTTCTGCTTTCGGTCTGCGAGGGTACGTGGACACACTCTCCCCCTCTCGTTGCTATGCTTCTCCTAGATAGATCTTGCGTTTGCGTAGGAATTTTTTTGAATTTGCATGATACGTTTCCCAGCAGTTGCTACCATCATCTTTTAACTTAGCTTTCTCTAGGAATGCATTAAAATTCAAGGAAATGGTAGCATGGGCCATTGATCTACAACATAGATTTGCAAAGACTATTATGAATAAGTTCATGATAAATTTAGTTCACATAATCAAATTAATAATGAACTCCCACTTAAATGAGCCTCAAGTTGTCTAAGTGATACATGATCCAAATCAACTAATCCATGTCCGATCCTCACGTGAGATGGGGTAGTCTTCAATGGTGAACATATCCATGTCGATCATATCTACTATATGACTCATGTTCGACCTTTAGGTCTACAGTGTTCCGAGACCATGTCTGTACATGCTAGGCTCGTCAAGTTTAACCCAAGTATTCTGCATGTGCAAAACTAGCTTAGACCCGATGTATGTGAATGTAGATTCTAATCACACCCGATCATCACGATGTGCTTCGATACGACGAACTTTAGCAACAGTGCATACTCAGGGGAACACTTTTATCTTGAAATTAAGTTAAGGGATCAACTTATAATGCTACCGTTGTTCTAAGCAAAATAAGATGCATAAAGGATAAACATCACATGCAATCAAAGAAATGTTCATGATATGGCCATCATCATCTTGTGCTTTTGATCTCCATGTCCAAAGCAACGACATGATCTCCATCGTCACCGATGCAACACCTTGATCTCTATCATTGCGTCGATGTCGTTTCGCCAACTATTACTTCTACAACTATTGCTGATGCATAGCGATAAAGTAAACCAATTACATGGCACTTAGTGATTGACACACGGGTCATAAAATAATTAAAGACAACCCTAAGACTCATGTCGGTTGTCATACTCATCGATATGCAAGTCGTGAACTTATTACAAAACATGATCATCTCATACATCAACATATATATCATATCACGTCTTGACCATATCACATCACAACATACCCTGCAAAAACAAGTTAGGCGTCATCTACTTTGTTGTTGCAAGTTTTACGTGGCTGCTATGGGTAACTAGCAAGAACCGTTCTTACCTACGCAAAACCACAATGGTGATTATCAAGTTGCCATTTAACCTTCTACAAGGACCGCCGTAGTCAAATTAGATTCAACTAAAGTGGAAACTAACACCCGCTAGCCACCTTTATGTAAAACGAGTTGCATGTTAGTCAGTGGAACCGGTCTCATGTACGTGGACATGGAAGGTTGGTCCGAGCCGCTTTATCCCACAATACTGCTGAATCAAAATAAGACATTGGTGGTAAGCAATATGAACATCACCACCCACAACTCCTTTGTGTTCTACTCGTGCATATCATCTCCATATAGACCTGACTCTAGCCAGATGCCACTGTTGGGAAACGTTGCATGGAAAACATAAAATTTCTACGCACACGCAAGATCTAACCATGGAGATGCATAACTACGAGAGGGGGAGAGCATCTACATACCCTTATAGATCGCTGAGTGTGAGTGTTTATCAACGCGGTTGATGTAGTCGTACAACTTCACGATCCGTTCCTATCAAGAACCGAATGCATGGCACCTCCGCGTTCAGCACACGTTCAGCTCGATGACGTTCTCGCCTTCTCGATCCAGCAAGAGGGGCGAAGTAGTAGATTAGTTCTGGCAGCATGATGGTGTGGTGACGGTGGTGGTGAAACTATTTCTGCAGGCCTTCGCCAAGCACAACGGATTAGAGAGGAGGATGAACTAGAGGGAGAGGGGCGCTGACACACGGCTTGGTGAATCGTGGTGTGTTCTAGGGGCTAGCCTTGCTCCTCTACTTATATGTTGAGCCTTGGGGTCGTTACTTAGAGAGAGGGCCTCCCCAAAATAGGTTTGGAATGCAAAGAAGAGTCCTTCTCGGATTCTAGGGCTAAACGCCACGGTTCCAGGCGTTTACACAGACGCCACAGACTCCGGCGTCTAACCCATGGGTGGACGCCATGAACCCTGGCATCTAGCCCTTGCCTTCCATACTAATTCTTTGTGCACCGAACTAAAGCCTCGTGGGCTTTACCCCTTGGCCCAACCAAAGTGTCCTCGCACCAGAACATTTTCGAAAATTTCCGAAACCCTTCCGGTGCGTTCCGGAACCCTTCTGGAGACCAAACACTATCATCATATATATCAATCTTTACCTCCAGACCATTCCGAAGCTCTTCGTCATGTCCGTGATCTCATCTGGGACTTCGAACAACATTAGGTCACCAACATACATAACTCATATAATACTATATCGTCAACTAACATTAAGTGTGCGGACCCTACGAGTTTGAGAATGATGTAGACATGACTGAGACGCTTATCCGGTCAATAACCAATAGCGGGACCTGGATGCCCATATTGGTTCGTACATATTCTACGAAGATCTTTATCGGTCAAACCTTTATGACAACATACATAGTTCCCTTTGTCCGTCAGTATGTTACTTGCTCGAGATTCGATCATCGGTATCTCCATACCTAGTTCAATCTCGTTACCGGTAAGTCTCTTTTCTCGTTCCATAATACATCATCTTGTAAGTAACTAACTCCTTAGTCACTTTGCTTGCAAGCTTCTTGTGATGATGTATTACCGAGAGGGCCCAGAGATACCTCTCCGTCATACGGAGTGACAAATCCCAATCTCCATTCACGCCAACTCAACAGACACCTTCGGAGATACCTGTAGAGCACATTTATGATCACCCAGTTATGAAGTGACGTTTGATAGCACATAAGATATTCCTCCGGTATCCGGGACTTGCATGATCTCATGGTTGAAGGAACATGTATTTGTAAGAAAGCAATAGCAAAAAATGAACGATCATATGCTATGCTAACGAATGGGTCTTGTCGATCACATCATTATCCTAATGACATAATCCCGTTATCAAGTGACAACACATGTCTATGGTTAGGATCCATTATCAAGTGACAACACATGTCTATGGTTAGGAAAACTTTAACCATCTTTTGATCAACGAGCTAGTCTAGTAGAGGCTTACTAGGGACTTAGTATTTGTTTATTTATTCACACATGTATTTACGTTTCCGTTCAATATAATTCTAGCATGAATAATAAACCTTTATGATGAATAAGGAAATATGATAGTAACCAATTTATTATTGCCTCTAGGGCATATTTCCAACAAAACCTCCTTTGGATAGTCTTCATGGATTCATCGACCACCATTTACCAATGCATCCCTCCTACCTACGGCTTTGAAGGGTAGCCTTATCATTTTTCAAGGACTCACAGCCTATTAATAGCCCCCGACGGGCATGCAATCTCATTCACTCCCACTTGAATAAACTCAAGTGGAGAAGCACCCCCCTTTCATAGGACCACATTTCGTTGGATCTCGGTTTTCGGGGTCCGATGGACCTCGTAAGGCTTGGATCGCCAATAGTTAGGGAGTTTCGGAAAAGGTTACGCTCTCGGCGTTCTCTGAGACAAGCTCATCTCTCGATTCCGCTCTTCATATAGGAGTAGGCTGCGCTCTCGTGAGGCGTCTGAACCTATTCAAAAAATATCCACGAGTCAAACTTGGTTGTGTACTCCAACCTTCTCTATAAGACGACATGCACACCTCCGCTCATATTATTCTTGACCACGTTACTAACGACACCATAGTCGAAAGTTATTTTCATAACAACACGTATACGTGTTACTCAAGCCTACTAGCAAGATCCAACACATTATGACGACATTTTTATTGCCTTGTACATAATTCTTCTTACAAAAACTAACATTGTTTACACGATAAGTCAAATGCATAGTTCATCTTACTCAAACCAATATTGCTTACATGAAAAGGTAAAACACAGAGTTCATCTTACAAAAGCCAACATTGTTTACACCGATAATTAAGAACAACCAAATATCGGCTTAAATGTGCACCTAGTCAGATAGCTCTGAGCTTAATTTGCGCACCATGCATCGGTTGTAATGTCATCACGGTGTGCGGTGCATGCGTATACGATGGTGGGAGTTCAAACTTGAAATGTTGAAGGATCATGCTTAGCGCCATCTTGGCTTCGAGCATTGCAAAGTTCTGGCCGATGCACACCCGTGGCCCCCAACCAAATGACAAGAAGGCGCCTGGATGCTTGGATGCCTTGGAAATCCCCTGGGCAAATCGCTCTGGTTTGAACTCATTGACATCACTTCCCCATATGTCTGGATCATGATTGATGAATAGAACGGGCACCTCGACGAACATGCCCGAGGGGTATCTGACGCCTCCGATGTCCATATCTTTATATGTTTTTCGGCTAAAAGTTGTAGCCGATGGATACAACCGAAGAACCTCATGAAGGATCATGGTCACCTAAAATTAGTGGAAAGATAAAAATCAATTATTTATACCTTCAAAGTCATGTTACCTTCCGCGGTTAAGAAAACAAAATACATTAATTTAAGCTAGCACTCACCGTTTTGAGTCGGCTAAGGCCCTCATACTCGGGTTTGTTCTTCCTAAATAAACCTAGGACCTCCTCCCTCGCAAGGTCTTGCCACTCTGGATGCATGCTTAGTACAATCATTGTCCACGTCAGCAATACGGACGTTGTCTCCATTCCTGCCAAGTAAAATTGCTTGCACTCCTGGATGACATCTTCCATTGCCATTCCTTGCCTAGGTTGGCCATTCTCGTCCACGTCCTTCATATTTGACTCTAGCAACAGGCCTAGTAGATCATTTTCGGATTTTTTACCTTCTTCCATAGCTTGCATTCTTTTATTAATTAGACCTTGTAAGATTGATTCGACCTCCTTATTGTTTTTGCGCATCTTCAAATTGTTCTTGGTGGGCAAGAATCTGCGGTACATCAGGCAGGTCCCATGACGTAAAAAAAGTGTAACCAAAAGGAAAAATATTCATGACTAGCGTTGATTGCGATTTTTAAGAAATTTAATCCATTGAAAAATTAGCAAAAGCGAGGAAAAACCCAAGAATCACATAATAACTTACAGGTAACCCGGAATAATAATCCTCTGGACTGCACCAACAAAGAGCTTAGCTTGTTCGGACTGCACTTGGAATATCCGCCTTCCTTCGAGATAACTGCTTCCGAAAGCTGTGCGGGAAATGACATCCCCGGTGAGGTTCTGGAGCTCCGGCCACACATCCACCTCGCACGATCCGTCAGAACCATCCAACTCCTTCCATCTGGTGATAAGCTCTTCACAGCTCGCAGAAAAAGCCGGTAGCATGAGCTGCAAATTGAGCCATAAACTAACGGAAGCATGAGCTCCATCTGGTGACATATATACGTATAATCTTCCTAAAGTTGAAATTGAAGCGAAATTCGAAGATAACGTAAATAAATTGTTCATTATATACCACACAAACTGAAATGAAATTTGTCTAAATTGTGTGCAATTTTTTCCGCTTACCTTGAGCTTCTCAAGATGGAACGCGGGATTGAGGATCCTCCTGTGTTTGACCCATTTCTCCCCCTCATGGGTGGTGAGGCCGTTGCCGAGCAGCTTGGTGAGAGCCGGGAACTGGGGCTTCTCGAAGTGGCCAAACTTGTTGGACAGCACGTCCTTGATAAGCTCAGGGTCAGTGATGGCCACGTTGGCCACCGGTCCGAACCAAGAGAAGCAGGGCTTGCCGTTGTCCCGGACGTTGTTGTGGAGGAACGGGATGACGCGGGGCACGATGTCGTGGCAGCGCAGCGGCAATGGCTTGGACCAGGCCTCGTCGTTGAGCCGGCCGAAGTCCTTGAGGTCGCCCATGAGGAAGCGGTACCGCGTGCCGCCGACGCCCTGCGCGCGCAGCGTTCGCTCCAGCCGCCGCGGGCGCCACCACAGCCGGTCCAGCAGCAGGCGGGCCTGCCACAGGAGCGCAGAGCCCGTGAGCCCGTACAGGAGGTAGCTCCATGGCACTGCCGTCGCCGCAGCTGCAAGGTCAAAAGCCATTTTTCTCAATGGTCAAGAGAGGTTGGGCTACTAGAAGCTAAAAGAGTGTGCATTGACTGGTGGCACATTTGGCATCGTCTTATATAGAGGTGTCACTGGTTAGGAGGTTGATTAGGAGCTTGATTAGTCTCCTCTTTGTATTTGTTTTAACATTTCTTGGAGTGTAAGACTGGTTTGGCATCGTGTTATGTAGCGGTGTCACTGTGTTGTTGGATCACTGTCTTCGTCCCATTTGTTAAATGATTTCTTGCGGTAGAAGACTAATGGATATGCTTGCAGCGAGCTTGGAGGAGAAGAAAGTTCGATCGGGAAAAGATCGGTCAAACAGTTGTGCCGGCCACCCACGTGGGACATCTTGTTGCTACTCTGCTTCGTCACTGATCTCATTTCTTTTTCTTATACAGATTAAATTATTGAAATTGATTTTTTAAGCAACACAAATTAGAGATCCCACTAATATCCACCAAGAACTCCAGCAGCAATGTTGGGGTTGGGCAGGGCCAAGAGTGCAATCTACTTGTTCAAACAAAAAAGAGTGCAATATATGTTATATTTATATTTATTTACTAATTGAAGGCAATCAAGGCTTCGCGTTAATCCTAGAAACAACCCGTGCTTCCCTTCGTTTCTCCTCCCAAGAAAAGGCGGCTAGGGTTTCTGCCTCCCGTCAGCAGTGCCGTCGATCTGCCACGTCTCTTGTGGCCTTAGGGCTATGGGTGCGCGGTGGCTCCTGGCCCTTGCCGGCGCAAGGGCTTCGTTTTTAGGTGTTTTTCAAGTTTTGTTAGGGTTTGTGTCCTACTCAGGAAGACAAGACGATGACGGTTTTTTGAAGACGGTATAAGGTTCTCCCCGCCTAGCCTCTGTCCAGTGGTGTGTCTAGTATCGTCGGAGGGCGTGTGAAGGTGTGTCTTCGGGGGATCTCGCAGAATTCGGTCGGTGGTTGTCTTTGATGGATCTGCTCGGATCCGGTATTTCTTCGTCTTTTTTTATGTATCTTCAAGTTAGATCCTTACGATCTAAGCTTCTCTTCATCGACGGCTGTTGTTGTTCTGGTGCATTGGTCCTATGAAGTCTTAGCACGACGACTTTCCGACCGTCTACTACAACAAGTTGTACCCGGGTCTGATGAGGGAGGGGCAATGACAGCGGCGCGACTTCGGCTCGCTTCAGTGCTTGTAGTCGCTAAGTGTTCTGCGAATCTGGATGTAATTTTTATTATTTCGGATGTTCGTTGTACTATCATGATTCAAAATGAATAAATTAATAGTACCACTTGGAATAAGTGGGTCTCAAAAACGGACATCAACAACTCAAAAAAAGTTTAAAAGTTTCCCCCAAAAAATATCCTAGAAACAATCCCTAATTATCCATCCTAACTGCTGATTGATTATATATGTAGCCGTCTGACGAATAACACGTCGTCCCCAAAATTTGTACCTGTAATAATTAGCTTGTCTTTTTTTTTTGAAGTTATAATTAGCTTGTCATCTGATCCCATCTCGCCACAAACTCTTAACTTTTTTTTAGTTCCAAGTGCTGAGTAGTTTATTTCCCATAGATGAATGATGGATGATGCAGCGGACGAGGCATATCGATGGTAGTTTGCAGCAATTCAGGAGGAACTACGGCGAACTGATAGTTGAGCTATTCAGCCAGCACCGTTTGAGTTCATTGCATGTCGCTCGATCATGCACTTAAGTTGTTGGTTATATTCCCATTTGAATACACCACATAATGCACAGTAAGTGGTTTTGGGATCTAAATATTTTTTACTCATGTAATTCATCTCCAATCCCCTGTCCAACGTTGCATATTTGCCTGTACAAATCATTAGTTCTTCCATCAATTTTATTACATGAACACAAAATTGGACCTGATTCTCATGGAGGATAGTAATGGACTGATGATACAACTGACATTTCATAACAGCTACTCCATGCATGGTATGTTCCCGTTTTGCCATATTTTACTTACTCATTTAGAGCATCTCTAGCAAACCCTGCAAAATCCCAACCCGTATAAGTCTTTTGCAGTTTATGAAAAAGTATACATGCAGGCCGACGCGGGCGAGGTCAGACTCAGACCCCGCAAAACGGACCCGTAAAACGAATATTTGGTGAATATGCTCTTTTACGGATCGGCTACGCAGGGTATGCTCGGGCACCGCCGCGTCGACCCGTAAACCGAAGACGCCCAATTATCGAAATTGACATCAGTTCCGACAAATAAGTTCAAATTCAAACAATAGAACACAGTTCAAGCATAAATAAAAGCTTAAGTTTTGTAGGACAAACGCAAAAGAGGGTCTTGCAAAAGTGATGACCACGTCCGGCATCATATTGATCGATCTTCATTCCGCACCATCGAGTCCATGGAGTTCATCGGAACCACCGAATTCACCTCTGGCGCTTGTTCCAACTCCTGCATCGAAATCATCGGCTGGTGCACTGAACGCATCGGCGACATTGGTTCCAAACCTCACCGAGAAAACATCTCCGGCACTATAACACGCACTGACCGACGCAACCATTCTCCTCTTCAAGATTTCTCTTCTTGCCATATCATGTCATTCTTTGGTGAGATCGTCCATGTCATTGCGGTTCATTGTCATGATCTTGTTCTCTTCGGCGAGCAACTTGGACATGGCTTTGTTTTCAGTGGCACGTGATCTTCTCTCTTCAATGGCCGCTTTACGCAGCCCCTCTTCCTTGAGCAATTGCCATTTTTCTTGCTTCTCCCTTGCCTTCTTCTCGGCCAACTCTTTCTTGATCTCCAACGTCTTTGCTAACATCAACTCATTTGATTACACCATGACATCAATCTTCTCCCTCAAGCTCGACGCTTCGTGCTCTCTCTTCATCTTCTCCTTAGTCTTCTTGTTGCCATCGGGCTTGTTAAAGTTTCTTGGGCCATCATCATCCTCATCTTCATCTATGTTTGTAAGTGAAACTCTCTTCGGTGGGGATTCTTTGCCAATCAACTTCCACTTCTCACACTCTTTGAGCAAGTCCCAACAATGCTCTAATTCGAAGAATTTGCCTTCCGAAGCTTCCATGCATGTCTTTGTATCTATGTTGGGCAATTTTGTTCTACATAATTTGAGCAAAGTCAAATGATGCAATCATTTCATGTGATGCAATATGATGTGCACAACTTGAACAAAGTCAAAACGAACTCACATAGTCGGATTTCACGGTTTCACTTGGAGGTGCATTGCGTACTTGCTCCAAGCAAGCTTCCCAACGGTTGCAAATAGGCTTGATCGCATCCCAACGCCCTTGAAGCGACCGAAAGGTGCGTGAAGTCCTATTGGGATACTTTGCCATCATGCGGAAGTATTGATCTTCGATCCTTTGCCAATACCTCTTGGCGGTTTGAGAAGTACATGTGCATGCATCAAGCAGGGACACCACACTCCATGCCTTGATCAAGATTTGATCTTCCAAGATCGTGTAGTTCTTCGATCTCTAGCTTTTTCCACTTTTTGTTTGCGATTTCTCATACGCCCCCTCATCGATCTCCTCCACTTCTTCTTCACCACCATGATCATCCACGCCGCCCTCCGTTTTATTGTAATCGAATGTGGCAAACGGGGCTTGATCGATGTCAACGGCGTTGGTGTCCAACAAGTTCACGAACTCGGCAGTTCCATTGTTCAAACCACCGCTATAGTGAACGACAACAAGTCACGAGCTATCGCAAATGCCGAAAAGCAAAGAAAATTGCCATGACCGAAGACGCCTACCTTCCGGCCATTTCGTCAAACACCCCGCTTGCGGTGGGAGCAGTACCGTTGAGCGGCATCGTCGGGGAACCTCTTTCCGGGGCGGAGGGAGTGGATGAAGGAGCCGGCTTATTTGTAGCCGGAGTCCTCTTCCGCTTTACGCCGGAGACCTTGCCGACCTTCTCTGCCGCCAGCCGGGATCGCGCAGCGGCGTTGGCGCCCGGAGCGCGGGCCTTCGCGGCGGTGGCAGCCGGATTCCCGCCCTGCACGACCACGTTGCCCTGCCGCTTGCGGGCACTGTTCAAGATATCTTCCGATATGCCGATAAATCGGCCGATTTATCGCTTACCGTTGTCAGACCGATAAGATAAATCGGCCGATAAATCAGCCGATATGCCGATAAACTGGCCGATTTACCCCTTATCATGGGTCGACCGATAAGTTCCCGATAAGCGATATCCCCAACATTGCTTGCGGGTAGGCGCAATGGTGCCTTGGGCGACGGCGGGGCCAACATGGCCGGCGACGAGATCTGCCCGAGGGGATTGAGCGTGCGCGACCACGATGGTGTCAGGGGACAGCAGGGAATCATCCATGGTGGCGAAGGACTGCCTGGGAAGATGCACCGGAGCGGGAGGTGGCGAGGTAATGGTGGTGGGGGGAGCGGGAATGGCCGCGCGGAAATGTCCCTCCCGCCAAATCTTGCTGCGGATAGGGACCGAGCTCGGGTCATCCTCCCACCCCGTGAATCTAGAGATCGAGGAAGATCTTTTGCCGCGCACCGCAAAAAATTTTACGTGTCGGACGCATATGCGGTGTCTGGTCGGGCAGGTTTTTCCGTACCGACCCGTATTTTGACGGTTATTTTCGGATCGGAGCGGGATACGAGGTCTGTTAGAGATGCTCTTATATATCCTTTGAGACCCGAGCCCTCAGAGAAACTAGATTCCAATCTTCTGGTCTTGCATGCAGATGTTTTGTTGTTCAAAGCGCTTCAGTTCCAGTTCGTACAGATTACTCATATTATGAGTTCCAGGATTTTTTTTTTTACTTTTAGTATATGTTGACTTATGTTCTCTTGCGGTGTGCACACTAATTAACTGAAAAACCTTATGGCGTACTATTTTTTTTACATGTGTGATGTATGTAAAGTTAGTTTCTGTTATAAAAAATTGTCCATCAGCTAACTGAACCAGAGGAGAATTTATGAAAAGTGAACCAGCAGACAAACCGTAGTAATTCCAAGCTAATTATATAACTTCATCCCACTGAACTTCGATGTAAACTGGTCTTTTAATTCTCATATCTTGGAATTTAAAAAAATAGAAAAAGAGAAAGACTCCCGGCCTCTGCATCTGGATGATGCATGCAGCCACTTTATTAATTACTCACAAAAATCCTTACAAAGAAATACAACATTAAGTTTGAAGTCATCGTCTAGGCAACATCTGTCGCTACTCATATCAGTTGATGAAGGGATGCTAATAGTCCGGGCCTAATATCGCAGACCTCGCAGTTAAGCCTAACATCCAAGACCTGAGGCCCCAACCTAGCCACTTGTCGGGTCTGGGGCACACACCGGTCTAGCGCGCTCTCAGAGGCCCCCGCCAACTGAACCGCTCCATCTTCGGAACTGTACTGATGCATCAGCCTTGCTCAGTCTAGCTGTCGTCGATGCCACCACGGCGCCCAACAGCACCACCTCCCTACACGTGAACATCTGAGCACATCGAGGTCGCCACCAATACAACTTAGCATCATTCCGCCAAGTACCACCAGCCGACACAGTTTGAAGTCTTTGGAAGATCTGTCGTGCTTAGCACCTGCCGACCAGGCATGACAAAGCGTAGTACCTGTCGGTCAGGCATGACTTGACATCTCCATCGAAACTCCGTGTAAGACGAAGCCGCTCCACCTCCTGCCTCTGACTTCTAGCGCTGCTCCACAAACTATGCTCCCAGGAGAGAAACGACCCTGCAGTGCCACCATCGTCCGATCTGAAACACCAGATCCTAGGGTTCCCCCGGAGCAGCACGAGTGGGGCGACAATAGTTACACGACAATGCCTTCATCAAGGTAACGGCATAGAACGCCGCCATCGCCTGCTGTCAGCTCGGTTTTCACCGGCAACCATGTCTCCACAACTCGCAGCTCGGACTAGATGATGGATCTCGAGATCCGACCACCCAGCCTGTTGCCGGCCACCTCCGACGAAGAAGATGACCACCACCACTGGCTACACCGGCCAGAACAGATCTGCCCGAGGTGCCGCCGAGCAGTCCACCAGGCCCTCGACGTCGTCGCCGATCTAAAGCCCGATGACGCGCCGCCGCCCGATCCAGGCTAGCTGCCGCAGGCAGGCGCCCGTGGCCCGAGGCAGGGCCGACCACCGCCGCCGTCATCAAAGTCATCGCCGCCGCTTCTAGATCGGCCACATCTCCACGCGCGTTGAGGGCCCCAACACCCCTGAGACGCGGGAGAGAGGAGGGACCCCCGCCATCGACGTCGGCCTCCGGGCGCGGGCCGGCGGCGGCGGGAGGAAGGGAGGAAG
>NC_041390.1:537342174-537409785 GCF_002162155.2 Triticum dicoccoides
GGGCGTGGGGGGCAAACCTCAATTTCTTTTGCGTCGTACTTTTGTATGATGGCCATAGCTACATATCAACGATGGTATACATCAATGTGTTACCGTTAGAAGGTAAAATGTCAAAAGGTGTCTGTGCTAATTATAACTATCTTCACAATAGTATATGCAGTTTGTGGTTCGTTATTTTATCTCTTCTGCAGGCTGCAGCCCAGCTGCAACTCCTAAAGGTTGGTGCAGACACTCAAAAGCTCTTCCTAGAGCAGTAGAGATGTCTGTCTCTGCAGCACATCACTCGGTGGATCTAGATGTGTAGATTTACAACCTTCAACTATTCATGGGCACACTACTTTTACTATGAGTTCCTCTCATATATTGAACACTATTTCCCATCAATAGGCATTCAGGCTCTCTTTCATAAGTTTCTTTGTAGATCCTACTTGGCTGCCTAATAGCCTTCTGATACCATCATTCTACTTTCTACACTAGTGCCAAAAAGGTAAATGACTGCTATATAATTACATTTCCATTTGGCACCCAAGATACTCATGATTCTACTATCATTTGTCAGGAATGTGTAGTTTGGACATTGACACATTCTTCAAGGTAAAACTTTGACCATCATTTCAAATAAAAAATCAAGATATGGTGCTTCGAAGAATATTAGTACTCCCTCCGTAAAGAATAGTGATCTAAACGCTGAGGGAGTACAAAATAACTTTTGTATGGATCTAGAAATGATTGTGACCCATGCAGACTTCCAGTTCCACCAGTAAAAAAGGAACAAGAAGAAGAACATCAACAGCCAACAGATCAAGGAAGCCAAAACAAAGGCCAACTTAACCCAAGGCTTGACAGGCACCCACCCGTTGCCGAGGCACAACTGCTAATTCTTGCGAGTATGCTGCCGGTGCATTGCAATATTAGTCACAGGTAATAAGAAAATAAAGTTTCTAAACATAAACATTTCTATCTTTCTGCTCACTTACAAACTTACAGTTGCACCAGTAAAGCAACATGAACACCAACAGACCAAGGAAACCAAACACAAGGGCCGGCCAACTCAACAAAAGGCTTTTGACACCTGATAGACAAAAATGCACTTAATGCAGGGCTCTCCAAGGATCTGCTGCTGCCTGTTTGTTAGCCTAGCCCATGGCGTGCTCCAGCATCTACTGCCGTTTCTCGCGTTAGCATTGTCGGCGACGAGAGGGGATATATACAGACGGAGAAACAACACTTGATCTGATCTCTCTAGCTTCACTTTCACACAGCCGGCTACGTACTATCACACCTGGTAGACCATTCCTACCTCCAGGGTGGAAGCATGGGGTATGTTGGCGGCGTAGGACGGGCCGCGGCTGTTCCTCCTCAGGAACTCGTAGAAGAAGTTGATCACGATCCGCTTCACGAAGCTAGACCCGCTCTTGGCCTTCATGTGGGAGTGGCCCAGAATGAAGGACATGCCAGCCTCCCTTGCGTCCATCAGGTCCTGCAGCTCGCTCCGCACCTCGGCGTCCACCTGGGCGCTCTTTGGCAGCACAAACCTCGCTTTCTTTCGCTGTGGTGCCAGAGTCTGTTGGTTTATCTCCTTGTTAGGGGATGCCGGCCCATCAACTTCACCAGCACCGTCCTCCTCCCACAATGGAATGGCACCGCTGCTAATGGAGGAGAGTTTCTCGCTGCCTTCCACAAAGCCATTCTGGTCAGACCCCCCACTGCGAATGAACTCCGCTATGCTGTTGATTAGCTCCTTCTCAAATTCTAGGTCATCCTGCTGCACATCACGGTACCCATATCTGACAATGACCCTGTATAGCCTGTACTCTTTCGGACCAATGCGACCCACCAGAAATCTCTCTTCTGGTTCAACATGTGGCACTGGAACTGATTTAACACAGAGAAAGACCAGTACCTGATCAAAAATATAATCTGTAAGCACTCTACAAGCTTCCGAGGTACAATTCAGAAAAACTGTTATATAAGTTGGTCCACAAACATGTTGATGAAATAGAAGGATGCAAGCTGAAACAAAAAAACATATGGTAAGGTGCGTCCATACCTGGTGAAATGCTGGCAGATTTGTTACGAAATGGGAGAAAATGGCTGGAATTCCCGACATAAGCTCTGTATGTATCAGCCCAATGCCTCGAACACGAACAATTCCCAGTGAAGGGCCGAGGTTCAGTAACCAGTTTACTGAAACCTTGTTTTGAACATCAAACTCGTACTTCTTTATTGTGCCATAGTGCCACACAGACATGACCACCATAAATATGAAGGAAAGGGTAATAGGGACCCAGGCACCTTCATGAAACTTGCCAAGGGAAGCTGAGAAGTACATTACTTCGATTGAGCCAAAGAAAATCAGGAAACCAAGGGCAATGAAGATACTTTTGTTCCAGACAAGCACGATAACCAATGACATTAAACAAGTGGTGACAAGCATAACCGTTATGACCGCAAGACCTTGTATAAAGAAAGTTGGAGGGTTAGGACTGCCGCAATTATGAAATCATTTCAGTACATGAAAATACAAAAAGAAAATAGCATCTGCATTTCTTGGTGTCCATAGGAAAGAACTGTCATCATATTAACTCGTCTCACCTTGTGCGTTCGCCAAGTGCTTTGTGTTATTGAAGCCAATAGTAACAGCCAGACACAGTATCATCAGGATCCAATTGATCTCAGGTATGTATATCTGACCATGCACCGTAGAGGATGTGTGCACGATCTTTACACCAGGGAAGCAACTTAGTGCAGAGCACTGCTTGATAATTGAGAAGGTACCAGTAATAATCGCTTGGCTTCCGACTACAGATGCTAGGATAGCGATCACTAGAACAGGCCATCTGAGTTTTTCTAGAAGGACAGTTGTATACATCAATGCTCGAAAATGCGCAAATCTTATACTAGTCAATTATTTTACCAGCAATAATTAAAATAACAAAAGGCACACCCAAAAAGGATACCTGGTACTGAAACATAGAACCCAATATGATAGCTATTCTCAAAGCTGTGGTGTTGAGAGATATAGGCAGCCTGTCCCATATAAGCCAGAACAAGAGCTGGATAAACCACTGATATGAACGCAATCTGATTGAAGCAAAAACATTGAGATAAGTAATTGATGATAATCCGGATTTTAGATTAAGAATTGTGAGTACCACATGGATACTAAAAGCTGGAACTCTGTAGAAGGTAATGTGAAATATAGGAGTAACAAGGATACAATAGTCCTATATACTGAGTCACAACTGATTTATTTCTCAAAATAAACAATAGACTAAAGTTGTGTCTCCTAAATCAGAGGGAAAAACAAAGATCACCAGGTATCTTGCAAGTAAAGATATACATCTGTACAAGATTAAACTACCGATTGACCTTTTAAGGAGATCAGTTCATTAGTATTGCCATTCAAATGGAATCTGCACACCTATGCAGAAAACAATATACTAGAGAGATGGTTGCTATCAAATACGATTTTTACTGAACAAGTACTTGACAGCTATCTAAACAGTTACTAACTAAAGCCTGAAGGAAGGAAAGAACAAATGGTAGGTGGACCAAACAAGGGGATAAACTTAAGGACAATTAGAAGAAAAAGAAGGATAAATCACTTTTAGATTTTAGCACAATTCTATTATAGTACAAATATATACATATGTGATCCACGTATATAAAGGATAAAGGATGCAACAATAATTTCTAATACCGCTATTTTAGCACAAATGGTAGCATAACTTCTATTTCAGCATAACTTCTATTACAGTACAAATATTACAACATCCCTCCAGTATATAACACCGCTAGATTTGAAACTCTCCTCGGGAATTTTTTAATAGAATTATGTGAACTTATCACAACTTAGATAATATCAAAAAAAAGATATGACTACAATAATACTCCTTCCGTTCATAATTATAAGATGTTCTAACTTCTTTTCTCAATCGGATGTATATAGACACGTTTTAGTGTGTTTGTTCAATCATTTCAGTCCGTATTTAGTCCATATTGAACTATCCAAAACATCTTATATTTGTGGACGAAGGGAGTATTAAATAAGGTCATCAACCATAGTGACACAAGTAAGAAATGTGAAACATGGTGTGCAATACCTTGTACTTTGAAAAGAGGGATTGTAAATAGTAATTAGTAGGGTGCAGAAAACAATATACTCAAGAGACGGTTGCTATCAAGTACGATGTTTACTGAACAAGTACTTGACAGCTATCTATAACAGTTACTCCCTAAAGCCTAAAGGAAGGAAGGAACAAATGTTAGGTGGACCAAACAAGGGGATAAAATTATGGACAATTAGAAGAAAAAAAGGATATCACTTAGATTTTAGCGCAACTTTTTTTAATAGAAATTATGTGAACTTATCACAACTTTAGTAACATTAAAAATGATATGACTACAATAATATTATTTTATATCTATATAACGTATCGACACACAAATAAGGTCATCAACCATAGTAACAAGTAAGAAATGCGAAACATGTTGTGCAATACCTCGTACTTTGAAAAGAGGGGATGTAAATAGTAAATTAGTAATTAGTAGGGTGTTATCAAGGGATTAATTGTGTGTTTCAGATGTTCAACTTAATCACTTGAGCCTCCGATTGGATGGATGGTTTGCGTCACCCTAACTTGTATATATGGTAGGACTTTATTTTCCTCTTTGAATTGACTCATGCAAGTAATTACTGAATGGTGTATTCAGAATTAAATCGGGAAGTTCGTATTTGGCAAATTGACAGAAGGGGTATCACCGAAACAGTCGTACCTGAATTGATCGTTGCGAGAAATGTCCAAGATCTGCATACATAGCTTCCGAGCCTGCAGGTAACAGCACTTCAAATAAGTCTGTGTTCTTGTGTGTAGGACAATCCCTCAACAGAGTCACAGCTAAGCAGTAGGCAACAGCCTACCTTATCCATACCTGTTACACAGAGAAGGATTCCACCCAGTGACAGCCAGCCACCTTTTTGGGTCTTCTTGAGAAACTGATACATGTAGTAGGGCGAAAGGGCTCGATACACATGGTGGTTCCAGTGGATGATGTTGTAGAGCCCGATCATGCTTATGCAGAGAAGCCAAATGCAGACGATTGGCGCAAAGATAAACCCAACTCTGTGCGTGCCATAGTGTTGCAGAGCAAACAAGCATACGAGTATCGCGCACGTCACCGGAAGCCCTACATCTGCACATTGGCACGCACGCCACATTAAGCATCCATATGCATGGTCCTCCAATCAAACATAGCAAGTTAGTAGTGCTGGTCGAATGCTCAAATGATAAACCAGCTCAATGGGAAGGAGTAGCAAGTAAAATCAAGCATTGGTAATCTAGCAATAGTAGATAGAAACGGCTGAAAGAAGAAACGGACTGGACCTACATTTGTGTTGCGCCTTCTCCATTGATAGCTCGAGCCCCGAGACCGCGGAGAACACTGAAAAGGGTTGGAGGAAGCGCGTCGCCCGCGTCAGAGGGCCAAGAGACCGATTGAACGAGATGGGAGGGAGTGGGGTGAAGCAACAAACCGGAGAGCGCAGGGGTGAGCACGCCGTCGCCGATGAGCATACACGTCCCGAGCAGCGCGAAGAAGAGCAGGAGCCTCTGCAGCACCCTGTACCTCTCCAGCACCGTCCTGGCCCTGGAGACGGCGCCGCGACGGCTGGCGGCGGCGTCCTTGTCGTCCGCCATGAGGTCGTCGCTGTTGCCGCCGCCGGGCAGGAGGCCGGCCCGCACGTGGCGGCAGATGAGGGAGTAGAGCGCGAAGGTGCCGCCCTCGCCGCCGTCGTTGGCGCGGAGCACGATGCAGACGTACTTGAGGAGGGAGATGAGGGTGAGCGTCCAGAAGACGAAGGAGAGGACGCCGTAGATCTCCTCGTTGCCCGCCGTGTGCGTGATGTCGTCGCCGGCGAAGGCGCTCTTGAAGACGTAGAGCGGCGACGTGGCCACGTCGCCGTACGCCACCCCGAGGCTCTGGTACGCCAGCAGCAGCACCGCGGCCCACGACTCCCCCCGCTTCCGCCGCGCAGCAGCAAGAAGAAGAAGAAGCAGCAAAACCCGTCAGCACACACACACACACACACACAAAAACAAAGCCGCCCGAGCGAAGCTCCGGCGCCGAATCCAAGAAACCAGAGCGCTCGCTCGCTCACCTTCCGCGGCGCCCCCGCGCCGTGCGCGAGCTCCAGATCCATGCCTCGCTCGCCTCCACAAAAACCACCCGCGCCTCAATGCGCCGCGGCGCCCATGGGAGCACCCGCACTCCAAGTCACCGGAGGAAGACGGACGGACGATTCCCGCCCGGCAAACCGCACCGCGGGGCACACGGCAGGATTTATCGCCTTGGACGCTTGCGGGAGAATCCTCCTCCTCCTCCGACGCGCACTCGCCGTCTCCAACCAGCTTTGCTCCTCCTCCGAGCCAAGGAGACGGGGGAAGACGGAAGCGGCAGCGGCGGCGGGTGCTTTTCTTTTGCCGCTCCGAGAAGGCCGCGACGAGTCAAACAAAACAAGTGAGCGGAACAGGGTTGGGCGGAGAGACTGGAGAGCAGAGCCCGAGTGACCAGCCAACCAACCAAGCGGAGGCAAGGCAAGAGGAAGAAGATAGGGACTACTAGTAGTAGTAGATGCGGGATGGCGCGGCGGTGGGCTCCTTCCCCTCGCTCCGGCTGGGGCGAATTTTTTTATGTGGAGGTCGGGCGACGCGGAGCGGATCCTTGTAGCTGCGGAAGGTGGCAGGAAGGGAGGGCGGACGGATCGATCGGAGCGCGCACGTGCGGTGCCGTCGGGCGGGACGGGACGCGTGGGGCGCGATACGTGGTCGCGGCTTTTGTATCTCGTCTGCGACCATCGTCTATCCATTGTGCGTGGCTTTTAACGCCGGGGCATGTGCTTTTCGCTTTAGTCGGTGAACAGCGGATTACACATGTTGTTAGGGTGGAGCGGGAATCTGCTTATACTCCACTTATTACACTCTGGTGGTCGTATCGTGGTGTTCAAGGATCACGGGAAGAAGGTGGCGGGCGAGCGGGTGGGTGAGCGAGCGAGCGGGCGAGCGGGTGGGTGAGCGAGCGAGCGAGCGAGCGATGCTGCATGGCACGGCATCGGACTCTTTGGCTGGCGTGCAGGGACGGGAAATATATGGTTACAAATGGCGTCTCTTCTTGGACTGCATGGTTAGAGGATGGTATAGAAAAATTGTGGAAGGGATGAGCACGTTGACTGGTAAAAGACGGGATGCGGAGGAGGAGGATGAGGAGGATGGTCCGCGGAGGACTCGAGAAGTTTCTGGGGTTAAACTCTGGGTTTAATGTTATGTACTTTCGTTCGTCTATAAAAGGTGTATATCGGTTACATGAATTTCATAATAGAAGGGCGTTACGAGCCCGTTTCGGGGTGGACTGCCAAAAATGGCCCCCTCCCCGTTTTCACGTTCTCTTATCCTAAGAAAAGTTGCTTCACACGCTGACTCTCCTAGCCACATTTCGCCCCTTCATTCTCCGCGTTTGGCGATGTTCACATACGGGTGTGGCTAGCTCCCATCTAGATGAGAGCTAAATATATTGTATCTAACTCTTACACCATTTGATGTCACGTGGAGAACGCGATTGAAAAATTGTGGAAGGGATGAGCCCATTGAATCGTAAAAGAGGGGATGCAAAGAAGGAGGAGGGTCGGCAGAGGACTCGAGAATTAAACTCTACTAGGTTTAGTGTTATGTACTTTTGGCCATCTACAAAAGTCGTACATCGGTTACATGAATTCCATGAAGGAAGGGCGTTATGAGCCCATTTTTGGGTGGACTGCCAAAAATGACTCCGCCTTCCGTTTTTGCGTCCTCTTATCCTGAGAAAAGTTGCTTCACACACTGACTCTCCTAGCCACAGCTCGCCCCTTCATTCTCCACATTTGGCGATGTTCACATACGGGTGTGGCTATCTCTTATCTAGATGAGAGTTAACTATGCCGCATCTAACTCCTCCACCATTTTAATAGCACATGCATTTTTCTTTTAACTTTTAACTTGAATATTCAGAAGGTATAGGAGTTAGATGTGACTTTGTTAAGTCTCATCTAGATGACATAAATGATGAGCGAAAATCACTGGAATTGAGGAGAGGTATGACATCGACTTGCGTTACCGGGGGTAGAAATAAGAGTTTTTCATTTGATCACACGTTGTTTGGTCTACGTGCAGAAAAGCTTCATGTTTTTTTTTCAAACGGGTGAAGTATGTTTTGCTCAAAATGATTATCCTCCTAGTGAACGACAATACTTCCATCAACATTGACGTGCTTGTGGTGACTTCACTTGTCTTATAACTCTAAGATTTTAATGGCTATCCTCCTAGTGAACGACAATACTTCTGTCAGCAATGACGTGTTGTCATTACTTCACCAATCTCGGAGCTCTCTAACTCTAGCCATGAACGCTTGTTTGTGTGAAAGTGTATGTGCATTTACATTACTTGGTGTATAAAAAGAAATATAAAAATTCGAATGGATTATAGTTATAATTCTACTTATCAAGCAACCAACGTAGGTAACCTTTAAGACATACACTTTACTAAAATTCCCTCCATATCCTTGGAAGCCTCTTTCCTATTGGAAATAATAGGCATTGGCCTATGTATTTTCGCATTAAAGAGAAAGCAACGTGTGTGGAGAACATGTGGGATTTAGTCTGATACTGCCAATGAATTTCTCCACATACTGTGGATTCAGGTGATTGAAGGTATGCCATTCTCTTGATGAGGTTCATGGGAAGCAACCTATAAATTCGGAGAAACAAATAGAAAGTGGTGGGAGAGACGAAAGGGTATTGTATTGGACTTCTCAGAGAAAAAATAATGAAAACTGAACTCAAACTTGCCATTTATGAGTTGAAGGGCATATAGATACATTCCACAAGAAAAGTGATCCAAAGAGCTTTGTACAAAAAATCTGAATATTTCATTTTCAAAATTTCTATATAAAACCATGCAATCCAAAGAGACCACCATCTGAGAATACAATCATAGAACCATCTAGCTAATATGAATTTACAATTAGGGAAATACCCCAATGGTGAAATTGACGCTAAGATACATTCCATGGGGAAGTGATCCAAAAAGCTTTGTAGGTAAAATCTCATTTTCCAAATTTCTATAAAAAAAATCATGCAATCCAAAGAGACCCTTATCTGAGAGTCCCTATACACCCATCGGGCCATCTAGCTAAAACATAATTTACAATTAGGGCAACACACCATTGGTAAAATTGAAGCTAAAAGTAAGTACTCTTTTTCAAGATGCCTCTCGCGCCGATCTCGCATGCATGGTGAAAGACCTGCTTGAGAGTTAATTCCAGATTACGCGCATGCACTGTTTGGAATTAAATTCCCTTGAACAACAGGGGTTAATACCGGGTTGCACGCATGCATCTTTGGAATTAAATTCCCTCGAACAACGGGAGTTAGTACCGGATTGCACGCATGCATCTTTGGAATTAAATTCCCTTGAATAAAGATGGGATATACATCGGCATAATAAGAACGGGCACCGGTTGTTTGGCCTAATAACCCTGGACGGAGAAAGTTGCTACATCTCTCATTGTCCTTTGGTTTGTAAGTTCATATGAGGTGACGTAAATGATTATGATCATCTTTATTTATGAAATTTATTCTTCCATGCACTGGTGTTATCTTGTTGGATGGTGCATTTATAGATGCAAAGTGGATATCTATTCTTAAGTCTTATCTTGACTTGGCTATGATACCCGGACAATAGAAGAAACAATGTGCATTAGATGGAGTGAACCAAGAGTATGAATAGCATGAGTGACTCAAAGGATAAAAGCACTATTGTATGTTGGTACATTTTTTGATCGCCTTAATAAAGGTAAAGTGGAAGAAGTTCATTATATCATTATCACTGTGGATGGTAGATTGTATTTCGGCAAGTATGCCACCGAACTTAATGCAAGGTCTTTTAGTTTGTACATAATATCATAGGTATTAGGAACCATACATGAAGTAAAAGCCAAGTGATTTCTGGGATGTAGGTGATTTTTGATGGAATTATGTTGTAAACATATATATGGTTCGAGGTCTTATATTTATATCCATGCTTAATATTATGAAACATCATGCGTATGAGAGATGATACTAGTAAAACTATGAAATGCAACCATATTTTACACATAAGAAACAACTTTAAGATTAATATGCACTTTTATTTCTAGCCTTTTATTAGTACAAAGATACTTATATTGTCATTATCTTATAATAACCGTGAAACTATGCAACTATTGTAATTAACAAGTGCACTAGGTGTATTGTGGACATATGAAGTTGTCTAATATTTATTCCACGGTTATTTGATGGGGGGAAACCAAACACCCTTTATCTCTCGTGGGTTGAGAACCTTATCTCACTCACTTGGGAGGAAAATTTGTTGTTGTCTATGATAACCCACAAGTATATGGGATCGCAACAGTTTTCGAGGATAGAGTATTCAACCCAAACTTATTGATTCGACACAAGGGGAGCCAAAGAATATTCTCAAGTATTAACAGTTGAGTTGTCAATTCAACCGCACCTGAAAGACTTAATATCTACAGTAAAGTATTTAGTAGCAAAGTAATATGATAGTAGCGGTAACGGTAGCAAAAGTAACAGTAACAGTTTTGTAGTGATTGTAACAATGGCAACGGAAAAGTAACTAAGCAAAGCACAATATGTGAAAAGCTTGTAGGCAATGAATCAGTGATGGATAATTATGTCTGATGTGATTCCTCATGCAACAGTTATTAGATAGGGTGACACAGAACTAGCTCCAGTTCATCAATATAATGTAGGCATGTATTCTGAATATAGTCATACGTGCTTATGGAAAAGAACTTGCATGACATCTTTTGTCCTACCCTCCCGTGGCAGCGGGGTCCTATTGAAAACTAAGGGATATTAATGCCTCCTTTTAATAGAGTACTAGACCAAAGCATTAACACTTCGTGAATACATGAACTCCTCAAACTACGGTCATCACCGGTAAGTATCCCGATTATTGTCATTTCGGGGTTAACGGATCATAACACATAATAGGTGACTATAGACTTGCAAGATAGGATCAAGAACTCACATATATCCATGAAAACATAATAGGTTCAGATCTGAAATCATGTCACTCGGGCCCTAGTGACAAGCATTAAGCATAGCAAAGTCATAGCAACATCAATCTCAGAACATAATGTATACTAGGGATCAAACCCTAACAAAACTAACTCGATTACATGATAAATCTCATCCAACCGATCACCGTCCCGCAAGCCTACGATGGAATTACTCACGCACGGCGGTGAGCATCATGAAATTGGTGATGGAGGAAGGTTGATGATGACGATGGCGATGGATTCCCCTCTCCGGAGCCCCGGACGGACTCCAGATCAGCCCTCCCGAGAGAGATTAGGGCTTGGCGGCGGCTCCGTATCGTAAAACGCGATGAATCATTCTCTCTGATTTTTTGTCTCCCTGAACGTGAATATATAGAGTTGGAGTTGAGGTCGGTGGAGCACCAGGGGGCCCACGAGGCAGGGGGTGCGCCCAGTGGGGGTAGGCGCGCCCCCACCCCCGTGGACAGGGTGTGGGGCCCCTGGCCTTGATTCTTTCGCCAGTATTTTTCATATATTCTAAAAATATTCTTCGTTGATTTTCAGGTCATTCCGAGAACTTTTATTTCTGCACAAAAATAACACCATGGCAATTCTGCTGAAAATAGTGTCAGTCAGGGTTAGTTCCATTCAAATCATGCAAGTTAGAATCCAAAACAAGGGCAAAAGTGTTCGGAAAAGTAGATACGATGGAGATGTATCCAGTGGCGGAGCCACCGTTGTATCGTTGGGTGCGGTTGAACCCAACGAAACCTGGTAGCTACGTACGTATCGGCAGGTACTTTGTACGCCTGAACCCAGTAAAAAGATTAGACTGACCCCATCAATCTCGTGAACTGCCTTGGTGGATAGGCTAAAAGGGCCCAAAGGCCCATAAGTAAATTGCCTCGGTGCCCACAACTACGCAGGTCCGCTCTCTCCATCGTGAACTGTACTCGTACGATTCCTAGGCAGCCGCCGCCACTACTTTACTCGTCCAATTCACCAATTCACCTCTGGCCTCTCTCCTCTCGATCTCTTCTGTTCGTTCATCGATCCATCATCGGACCCCAGCGGCAAGCCGTCAATTTAATTCCATATTGAAGGTACAGACTAGTGAGATCGCACGGTCACACCTTTCCTCTTGTGTATGTTCTGTCTAGCATAATACTCTAGTATGACAATATTTTTGCCCTAGTTTGCTAATGTAAATCACGGATTTTGATTGATCTAGACCATGGAACAATATTTTTCAAAGACAAATCGATCACCACATCAAGACAAAGATGCAGACATGTTAAGATGACCTGTTAGATGTAGGCAAAATTCATCAAATATGCCATTGCGAGTAGTCTTCTCACACCTTGGAGAAATTAATTTATATCAGTTGCCTAATGATCCGACGGATTGGCAGAGAATTTCGTAATACACAACTAAACCCCAGGAGCAAGTTGAGATTACACGCAAATATTTAACTGCAGGAATTAGAAGCCACCGGCTAAGTTTGATTATCACAGAAAAATTTGAAGATACTCAACGGTGATTTAATGATGTCAAAGAAAAACCGCGCAATAAAATGGGTAACTTGCTATGGGAAGAAATACATGTTTTCTACCATTGGTAATGATTCAGTGTTTGGTCTTTTTAAGATAATGAGACAAATAAAAAGGAGACACTCTAAAATATGAGCAACTTTCCTTTTTTTTCTTGGCTCGATGGTACTTATATTAAACTGGTCAAACTAACTTATCTTGTTTTTACTCTTTTCAGAAAGACGAGGAGCTACACCAGAGCTATGAAATTATTTCGGTACTACTTTATTTATAGTATCTGAACAAGTGGTTTTAGAATTTCATCCAACTGGTATGTTTTATACTCTTCAACTATTATTAACATAACAAAATATGTAGTACGCACTATCATTTTTCTATTTGTTCTATTATTTTGGGTGCTGTAAAATGGAGTAAAAATAGCTTTTACGCTTAACTAATTCGTATCAAATCCTCACTAGTCAACAAGTGAACCCAATGACTAAATTTTCTGACTCCGCCCCTGGATGTATCAACTCCCCCAAGCTTAAACCTTTGCTTGTCCTCAAGCAATTCAATTGATAAGCTGAAAGTGATAAAGAAAAACTTTTACAAACTCTGTTTGCTCTTGTTGTTGTAAATATGTAAAGCTAACATTCAAGTTTTCAGCAAAGATTATGAACTAACCATATTCACAATAACATTTAGGTCTCATGTTTACTCATATCAATGACATAATCAACTAGCGGGCAATAATAATAAATCTCGGATGACAACACTTTCTCAAAACAATCATAATATGATATAACAAGATGGTATCTCGCTAGCTCTTTCTGAGACCGCAAAACATAAATGCAGAGCACCTCTGGAGATCAAGGGCTGACTGGAAATTGTAATTCATGGTAAAAGGGATCCAGTCAAGTCATACTCAATGTAAACTAATAATAAGACATGCAAATGACAGTGGTGCTCTCCAACTTGTGATTTTTAATAGGAGGATGATGACTCAACATAAAAGTAAATAGATAGACCCTTCTCAGAGGGAAGCAGGGATTTGTAGAGGTGCCAGAGCTCGATTTTGAAATAGAGATGAATAATATTTTGAGTTGTATACTTTCATTGTCAACATAACAACCTAGAGATCTCGATATCTTCAATGCTACAGACATTATAGGCGGTTCCCAAGCAGAATGGTAAACTTTATACTCCCCCACCACCAACAAGCATCAATGCATGGCTTGCCCGAAACAACGGATGCCTCCAACTAATAACAATCCTGGGGGAGTTTTGTTTGCAATTATTTTGATTTGATTTGAGCATGGGGCTGGACATCCCGGTGACCAGCCATTTTCTCGTGAGTGAGTAGCGGTGTCCACTCCCCTTGAGAATAACCCGCCTAGCATGGAAGATACAAACAATCCTAGTTGATACATGAGCTATTCGAGCATACAAAACAGAATTTCATTTGAAGGTTTAGAGTTTGGCACATACAAATTTACTTGGAATGGCAGGTAGATACTGATGAGGCTATGTACTGTCAGGACCCCGATCCTAAGTCACACCGATCTAGCATGTAACACATCATATCACTTTGCGACCTCACGCACGGTATTCCCACGGGTGCCACCTTACCTGGCCCGGGACCGTTTGCGCCTTTTGGCTCACGTATATGATAGTGTCGCTAGCATCCATATGACAAAGAACCCGGGCTGACATGGCTAGTCGTGAACCCAAAGTGGCACTAACTTACAGGGACAGGCATCCATGACCCAGCATCGAACGTGTCGGTCATCAGCGAGTGAATCCAGGCTGTAGCACTGGGCTAGCAGGACTCCGGTGAACCGGGCTATAGCGGGCTAACAGGACTCCGGTATTCATCGCGTGACATTTCCCCGAAGGGACAGACACAGGAACAAAGAAGGACACATGCCGGCCAGCCTAGGTGTTCCGGAGCAGTAGCAAGCTACCATGGCTCAGTGGAAACACTAGGAGACATTTCCTGGTAAGAGAGGCTACTAAGGATAAACAACTAGATAGCCAGATCCCACACATACCAAGCATTTCAATAACATACACACAATATGCTCGATATGTGCAAATACAACATGGCATCACAACATGACTCTACGACTCAAGTATTTATTCATTAGGCTCCGAGGAGCGAGAAATTACAAACATGAGTCTCATGACCCAACATTCAGAGCATACAAATCAAAACACAAGCGGAAGCTATCATGTCTGAGTACAGACATCTATAAATGAAAAAGGCTGAAAGCCTGACTATCTACCAGATCCTGCCGAGGGTACAAGACCGTAGCTGAGGTAACAAGCTAAACGTCGAAGACCACGCGGAATTACTAGTGAGACTGAAGTCTCTTTGCAAAAACATAAAATAGGCAAACGTGAGTACAAATGTACCCAGCAAGACTTACATCAGAACTAACTACATATGCATCATTATCTACAAGGGGATGGTGGGGTTTAACTGCAGCAGGCCAGCTTTGACTCGGTGGCTAACCTGAACTACGACTGCAATGTAACTCTTTTGAGGTGGCGCACACGAGTCCACATATTCACCATATCAATACACCACTATGGATCTGCTCCCGTCTCCCTACGAGAACGCCATCCATAGCACTCACGCTTATCTTGCGCATTTTAGAGTATCCACTTTCACTTGTCTATGAACTGATATAAGCAACCCAGAAGTCCTTTTCCGCGGACACGACTATTCGAATAGATCATGTTAACCCTGCAGGGGTGTACTTCTTCATACATGTTTCCACCACTTAGCGTCTGCACACGACATGTGCTCGGCAGACTTCAAGCGAAAGCCGACGTGGGTGTAGACCACGACCTACCTAAACACTCAAGTCTCTAGTCCAGGTTTATCGCCTATTCGGGTTCCATCCATGAGGAGATCCGGCCGGAGTTTCGCTCACAGCCCCAAACGATGTGAACAGGGTTCCCGAGACACCAAACGGGCGCCCGGTACACCGTGCCACGTGCCTACCGCATCACAGCCCACCCCTCCGGTCAGCGCTGCCCACGGCCTCCAGCATACTACAAACACCAGAAACTACTTGCAACTCCTGGACAGAGGACAAGGGTGAATAAGAAGTCGAGCGGGGTCATATTTCAGGGCCCAATGTATGGTAGTAGCTGAATCATGGATCACAAACACAGAGCTCAGTTCCTGAGGACGGCTTCAATGAGACAACCCACCATGTACTCCTACATGGCCTCTCACCGACACCTTTTACCAAATCGTGTTCACACAGTTAGCTCACACACAGTAGGACATGTTCACACTCCTCTGATTCATCCCCGATGAATCAGACCTGACTCATCTCTAAGCAGTAGCAGGCATGACAAACAAACATGAATGAGTAGGCACAACAGGGCTCAAACAACTCCTACTCATGCTAGTGGGTTTCATCTATTTACTATGGAATGACATGTCATGCAAAGGATAAAGGGGTTCAGCTACCGCAGCAAGTAACAGATGAATCGTTGTTGTCCTAATGCAGTAAAAGAGAGCAGGAGCGAGAGAGTAGGATTGTATCGGAATGAACAAGGGGGTTTTGCTTGCCTGGCACTTCTGAAGATAACATTGAGTCTTCATCAGTGTCAACGATCACATCGTCGGTACAACGTCTACCGAGGGGGAACAACACCGGCAAACACAGAAGAAACACAATCAATGCAATGCACAATATGATGCATGCTATGACATGGCAATATGAATGTGTTTTGGGCTAATGCACCTAGCTATGATTTAAATGAAGTTGGTTTGAATACATGATTCAAAATCCAACTCCATATATGATTATTTAAATGCCCTTTATTTGTTTTGTCCAAAACAGAGGACAAATATTGTTCAAACATGCATGAAAATGGTACAGATGGATTCCTTGAATTTTTCTGATAATTTTTCATATATAAATTATTTAATTTGGAGTTACGGTTGAATTTCTATGATTTTTAGAAGTTTTGGACATTTTCTGAAAATAATAAATCATTTAAGATTTATTTAAATTCCAGAAAGGAATTATTGCGTTGGCATGACCTCATAGTGACGTCAGCAGGTCAACGGGCGGCCCAGGTCAAACCTGACGTGTGGGGTCCACACGTCAGTGACACAACTAACTAACCGTGTTAACTAGTGTTAGGTTAAGCACTAATCTAGGTTAATTAGCACTAACTAAACCTAACTAATAACTAACAGGGATGGGTCCACATGTCAGCGACTAAGTGGGTTAACTAAAAGTTAATTAGCACTAAGCTAAATTAGCAGTGCTCTGGTCCCACCTGTCATTGACCCAGGGGAGGTCAAACCCCTGGTCAAACGAGTCTATCCCGCCGGCGTTGAGTCGCCGGCGAGGCCGAGGCGGCGGAGGCCTTCGGGTTTCTTGCTCCGGCGACCAAACGGACGGAGGAGGGGCTCTACGGATAGCTGGAAGAGCGCCGCGTCTTCCTGTGTGAGCGGAAGAGGCTAAGACGGCCCGAGCTCGCCGGAACGGAGCTCGCGGCGGTGGCCGGAGTTCGGGTGTGGACGGGGTCGATGCTACGGGGCACTAGGGAATAAATTGGCAGGTGCTACGTGCTCCTGGGGGTTCGCCGAGCACGGTGACGCGCTTAGGTGCGGGCTGCGGTGGCCCTGGCCACGGCGGCAAGGAACCACGGCGGCGGTGAGCTCTCCGCTCCGGTGGATATTGGCGTTAGCGGGAGAAAAAGTGCCAGGGGAGGGAGGGGATCGACGCAGCAGCTCACAGCGGATCGAACGAAGGGGTTGGTGAGCTCGGGGGCGTCCTCGTTGCTGCGAGTCGAGCGGCGGCGATCTCCGGCCATGGCGATGAAGACGGTGGTGATGGCGGCGTTGCAGCGCGTCCGTGGCATCGTGGCTTGTCGAGGAGGTCGGGGACGTCGAGACGAAGCTCGCAGGCACAGCGAGGGGTCGAGGGGGAGGCGGTGGCCGTGGCGTTACAGTGGCGCGGCTGCGGCTGCGCTCGGGCTCGAGAGGGAGAGGGAGCAGAAGAGGGGGAAGAGTTCGGGAGAGAGTGAGAGAGCGGTCAGGGCTGCGTGGCGTCGTCCGGGGCGTTCCAGGGCGACGAGGAGGTAGCCAGGCAGGCAGGGAGGAGCTGGCGCGGCTCGCCTGCGCGCCGGGCACGCAGCTGCTTCGGGGCGAGGGGAGGAAGACGACGGAGGGGCTGCAGTGGTGGGCTGGGCCGGCTGGGGCGCCAGATGGGCTGCAGGTGAGTTAGGTAGGTTTCCGTTCTTTTTTTTATTATCTGCTATCTGTTTTTAGTTAATATTCTGCCACTGTTTTGAATTCAAACAAATTCAAACAATGTCAAAAACTCCTCTGAATATTTTTATTTGCTAGATGGACTTTTCCAAAAGCTCATAAAATATTTCAAGGGTATTTGAAATTATATTCTAATTATGTGAATATAATTCAAATTCAAATAGCTAATGATTTAAATTCAAAGTCCCAAAAATAAATCCTTTTAAAATGTTCATTATTTTTGGTTTGGATCAAAACCGTTGCCAAAAATATTAAACATCTAAGAAGAGCATTTTGGAACAATGAATGCGATTTTAGGGTTTTTGCCCTTCTTTTACTTAAGTTTTTGAGGCTTCCAAATTTCCTCAGTTCAAGTTTCAAAAATTTAAACATGATGCAAACACTAGGCAGCACCAGAAGCTAGGGATGTGACAACTCACCCCCACTAAACAAGAATCTCGTCTCGAGATTCAAGCGTAGGGTAAGATGAAGGGGAAACGCAAACTAGTATAATCTTCACGATCCAGGGTGCACTTCAAATGGACGTTGATTCAATCACCATCTTTGTCTTGTCGTCTTGCTCTAAGAACTTCAACTAACATGACAAGAAGAGGAAAGGAAAACTCTAGAAGAATCTATCTTCTCGAAGATCGAACAACTCAGGATTAACTCTCGGGATGAGACATAGCAACATCTCTTGAGCTGAGAGACGAAGCACACCTCTAGTGGAAAGGAGTGGAACAAATGACGGAGGTTACCAGGTAGACTACAATTCCACACTCAACAGGGTGGTAACGATTGTCAACGTAGCGAGGAGTTGAGTTGCCATGATACCTCAGCGAGACATCCTGGAGGGGGGGGGTGATTCGTAGATATATCCCCTTAAGTGGCAAAAAGAATTACCTTTGATTCAGGATCATTGAAACTCTTTATACCAGCTTAAGGCAAATCACAATCGATCATTTGGAGGAGGTCGGTAGAATGGCATACTCGGACTTGGATGATGTGGATTACCTTGTTGAAGACAACGTAATGGATGAATTTGCTTACCACCGGAAATGGAAGAGACCCATGGTAGAATGGCACAGTGGCGGTGCAAGCTGGGAACAAAATGCAAATGCTGGGAATGATTCTGGTAACTGGGGAAGAACCCAACAATAGAGAGTGAATTCACTGTTTGAAAAGGTCATAGCATTGCCGAGGAAACTGAGAGGAATCCCAGTTAGTGCCGATGATAACACGTAGCGCTTGTGCGTGCTCTCAAGAACTTGAGCATTTCCATAATCATCAGGGTTTTACCAACATCCATGACAAGGGTGCTGACAACACAACATACTACCATGATGAATAGCGATGGACGATGCAGATGCAAAAGAAGATAACACCTTCCCAGATTTCACCTTGGCGAGGCCAAGGGGACGAAATCTGGATGATCGACCGAGAGACATTTAGCACTCCGCTTCTAATGTTCTCCTTGATGTACTAGCGTATCCCATTCCTTGAAATGGTCTGGTATCTAGAACATCAGGTAAAGGTTGGACTTCGGAAACACAAAAATCCATAAGGAACAACTACTAGAATAAGTTCTACGAGATCCTTATGGGGAGGTGGCCAACTTCCTCAATCAAGATATTATAATAACAGGTCTTCCGGCGGGGTGTGTTGGCCACGACATCCACTTTACCGGTTATCGCGAGACCAATATTATAGTTCTTGGGAAATGTTCCAACCCATCATATCTGCCTGAGATTCAGATCTGGTTGGTGTCAGGATATTCCAGACTCATCGAGTCTAGGAAGAAAAATGAAAGTTTGCAACACAAATCGACGAGATGACGTTGCAAGATTCTCGGGAAATGAATTACGATAGCAAGCTCCAAAACATGAGCTGGTTCTGCTACAACATGTGAACATGTTGTCCAGGACAAGCATGACCACAAAGTAGTCTTATAATAAAACACTACCGAGTTCAGGAGGGGGAACCATCATCGAGGATATCGAAGTTTTGTACAAATCCGTCTGGTACCTTCGGGACTAGCACTTAGAACTTATTAACCTTGAACAAAACAATCAGTGGCTTGGTGTGCTAGGGACACATATAGAATGGAGGTTGCAAGTCTCCAAACCACAAAATACTTCGCACGTATGCATGACTGATTTGGGATGATTCCAAAGGAAACAACATTGACTTTCTCGAGTCCACGGCAGCAACTTGCATCAAATGCACATGAACTAGAGGAAGTCACTTCTTACATCCGAACATATGCTTCATGAGCTAGCATGAACAAATGCTTTCAAAAGTTTCCAACACTAGCTTAATGTTCAGCAAAATTATGGAGAAGACAAGGATGTTGTTGATGGGCTCAACAACAATTCATCCAGATTCCCATGGAGATGGAATTCTATAACTATGTGAACAAGGTGATAGTATTGGTCAGACCCAAGGATGTAATGGTGTATGCTCGAGGGGTCAACCACGAGTAAGACAACATTACGAACATTGTTGGTTCTGATTTGATTTGAGGATAACCCATACTCAAATCAAAGTTTTGGCAAGACAATAGATCCAATAATTTACCACGACTCAAGGAAGATATCATCTACCTTCAACACATAGACACACACACACAAGATATCCCTTAACATGAACTAAGTCAGACAAGCTTTTATCTTCCAACTCTCCAAGTTGTTGTCTAGCTCAACCAACTAGCTCAGGAATATCCAACACAGATTCTTGGAGAAGGAGTGATTTATAAGAAAACCAACTTGGTCACGAACTCAACATAGCGGCCGGATGACAACCTGGTAATACTTCCGAGAAGATATTCGGAAAATCACGAACCACCGTTATGTTACTAAGCTTGAGAACAATCTTGCTTTTCAGGGCAATACGATATAATCAAACAAGCAAGGATTGACACTATCCTAACTCATTGATTGAAAAGTGCACCAGGAATAAGGACTAGGTAGCACGATCAATCTTAGAATGATGACTCAATAATCAGCACGCTAAGAATGAGGTTGTTGTCCATTTAACTACCAAGCAACGGAGTTGCTAGCAGTATTGATTTCACACACCATGATTCACTTGTCGGCATTCCGGTTACAATAACACAGGAACCGAGGAATGAACAATGATGGCAAGAAGTATCACTGCACCAAGAATTCATAGGATGGTGTGCAATTCCCATGATAATCTTAATATAAAGATGGTAACACTCCAGGGTGGAACAGAACAAAAACTGGATTAGTATTTTGATCTGCGGAGTACAACTGCTAAGACCCAACCCTGGATATGGATGAGGTACTGGAGTTTGTTTCTCCTAGTCATTCCGGAATAGAATGGCTTGACGGACCACAAGAGTAATAGGTATCGATGAACGAATGCACGCATACTCTTGACTATCAAATGATAGACAGGGGTTAGAATACAACTAAGAGGGACAAATCAAAGAACATATAATTTTCTGAGTTATGGATGCATAGATTAGTATGTCGAACCAAGTTCAACATGTTTTTTTCCGGATAAGCCATGCAGAGAGGTAGGACTGGCAGAGTCACAATTTATGAATGGAGAACTCCTCAAGAGTACTCTAATTGTGATCTATTGATCCAATAAACATCTGCCAGAATGGTTCATAGTATTTGGAAGAAGGAAAATACCATGGACCTCGAGGACTAATGCAAAAGTTACTAATTTCCTAAAGGAACTAGCAAACACTATCAACATGAAGTAAGTAGAGTGAATCTCGGGTTCAAAACCCAGGAATAGAATACCTACTACTAAGTAGCATCACGGAATGCTTTCGAGAATAAAGGCCAGAATCATCACACTGGGACACAAATCATGGCTAGATTACTAGGTGACTCCCCAAAACACCTAGGGTCATAATAATAGCTCCAACATATATGTCAAGGCAATAAATTACCTCAACGCACCGGTTAGTGTGCTTATTCTGACCATAAAGGACATCAGGAACGGAAAGAAAGGAATTGCAAATGCATCAGACTATTTAGAAACCTGGGATGACTCGGACAGCATAACGGCTGTAAATGCTCAGAAAAGATTTGAGACATTCACAAAAATGGTGGCATAACCACTCAGAAGCACAATATCAAGGTTTCGAGATCAACAGTTAACATACAGAAGTCGTAGGAACTGAACTCAAGCTTAAATCCAACAATCTTATAAATCTACGGATTAGTAACACGTGATCCTGATAGAAAGAAGAGATAGCCTAGTTCCTTAACCCCGCAGGAAAGATAAGATGACTCAGATCAGAAGGCATAAGGTATAAGGAGTAAAAAGAGCCTTACGTTCCATCCCACAATCAATTCCCTTATATAACTAAAGAATTTCTAGACTCAACTTCGACCAGTTTGGCTTGGTAATCCTACAGGCAATCAAGCTCTGATACCAAAGCTGTCAGGACCCCGATCCTAAGTCACACCGATCTAGCATGTAACACATCATATCACTTTGCGGCCTCACGCACGGTATTCCCACGGGTGCCACCTTACCTGGCCCGGGACCGTTTGCGCCTTTTGGCTCACGTATATGATAGTGTCGCTAGCATCCATATGACAAAGAACCCGGGCTGACATGGCTAGTCGTGAACCCAAAGTGGCACTAACTTACAGGGACAGGCACCCATGACCCAGCATCGAACGTGTCGGCCATCAGCGAGTGAATCCAGGCTGTAGCACTGGGCTAGCAGGACTCCGGTGAACCGGGCTGTAGCGGGCTAACAGGACTCCGGTATTCATCGCGTGACATTTCCCCGAAGGGACAGACACAGGAACAAAGAAGGACACATGCTGGCCAGCCTAAGTGTTCCGGAGCAGTAGCAAGCTACCATGGCTCAGTGGAAACACTAGGAGACATTTCCCGGTAAGAGAGGCTACTAAGGATAAACAACTAGATAGCCATATCCCACACATACCAAGCATTTCAATAACATACACACAATATGCTCGATATGTGCAAATACAACATGGCATCACAACATGACTCTACGACTCAAGTATTTATTCATTAGGCTCCGAGGAGCGAGAAATTACAAACATGAGTCTCATGACCCAACATTCAGAGCATACAAATCAAAACACAAGCGGAAGCTATCATGTCTGAGTACAGACATCTATAAATGAAAAAGGCTGAAAGCCTGACTATCTACCAGATCCTGCCGAGGGTACAAGACCGTAGCTGAGGTAACAAGCTAAACGTCGAAGACCACGCGGAATTACTAGTGAGACTGAAGTCTCTCTGCAAAAACATAAAATAGGCAAACGTGAGTACAAATGTACCCAGCAAGACTTACATCAGAACTAACTACATATGCATCATTATCAACAAGGGGATGGTGGGGTTTAACTACAGCAAGCCAGCTTTGACTCGGTGGCTAACCTGAACTACGACTGCAATGTAACTCTTTTGAGGTGGCGCACACGAGTCCACATATTCACCATATCAATACACCACTATGGATCTGCTCCCGTCTCCCTACGAGAACACCATCCATAGCACTCACGCTTATCTTGTGCATTTTAGAGTATCCACTTTCACTTGTCTATGAACTGATATAAGCAACCCAGAAGTCCTTTTCCGCGGACACGGCTATTCGAATAGATCATGTTAACCCTGCAGGGGTGTACTTCTTCATACATGTTTCCACCACTTAGCGTCTGCACACGACATGTGCTCGGCAGACTTCAAGCGAAAGCCGACGTGGGTGTAGACCACGACCTACCTAAACACTCAAGTCTCTAGTCCAGGTTTATCGCCTATTCGGGTTCCATCCATGAGGAGATCCGGCCGGAGTTTCGCTCACAGCCCCAAACGATGTGAATAGGGTTCCCGAGACACCAAACGGGCGCCCGGTACACCGTGCCACGTGCCTACCGCATCACAGCCCACCCCTCCGGTCAGCGCTGCCCACGGCCTCCAGCATACTACAAACACCAGAAACTACTTGCAACTCCTGGACAGAGGACAAGGGTGAATAAGAAGTCGAGCGGGGTCATATTTCAGGGCCCAATGTATGGTAGTAGCTGAATCATGGATCACAAACACAGAGCTCAGTTCCTGAGGACGGCTTCAATGAGACAACCCACCATGTACTCCTACATGGCCTCTCACCGACACCTTTTACCAAATCGTGTTCACACACTTAGCTCACACACAGTAGGACATGTTCACACTCCTCTGATTCATCCCCGATGAATCAGACCTGACTCAACTCTAAGCAGTAGCAGGCATGACAAACAAACATGAATGAGTAGGCACAACAGGGCTCAAACAACTCCTACTCATGCTAGTGGGTTTCATCTATTTACTGTGGAATGACAGGTCATGCAAAGGATAAAGGGGTTCAGCTACCGCAGCAAGTAACAGATGAATCGTTGTTGTCCTAATGCAGTAAAAGAGAGCAGGAGCGAGAGAGTAGGATTGTATAGGAATGAACAAGGGGGTTTTGCTTGCCTGGCACTTCTGAAGATAACATTGAGTCTTCATCAGTGTCAACGATCACATCGTCGGTACAACGTCTACCGAGGGGGAACAACACCGGCAAACACAGAAGAAACACAATCAATGCAATGCACAATATGATGCATGCTATGACATGGCAATATGAATGTGTTTTGGGCTAATGCACCTAGCTATGATTTAAATGAAGTTGGTTTGAATACATGATTCAAAATCCAACTCCATATATATTATTTAAATGCCCTTTATTTGTTTTGTCCAAAACAGAGGACAAATATTGTTCAAACATGCATGAAAATGGTACAGATGGATTCCTTGAATTTTTCTGATAATTTTTCATATATAAATTATTTAATTTGGAGTTACGGTTGAATTTCTATGATTTTTAGAAGTTTTGGACATTTTCTGAAAATAATAAATCATTTAAGATTTATTTAAATTCCAGAAAGGAATTATTGCGTTGGCATGACCTCATAGTGACGTCAGCAGGTCAACGGGTGGCCCAGGTCAAACCTGACGTGTGGGGTCCACACGTCAGTGACACAACTAACTAACCGTGTTAACTAGTGTTAGGTTAAGCACTAATCTAGGTTAATTAGCACTAACTAAACCTAACTAATAACTAACAGGGATGGGTCCACATGTCAGCGACTAAGTGGGTTAACTAAAAGTTAATTAGCACTAAGCTAAATTAGCAGTGCTCTGGTCCCACCTGTCATTGACCCAGGGGAGGTCAAACCCCTGGTCAAACGAGTCTATCCCGCCGGCGTTGAGTCGCCGGCGAGGCCGAGGCGGCGGAGGCCTTCGGGTTTCTTGCTCCGGCGACCAAACGGACGGAGGAGGGGCTCTACGGATAGCTGGAAGAGCGCCGCGTCTTCCTGTGTGAGCGGAAGAGGCTAAGACGGCCCGAGCTCGCCGGAACGGAGCTCGCGGCGGTGGCCGGAGTTCGGGTGTGGACGGGGTCGATGCTACGGGGCACTAGGGAATAAATTGGCAGGTGCTACGTGCTCCTGGGGGTTCGTTGAGCACGGTGACGCGCTTAGGTGCGGGCTGCGGTGGCCCTGACCATGGCGGCAAGGAACCACGGCGGCGGTGAGCTCTCCGCTCCGGTGGATATTGGCGTTAGCGGGAGAAAAAGTGCCAGGGGAGGGAGGGGATCGACGCAGCAGCTCACAGCGGATCGAACGAAGGGGTTGGTGAGCTCGGGGGCGTCCTCGTTGCTGCGAATCGAGCGGCGGCGATCTCCGGCCATGGCGATGAAGATGGTGGTGATGGCGGCGTTGCAGCGCGTCCGTGGCGTCGTGGCTTGTCGAGGAGGTCGGGGACGTCGAGACGAAGCTCGCAGGCACAGCGAGGGGTCGAGGGGGAGGCGGTGGCCGCGGCGTTACGGTGGCGCGGCTGCGGCTGCGCTCGGGCTCGAGAGGGAGAGGGAGCAGAAGAGGGGGAAGAGTTCGGGAGAGAGTGAGAGAGCGACCGGGGCTGCGTGGCATCGTCCGGGGCGTTCCAGGGCGACGAGGAGGTAGCCAGGCAGGCAGGGAGGAGCTGGCGCGGCTCGCCTGCGCGCCGGGCACGCAGCTGCTTCGGGGCGAGGGGAGGAAGACGACGGAGGGGCTGCAGTGGTGGGCTGGGCCGGCTGGGGCGCTAGATGGGCTGCAGGTGAGTTAGGTAGGTTTCCGTTCTTTTTTTTATTATCTAATATCTGTTTTTAGTTAATATTCTGCCACTGTTTTGAATTCAAACAAATTCAAACAATGTCAAAAACTCCTCTGAATATTTTTATTTGCTAGATGGACTTTTCCAAAAGCTCATAAAATATTTCAGGGGTATTTGAAATTATATTCTAATTATGTGAATATAATTCAAATTCAAATAGCTAATGATTTAAATTCAAAGTCCCAAAAATAAATCCTTTTAAAATGTTCATTATTTTTGGTTTGATCAAAACCCTTGCCAAAAATATTAAACATCTAAGAAGAGCATTTTGGAACAATGAATGAGATTTTAGGGTTTTTGCCCTTCTTTTACTTAAGTTTTTGAGGCTTCCAGATTTCCTCAGTTCAAGTTTCAAAAATTTAAACATGATGCAAACACTAGGCAGCACCAGAAGCTAGGGATGTGACATGTACCTAGGGTAGGGTCATAGGCCTGACCTAGACACCTCTCCATAGGACATCACCCTAAAGCCAGAATCATTCAAATGGTACCATCATCCACTCGGCCAGAGACGTTCCACTCGAAAGAATCAATGTCACTCGACCGTCGCAGAAGCCACTCGACGAGCAGAAGATCTAAAGCCACTCTGCACCAACAACAGTCGAGCATTTACTTATAGGCTTAATTGTCATTTATAGCACTTAATGGCTAGCATTACCAGTAATGTTCCTCTCTTAATGTACATTGAACCCTGTGTAACGGAGGGGAGCAGGGGTCCTGGCGCACTCTATATAAGCCACCCCCTCCTCTGGGACAAGGGTTCGCATCTTTTGTAAACACACACACACACACACACACACACACACACACACACACACACACACACACACACACACACACACACACACACACACACACACATATATATATATAATCCAGTCGACCGCCTTAGGGCACCGAGACGTAGGGCTGTTACTTCTTCCGGGAAGGGCCTAAACTCGTAAAACTCGTGTGTACAACTACTCCATAGCTAGGATCTTGCCTCCTCATACCTACCCCCCATTCTACTTTCAGTCTTAGATCCACGACAGTTGGCGCCCACCTTGGGGCAGGTGTCTTAGCAGTTTATTGGAGAAGTTGCGATTCCTCCGATTCCCATCATCATGGTTTCCGGCGGAGGATTGGCTGAAGGCCGCAAGATCCGTCTTGGCGCGCTCGTCTTCATCGCCGACGACTCCGCTTGGCTCCATGAGGCTCCACTCGACGTCGAGGCGCTCCCCGTCTGTGGGGCGACGCACTTCCGTGCGTGCGTTCGTGGCGTCCTTCTTCGGCAACCGTCGACTTCGTATAGTCGGCTCTTGTGGCAACCTCCCTCTCCGTTGTTTGCCGGCGCCAGCGATCCGGTCGGTCGCGGCTTCAGTGGTGGGTGAGGCATGCAGTGGCCCGCCAATCGGCCACCCCACAAATCGCGGCAATCGAACCCGATGAAACTCTCTACGGCCTGTTCGATCTATCGATTGGCTCCGTCGAGACTGCGCCCGAATGCGACAGCAGCGCCCCCGCGACGGAAGTCTTGATGGTCAATGGACCACGCAGTCCTCCTGGCTTCACCCGTGAAGGCAGTGGCGATGGCGGTGGCGATTCGTCACGTGCTCATGAGGAGTACCGCCCCGAACCCCTCTCTTCGCAGCGGAGGGAAGATCTTCGTCGCCACAATATGGATGCACTTCACACTCCTATCGTTGGAGAAACCCCCGAGGCCCAAGCCTTGGAGGAGGCGCGCCAGGCCAACTTGGCTGAGCGCACTCGACGAGCGTGCTCGGCAGCGGATCCCCGAGTCCAGTCGACGACAACTTTTTCCGCCTCCGACTCAGGTATATCGAACTCCGATCCAGAATCTCACAGCTGCAACAAGAATAGCAGAGTCAATTCAATCTTCCCAGTCAGAAGCTAGCCGAGGTTTGATGCAGATCCGGGCTTTACTCCGGGCAGCGGGGGAGCAGAATACAGCAGTATCTCAGTCGTGGAATAGGATTCACAGCAGGTCTGTGGTGGCGGATACTGTCCAATCTGCCCACAGCCCGAGATCGCTTCCGCGGTGTGAGGGACGTGTGAGGGAGTCCTGGATTAGGGGGTGTTCGGATAGCCGGACTATACCTTCAGCCGGACTCCTGGACTATGAAGATACAAGATTGAAGACTTCGCCCCGTGTCCGGATGGGACTTTCCTTGGCGTGGAAGGCAAGCTTGGCGATGCGGATATTCAAGATCTCCTACCATTATAACCGACTCTGTGTAACCCTAACCCTATCCGGTGTCTATATAAACTGGAGGGTTGTAGTCCGTAGGCCAGAATCAACTCTATACACAATCATACAATAGGCTAGCTTCTAGGGTTTAGCCTCCTTGATCTCGTGGTAGATCTACTCTTGTACTACCCATATCATCAATATTAATCAAGCAGGAGTAGGGTATTACCTCCATCGAGAGGTCCCGAACCTGGGTAAAACAAAGTGTCCCCTGTCTCCTGTTACCATCCGGCCTAGACGCACAGTTCGGGACCCCCTACCCGAGATCCGCCGGTTTTGACACCGACATTGGTGCTTTCATTGAGAGTTCCTCTGTGTCGTCGCCTTTAGGCCCGATGGCTCCTTCGATCTTCAACAACGATGCGGTCCAGGGCGAGACTTTCCTCCCCGGACAGATCTTCGTCTTTGGCGGCTTTGCACTGTGGGCCAATGCGCTTGGCCACCTTGAGCAGATCGGAAGCTACGCCCCTGGCCATCAGGTCAGGTTTGGAAGCCTAAACTACACGGCTGACATCCGCGGAGACTTGATCTTCGACAGATTCGAGCCACAGCCAAGCGTGCCGCACTGTCACGATGGGCATGATATAGCTCTACCGCCGAACAGAGCCTTAGAGGCCGCACACGCATCGGTTTCGACCATTGATTCGGAACCTACTGCGCCGATCGAGGATCAGCGGTTGGACGCTGCCTCAGGGGCTGCGATCTCAGAGGCGATCGAGCCAAACTCCAGCCCCGCACTCCACATGGCCCGTGACTCCGAGGAGCCGGATTCCTCTCCGAACTCCGAGCCCCTCGCGCCCCTGCCAATCGAATCTGATTGGGCGCCGGTAATGGAGTTCACCGCAGCGGACATCTTTCAGCATTCGCCTTTTGGCGACATCTTGAATTCTCTTAAGTCTCTCTCGTTGTCAAGAGAGCCCTGGCCGGACTACGGTCAGCAAGGATGGGATGCGGACGATGAAGAAATCCAAAACCCACCCACCACCCACTTTATAGCCACTGTCGACGATCTAACCGACATGCCTGACTTCGGCTCCGAAGACATCGACAACATGGATGACGATGGAGGATATACCGACGAACCAACACCCATAGGGCATTGGACAGCCACCTCATCTCACGATGTGTACATGGTGGACACCCCTAAAGGAAGCGACAATGAGGAAAAAGGGGATGGGACGAGAGATCGACCCCCCGAAAAGCAATCAAGGCGTCGGCGCAAACGCCGGCCCAAGCCCCGCCTCGACAAAAACCCAGCCACAGAGAAGGACGAGCCGGTCGATGACGAACAGGCCTTAGAGCAACCGTCCGAACAGGGCAACACGGATAGAGAAACTGAACATCCCTCCCCCGGCGAAAACGGCATTCCAAACGACCTCACACCAAATAAACCTATGGAGCAGAAGAATCTCCATGAGAGGCTCGTTGCAACTGCACGCAGCCTAAAAAGCAGAAGAGGAAGCTAAAAACAGCGGAAGATGCACTCCGAATCAGATGGAGCAAGGTAATCAATGCCACAGATAAGTACGGTGACAGTCGCCGCACTAAAAGCTATCCGAAAAGAAAGCTACTGCCTGAATTCGACGAAGAGGCCTTAGAGCCCTCGCATTCAAAAAATGAAAAAGCCACACGGTCGGATAGATGACCCCATAAAGCAACAAGCGGCGCCGCACCTAAATCGGCATGCGACCCTCTTAAGGATTCGCATCATGGCCCAGTCAGGTCCATTTACGGGCCAAGAAAGCAAGCTCTTGTAAGCAACACTATGAAGCCATCATTAGAATCCGGCATACCCAAATACAGGGGTGCCGCACACCCCCTATGTTTCACCGATGAGGTCCTGGACTATGAATTCCCCGAGGGATTCAAACCCATAAACATAGAGGCATACGATGGAACAACAGACCCTGGAGTCTGGATCGAGGATTATATCCTCCACATACACATGGCTAGAGGAGATGATCTCCATGCCATAAAATATCTACCCCTTAAGCTTAAAGGGCCAGCCCGGCATTGGCTTAAAAGCCTTCCCGAAAACTCAATCGGAAGCTGGGAAGAGCTCGAGGATGCTTTCCGAGAAAACTTTCAAGGGACCTATGTCCGTCCTCCGGATGCAGACGATCTTAGTCACGTAACTCAACAACCCGGAGAATCAGCTCGGCAGTTCTGGAATAGATTCCTCACTAAAAAGAATCAGATAATCGACTGTCCGGACGCCGAAGCCTTAGCAGCTTTCAGACATAACGTCCGAGACGAATGGCTCGCCAAACACCTCGGCCAAGAAAAGCCAAGAACAATGGCCGCACTAACAAGCCTCATGACCCGCTTTTGTGCAGGGGAGGACAGCTGGTTGGCAAGGTGCAGCCCCAGCGACCCAAGTACATCCGAAACCAGGGATGGAAATGGAAGACCGCGACGCAACAAGGACCATCGCCGGACTAAGGACAAAAGTCCGAAGAGCACGGCAGTCAATGCCGGATTCAAAGGCTCACGAAAAAATCAGGAAAAATCGCCCCCCAGGATAACAGGGACGATCCATCCAACCTAAATAAAATCCTGGACAGGATATGTCAGATACACAGTACTCCCGAGAAGCTGCTAATCATACCCACAGAGACTATTGGGTCTTCAAACAATCCGGCAGACTCAATGTCGAACACAAGGGGCTCGACATACCAAGCGAAGACGAGGACGAACCCCAACAGCAGAGCACCAGGAAACAAAAGAACTTCCCACAAGAAGTAAAAACAGTGAACTCACTTCACATAACAAAACGTGCGGTGCTCATAAAGGTACGCACCACACGGCCCATCCCCAAAGGATCCTGCCACTGGTTGGCAAAACCGATCACCTTCGATCAGCTAGATTATTCTAGGAATATCAAGAATGTAGGATGGACTGCCTTGATACTCGATCCAATAATTGGCGGACTCAAGTTTTCAAATGTCCTTATGGACGGCGGCATCGGACTAAACCTGATATATCAGGATACAATACAGCACATGGGGATAAACCCAGCAAGAATCCGCCGCAGCAAAACCTCCTTTCAAGGGGTAATACCTGGTCCGGACACCCATTGTACGGGTTTTCTCCGGCTCACAGTCACATTCGGCTCTGCCGATAACCTCCGCCGTGAAAAGCTGACCTTCCACGTCGTCCCGTTCTCAAGTCGCTATCAAGCACTACTGGGACGTGAAGCTTTCGCTCGATTTAACGCAATACCACATTATGCATCTCTTACGCTTAAGATGCCCGGTCCACGAGGCATCATCTCTTTGATGGGGAAGCACTAAAGTGCGCCTCCCCAAGCGGAGGACAGTGCGGCCGCTTTAACAGCCCCACAGCAAAATGGCCTCACCGGCCAAAAAACTTCAAAATAGGTCATTTAAAGACCACGAACGCGGATGGACGAGTTCGGTGCAAAATCATCATTGATGCAGGCCTAGAAGCCATATACCCCCACACAAGGGGCTCCACGCATATACAATAAGAGACAATAAAGCTCAAACTTCCACACCTTACTTTATACTTTGCTTATTTTAATTTTCTTTCCTTTTTTTCGCACGACCCGTTTTCAACTCAGTTCCTCTCTTTTACAGATGAACGTCATGCCGCGCCCGTCCAGGATACGGCACAACGGAGACACAGGCGCAGTCGTGCAGTAGGGACCCGTCCTAAAGGATTCTTTTTAGATTAAGACCCTGCGTAAACCTTTTTTACTGTCTCTTGTTGCTACACATCCCCTGGTTTTTCTTTCTAATATAACCAAGGAGGAGGCTGGCATCTTGGCATGTGGCCACGTCAGAATTTTTGCACGTACCTGGACACTAGGGGCTTTTTCAATAAAGAGTGTTGTTTGGCCCGCACTCATAAAGACCGAACACCTTAGGGAGTGTTCGGCGTCGCGAGTTTTGACATTATATGCATCAGCTCCGAATCATGTCTTTGGTCAAATGTTGGGTTGCCCGGCTCCTGAGTTCGGCTACCTTACGTTCCGCTCTATCGACTAAGGTAGCACCAGAACTACTGCGATTGTGCCCCCGGTTCGGCCAGGGCGAGCACCTCAGTAGAGAAAGCCGAAAACTGATTGTCATGATGTAGTGTGAGACTGGTCAGCCACTCAATGACCAATCGAAATCTATCGGATTCCTCCGCTTTAACGAAGGACCGCTTCCCGGTCAAGCACATACGCGCCCCGATTTCGGACGAGCGCAGTTGCCACCAAGGAGCTACCTAAAGAGTCTCATTTTCAAACTCCTACGGCTAAGTGAAAGTGTTAAAGCATTATAGTCTGGTTGCCTGGCCCGCTGCGCTATCACCTCCTTTGTAGGACCAAGACGTTGGGTTAAGTGTGAAAATGCGTCTTCTGCGAGCACCCCCGCACTATGTGCGTGGGGGCTGAAGCCAACGACTGCCATCTTTCAGATTCTATATATATATATATATATATATATATATATATATATATATATATATATATATATATATATATATATATATATCTTAAAATGGCCGCATAGAAGGTGTTTACAATACTTGGAGGCACAAGTATAAAATAGGCCACTATAGTTTATCAAAATATTACTTTATAATTACATATGCTATCATAACATAGCATTTTTCGGGCACTGCGTCTCTATTACACGAGCGCCTTCAAGAACTTCCTGAAAATAGTGCTCGGAGGGTACTCGGCTTTGGTCCGAATCTCGAGACGCAACAACGGTGGTCTCCATCTCTGCCCAGTATGTCTTAACACGGGCTAGAGCCATCCTAGCGCCCTCTATGCATGCTGACCTCTTAATTGCATTTATACGCGGCACCGCGTCAAGGAATTGCTGCACCAAGATGAAATAACTCTTTGGCTCCGAGCTCCCCGACCACAGATGATCCATGACGTACTTCATGGCAAGTCCGGACAACCTATTCAGTTCGGCCCATTGAGCCAAACGATCATCCACTGCCAGTGGACGCTCTGGATTATGAAACTGCGACCAGAAAAGCTTTTCCACTTCGCAATCTTTCTGATCTCGAAAGTGTTCGGTCACATCAGCGGCACTTGTTACCAAATACAGATAGGTGTCCCTCACACTCCACATCCAGTCCAACGGAGCAAACTTCGGATCACAAAACTTCCTCCGCAGCATAAAGGGCTTTCCAGCCGCAATCTGTTCGGCCTGACGCAGCTCCTCTTTCGCAGCTCTCATCGCAGAGCGAGCGTCCTTGGCATCGGCAACGGCCTTCTCTAAATCCGTTTGTCTCGCCCGGTATTCTTTCTCAAGAAGTTCGCAACGGTCTGCAGCGCTCTTTAACTTCTCGGGCATATCGGCCATTTCCTCTTTGCTTCGGCAGTGAGCAGCCTGTTCGGCTCTCAGCTCTTCAATGGCCTTCTTGGCAGCCGCATCGCTTTTTCTGGCTTGCTCCTTAGCTCGGGCAAGTTCTGCCCTAAGATTCTCCACGGCGGCCGTACCATCTGCGTCAAGCACACACATTGTAAGACACTGGCATGAAGCTCCTCTTACCTGATACCGCCCGAAGAATTACATACCTTGAGCCTCATCAAGCCGCTTGTTGACAAGCGCGATGTCGGCATCTGCCACGTCCAGTTGCCGCTTTAGTTCGGCCAAATCATTAGTCCGGCTTGATTCCGGACACCTCGCCACCTGCATTCAAAGGCGACATCTTAGACCTGGGATTATGATCCTCTACGTGCCGTCATTTCTTGACAACACGCAGAGTCTCAGGGGCTACTATCTACACAGGGCGCATCTTATTTATGCGCAACTAACAAAAGTGTACATTATCTAACGTACCTCAAAACCCGTCAGTAAACTTTTGACGGCCTCATGCAATCCGCTTTCTGCGGATGAAATCCTTTCAATCACCGTGCCCATCAAGGCACGGTGCTCTTTTGAGATAGAAGCTCGCCCCAGTAGAATCTTTAGTTCTTCCGGCCGAGCACCAGACGGTGCCGGACTTGTCCTATGGCCTCTTCCGAAGGCCGGATGCGGAGGACTTCGGGGGGCCGCACTGCCACCTCCCATCCTTGCCGGATTCGGAGAAACCCTCCGTGACGACACCTCAGGGTCGCCCGGCTCGCTGGGTGGCATGGCAGGGGGAGGCGTTCCGCTCTCCATCATCTCCGGAAGAAGATCCCCCGAAGACGAGCTCTGCTGCGAAGGGCTGAGGTCCGAGCTACAAGGTAAAATTTCGGTTAAATCTTCTCAGATGCAAAATCAAGGATTTCTCTCATCCCTCAAAAGGAAAATCTTTTCTCCACTTACGGCTCGCTTGAGGGCTGATCCCCTTGAGGGCGTAGTCCGGCCAAGGAACTCCCTGGCGTCGGACCCTCTGACGAGGATTTTCTCCCCCGTTTTGAGGCCATGGTTTCTGGGTCGTCAGAGGCGGCTCTCTTCTTCCCTTTAGGAGAGGAATTGTCGGTTCCTCCCTTCAGAGCAGCCTCCTTCGAGGAGGCCGTAGCTTCCTTGTCCTCCCCCTCCAAAGGCATTATCTCCAGCATCCTGACTAGCACAGGATCCGGCCTGGTTTCAGGAAGGGGAGCCGGACACCTGATCAGCTTCGCCTTCGCTGTCCACTCTTGTTTAAAAGACGGCTCTTTTAGGGGCAAGTTTATGACGATTATACGGATAGAAGGTCCGGGCACAAGGTTGCTTACTTGAGTATCCGAGTGATTGCAGCTTAGGCCTCCATCCTTGGTTGAATCCGGACACATCTCTTGTGATCCGAAGAACAGTCTATACATCTCCATGGGCGTTGCGCCCATAAAGTTCTGGAGAGCTCGCGGTCCCTCTGGATTAAACTCCCACAGGCGAAGGGGGCGACGTTTGCCGGGCAATATTCGGTAAATCAGCATGACCTGCGTCACCTTGACCAGGTTGAGGTCTCCTTCTAAGAGATCCCTAATGCGGCCCTGCAATAGGGGCACGTCTTTGGATAACCCCCAATCTAATCCTTTGTTGACCCATGACGCTAGCCGTGGTGGGGGACCCGAGCGAAAGGCAGGAGGCGCCACCCACTTGGCGCTCCTGGGAGCGGTGATATAGAACCACTCTCGTTGCCACAAGCCGAGCTCCTCTTGAAAGGAGCCCTCGGGCCATGGAGCATCGGCATTCTTACTTATGACGGCACCTCCGCAGTCTACGTGACGTCCCTCGGTCATCTTCGGCTCCACTCCAAAAGTCTTGAGCCATAATCCAAAGTGAGGAGTAACACGAAGGAATGCTTCGCACATGACGATGAATGAGGAAATGTGGAGGATGGACTCTGGGGCTAAGTCATGAAATTCCAGCCCGTAATAAAACAGCAGCCCCCTCACGAAGGGATCCATCAGGAAGCCTAACCCCCGAAGTAAGTGAGACATGAACACTATGCTCTCACCGGGCTGGGGATTGGGAATAGCCTGCCCTTGAGCAGGCAACCTATGCGGAATTTTGGCGGTCAAGAACTTAGCCTCTCTCAACTTTAGCACGTCCTCCTCCGTGACGGAGGAAGGCATCCATCGGCCTCGAAGGTCAGAACCGGACATTGTCGAAGGTCCAAAGCGCCTAGAATCTGGAGCCTAGGGTGTTGGAACTCGAGGCGACGGGCGAACTCGCTTAAGATTGAAAAAAAGAGTAAGGCCCTGGTATCTTTATATAAGAGGTTGAATACCAGGAGCCCTCCCCGTAACCGTTTGGGACTCGCCTTTAATCGAGAAAACATGCTAACGGGCACGATTGGGTTACCCACGTCCGTATTGATGAGAATCCCGTAAAAAGGGTACACGATCTCTACTTTGACAAGACGTGCCAAGCAAACCGCCTCGCAAAACATGCTGAGGTGGAAAAAGTAAAAATGATTCGAGTAAAGGACTTGGCTGTAGTGTGATGGCGCACTGCAGAATACGTCAGCAGATTTGATTTGTGTTAATATTATTCTCTCTATGGCAATATGTGGAAACTTATTTTACAGAGCCAGACACTACTCTTGGTGATTACAATCTTCTATGAAGGACTTGGAGGAGGAACCCGCCTTGCAATGCCGAAGACAATTTGCGCGCCGGACTCGTCGTCATTGAAGCCTGGTTCAGGGGCTACTGAGGGAGTCCTGGATTAGGGGGTGTTCGGATAGCCGGACTATACCTTCAGCTGGACTCCTGGACTATGAAGATACAAGATTGAAGACTTCGTCCCGTGTCCAGATGGGACTTTCCTTGGCGTGGAAGGCAAGCTTGGCGATGCAGATATTCAAGATCTCCTACCATTATAACCGACTCTGTGTAACCCTAACCCTATCCGGTGTCTATATAAACCGGAGGGTTGTAGTCCGTAGGCCAGAATCAACTCCATACACAATCATACCATAGGCTAGCTTCTAGGGTTTAGCCTCCTTGATCTCGTGGTAGATCTACTCTTGTACTGCCCATATCATCAATATTAATCAAGCAGGAGTAGGGTATTACCTCCATTGAGAGGTCCCGAACCTGGGTAAAACAAAGTGTCCCCTGTCTCCTGTTACCATCCGGCCTAGACGCACAGTTCGGGACCCCCTACCCGAGATCCGCCGGTTTTGACACCGACAACGTGGGTACCAGCAAGATCAGTATAGGAACCGGGAGCATTATGATCATCGACTCGACCACGATGACCGTCGTCGAGTGGCCACGCCTACTCCGAGGAGTGGGTCATATGTGCCTCGGCGGTAAGACGACAGGCGCCCCCGCAGTGGCGAACAAAGAATTCCACTCAACCCCAGAGAGCCAGGTTTTGATGCAAGGTCTATCCTCGTTCAAGTTCTGGTTGATAGGAAAAGAGCTCACAGAGAAGGCCACGATAGAGATCATCCGACTGGAAGTAGGGTGCACGTTTCAGGACCCGAGTGTTTCAGCAGAGCCATCAGAGCAGCAGTGATTCCTTCCAACTTCAGGTTGGCGACTGGAGTCAGCAAGTTCACCGGCGAATCCAAGCCAGACACTTGGCTTGAGGATTACCGAGTGGCTGTGCAGATTGGTGGTGGCAATGATGATGTAGCCATGAAGCACCTCCCCTTGATGTTGGAGAGCTCTGCCAGAGCGTGGTTGAATCAGTTGGCTCCTAGCAGCATATACAGTTGGGAGGAACTTGCTCGAGTGTTTGTTAGGACCTTTGAAGGCACTTGCAAAAGGCCGGCAGGGTTGACAGAATTGCAGTGTTGTGTCCAGAAACTGAATGAAACTTTGAGAGATTATATCCAGAGATGGATCACGTTGCACCATACAGTATAGAATGTGTCAGATCACCAAGCAATTTGTGCCTTCAAGGAAGGCGTTAAGTATCGGGAGTTGAACCTGAAATTCGGTCGGACAGGAGATATGACTCTGACTCGGATGATGGAGATTGCCACCAAATATGCCAATGGTGAAGAGGAAGACCGACTCCAGAGTGGCAAACACAAAATAGTCGCCCAAGAAACCGGAGGAGGGAATTCCAGTCGGAAACAAAAGCGAAAGGCCGAACCAGCTGCTCCTGGTGAAGCTTTAGCTGTTGCCCAAGGAAAGTTCAAAGGAAAGCCCAAAGGGCCCTGGGCTACCAAAAAAGTTAAGGATAAATGAGGGAGTCCTGGATTAGGGGGTCTCCGGACAGCCGGACTAATCCTTTGGCCGGACTGTTGGACTATGAAGATACAAGTTGAAGACTTTGTCCCGTGTCCGGATGGGACTCTACTTGGCATGGAAGGAAAGCTAGGCAATACGGATATGGATATCTCCTCCTTTGTAACCGACCTTGTGTAACCCTAGCCCCCTCCGGTGTCTATATAAACCGGAGGGTTTTAGTTCGTAGGACAACAGACAATCATACCATAGGCTAGCTTCTAGGGTTTAGCCTCTTTGATCTCGTGGTAGATCTAATCTTGTAATACTCATATCATCAAGAACAATCAAGCAGGACGTAGGGTTTTACCTCTATCAAGAGGGCCCGAACCTGGGTAAAACATTGTGTCCCCTGCCTCCTATTACCATCTGCCTTAGACGCACAATTAGGGACCCCCTACCCAAGATCCCCCGGTTTTGACACCGACATTGGTTCTTTCATTGAGAGTTCCTCTATGTCGTCATCATAAGGCTTGATGGCTCCTTCGATCATCGCTAGCTATGCGGTCCAGGGTGAGGCTTTCCTCCCCGGATAGATCTTCATATTCCGGAGCTTTGCATTGTGGGCCAATTCGCTTGGCCATCTGGAGCAGATTGAGAGCTACGCCCCTGGCCATTAGGTCAGATTTGGAAACTTGAACTACACGGCCGATATCCGTGGAGACTTGATCTTCGACGGAATCGAGCCCATGCCGGACGCGCCGCGCCGTCACGATGAGCAAGATGTAACTCTACCATCGGACAGTGTTCAGGAGATCGCATCCGCAGCTGCTCCGGCCTTTAATCCGGAGCAAGTCGCGCCATCCGAGAGCGAAGGGATGGACCCCGCCATGGAGGCCGCACTCTCAGTGGCGATGAAGCCGGATACTGACTTCACCCCTTACGAGAGCCGTGTTGCCGAACCACTGGATTCATCCTCGGCCACAGACTCCGAGCCGCTCATATCCGTGCTCGTCGAGTCCGACTGGGCGCCGATCATGGAGTTCACCTCCGCGGATATCTTTAAACACTCACCTTTTGGAGATGTGCTAAATTCATTAAGGTCTCTCTCCCTGTCAGGAGAGCCTTGGCCGAACTATGTCCGGCCAGAATGGGATGCGGACGACGAAGAAATTCGCTGCCCACCCACCACCCACTTAGTAGCCTCTGTCGATGACTCGATGACTTAACCTACATGCTCGACTTCGTCTCCGAAGACTTCGACGGTATGGACGACGAAGCCGGACACGAACAGGATCCACCTCCCTCGGGGCACTGGACCGCCACCTCATCGTATGATATATATGGTGGACACCCCCAAAGAAGCCAATGGTGAGGAGAAACCGGATGATGACCCCTCCAAGAAGCAACCCAAGCGTCGATGTCAGCGGCGCCGCTCTAAGTCCCGCCACAGTAAGAGCAGTGATACCGGTACAGGAGATAACAACACTCCGGATTGCGCCAAAGATAACAACAATCCCCTCTAGCACGGCAAAGAGCTGGAGGACGAACAAGCTAGCCCTCCACAGCAGGCAGCAGATGGAGAACTAGAGGAGGACAATTACATGCCTCTCTCCGAAGACGAGGCGAGCCTCGGCGATGATGAATTTATCATGCCTGAGGACCCCGTCGAGCAAGAGCGCTTCAAGCGCCGGCTTATGGCCACGGCAAATAGCCTAAAGAAGAAACAACAACAGCTTCAAGCTGATCAAGACTTGCTAGCAGACAGGTGGACCGAAATCCTTGCGGACAAGGAGCATGAACTCGAGCGCCCGTCCAAGAGTTACCCAAAACGCAGGTTGCTACCTCACCTCGAGGAGGAAGCATTCAAACCTCATTCACCAGTGTACAATGCGGCTGACCGGCCACTACGCGGCCGAGCCAAAGAGGCGTTTCAGCCCAAAGTTCAGCCCGCACCCCGTCGCCACTCAGTCAAATATACTAAGGCCTGGGGCAACACAAAGGAACTGCGAGACATCTTGGACAGCAAGGCAAAAATCGCAAGGCCAATATACGGGACACGAACACGTGCGCCCACACGGGACGATGATCGTCGCGTCGGATACACCAAGAGTAAATCCGGTCGGGCCAAATACAGCAGACAAGACTCATACGAACTACGTCGGGATATAGCCCGGCACAGAGGCGCCGCACACCCCTTATGCTTCACTGATAAAGTTATGAATAATGAATTCCCGGAGGGTTTTAAACCCGTAAATATCGAATCATATGACGACAAAACAGATCCCGCTGTATGGATTGAGGACTTTCTCCTTCATATCCACATGGCTCGCGGTGATGATCTACATGCCATCAAGTATCTCCCACTAAAACTCAAAGGACCAGCTCGACATTGGCTAAATAGCTTGCCAGCAGATTCCGTCGGCAGTTGGGAGGATTTGGAAGATGCATTTCTTGACAACTTCTAGGGCACTTATGTGCGGCCACCGGATGCTGATGACTTGAGCCACATAAGCCAGCAGCCAGGGGAACCGGCCAGACAATTCTGGACATGGTTCCTGACCAAGAAAAATCAAATCGTAGACTGTCCGGATGCAGAAGCCCTAGCGGCATTCAAACGTAACACCCGCGACGAGTGGCTCGCCCGCCACCTCGGCCAGGAGAAGCCGAAATCTATGGTAGCCCTCACAACACTCATGACCCGCTTTTGCGCGGGTGAGGACAACTGGCCGGCTCGCAGCAACAATACATCAAGGAATTCGGATACCTCGGATACCAAAGACGTTAACGGTAGGCAGCGTCGTAATAGACCAAAGCGCCGCAATAACAGTGATAACACCGAAGATACGATAGTCAACGCCGGATTCAAAGGCTCTAGATCCGGTCAACGGAAAAATCCATTCAAAAGAAATACTCCGGCTCTGGATCGCATACTGGATCGCTCATGTCAAATCCACGGCACCCCTGAAAAGCCAACCAATCACATCAACAGAGAATGTTGGGTGTTCAAGCAGGCCGACAAGTTAAATGCCGAAAACAAGGACAAGGGGCTGCATAGTGATGGCGAGGAGGAGCCCCGGCCACCAAACTCAGGGGGACAGAAGGGGTTTCCCCCACAAGTAGAGACAGTAAACATGATATATGCAACCCACATTCCCAAGAGGGAGCGAAGCGTGCACTAAGGGACGTCTACGCGATGGAGCCCGTCGCCCCGAAGTTCAACCCATGTTATGCTTGTCCGATCACCTTCGATCGCAGGGACCACCCCACTAGCATCCGTCATGGCGGATCGGCCGCACTGGTCCTAGACCCCATCATTGACAGATTTCATCTCACTCGAGTCCTTATGGACGGTGGCAGCAGCCTGAACCTGCTTTATCAGGACACAGTGTGAAAAATGGGTATCGATCCCTCAAGGATCAAACCCAGCAAAACCACCTTCAAAGGTGTCATCCCAGGTGTAGAGGCCCATTGCACAGGCTCAATCACACTGGAAGTGGTCCTCGGATCACCGGATAACTTCCGAAGTGAAGATTTAATATTCGACATCATCCCGTTTTGCAGTGGCTATCATGCACTGCTCGGACGGACAACATTTGCAAAATTCAATGCAGTGCCGCATTACGCATACCTCTGTTGGGGAACGTAGTAATTTCAAAAATTTCCTACGCACACGCAAGATCATGGTGATGCATAGCAACGAGAGGGGAGAGTATTGTCCACGTACCCTGGTAGACCGAAAGCGGAAGCGTTAGCACAACGCGGTTGATGTAGTCGTATGTCTTCACGATCCGACCGATCCAAGTACCGAACGCACGGCACCTCCGAGTTCAGCACACGTTCAACTCGATGACGTCCCTCAAACTCCGATCCAGACGAGTGTTGAGGGAGAGTTTCATCAGCACGACGGCGTGGTGACGATGTTGATGTTCTACTGATGCAGGGCTTCACCTAAGCACCACTACAGTATTATCGAGGTGGATTATGGTGAAGGGGGGCACCGCACACGGCTAAGAGATCAATTGTTGTGTCCATGGGGTCCCCCTGCCCCCGTATATAAAGGAGCAAGGGGGGAGGCGGATGGCCTAGGAGGAGGGCGCACCAAGGGGGGAGTTCTACTCCCACCGGGAGTAGGACTCCTCCTTTCCTTGTTGGAGTAGGAGAGAAGGAAAGAGGAGGAGAGGAAGAAGGAAAAAGGGGCTGCACCCTTGTCCAATTCGGACCAAAGGGGGGGGGGCGCCTCCTTCCTTTTGGCCTCTCTCCTCTATTCCTGTATGGCCCAATAAGGCCCATATACTCCCCGGCGAATTCCCGTAACTCTCCGGTACTCCGATAAATATCGGAATCACTCGGAACCTTTCCGATGTCCGAATATAGTCGTCCAATATATCAATCTTTATGTCTCGACCATTTCGAGACTCCTCGTCATGTCCCCGATCTCATACGGGACTCCGAACTCCTTCGATACATCAAAACATATAAACTCATAATATAACCGTCATCGAACTTTAAGCGTGCGGACCCTACGGGTTCGAGAACTATGTAGACATGACCAAGACACGTCTCCGGTCAATAACCAATAGCGAAACCTGGATGCTCATATTGGCTCCCACATATTCTATGAAGATCTTTATCGGTCAGACCGCATAACAACATACGTTGTTCCCTTTGTCATCGGTATGTTACTTGCCCGAGATTTGATCGTCAGTATCTCATTACCGGCAAGTCTCTTTACTCATTCCGTAATACATCATCCCTCAACTAACTCATTAGTTGCAATACTTGCAAGGCTTATAGTGATGTGAATTACCGAGTGGGCCCGGAGATACCTCTCCGACAATCGGAGTGACAAATCCTAATCTCGAAATACGCCAACCCAACAAGTACCTTTGGAGACACCTGTAGAGCACCTTTATAATCACCCAGTTAAGTTATGACGTTTGGTAGCACACAAAGTGTTCCTCCGGTAAACAGGAGTTGCATAATCTCATAGTCATAGGAACATGTATAAGTTATGAAGAAAGCAATAGCAACAAACTAAACGATCAAGTGCTAAGATAACGGAATGGGTCATGTCAATCACATCATTCTCCTAATGATGTGATCCCATTAATCAAATGACAACTCATGTCTATGGCTACGAAACTTAACCATCTTTGATCAACGAGCTAGTCAAGTAGAGACATACTAGTGACACTCTGTTTGTCTATGTATTCACACATGTATTATGTTTCCGGTTAATACAATTCTAGCATTAATAATAAACATTTATCATGAAATAAGGAAATAAATAATAACTTTATTATTGCCTCTAGGGCATATTTCCTTCAGTCTCCCACTTGCACTAGAGTCAATAATCTAGTTCACATCGCCATGTGATTTAACATCAATAGTTCACATCTTTATGTGATTAACACCCATAGTTCACATCGACATGTGACCAACACCCAAAGGGTTTACTAGAGTAAGTAATCTAGTTCACATCGCTATGTGATTAACACCCAAAGAGTACTAAGGTGTGATCATGTTTTGCTTGTGAGATAATTTTAGTCAACGGGTCTGTTATATTCAGATCCGTATGTATTTTGCAAATATCTATGTCAACAATGCTCTGCACGAAGCTACTCTATCTAATTGCTCCTACTTTCAATATGTATCCAGATTGAGATTTAGAGTCATCTGGATCAGTGTCAAAACTTGCATCGACGTAACCCTTTACGACGAACTTTTTGTCACCTCCATAATCGAGAAACATATCCTTATTCCACCAAGGATAATTTTGACCGCTGTCCAGTGATCTACTCCTAGATCACTATTGTACTCCCTTGCCAAACTCAGGGCAGGGTATATAATAGGTCTGGTACACAGCATGGCATACTTTATAGAACCTATGGCTGAGGCATAGGGAATGACTTTCATTTTCTTTCTCTCTTCTGCCGTGGTCGGGCTTTGAGTCTTACTCAATTTCACACCTTGTAACACAGGCAAGAACTCTTTCTTTGACTGTTCCATTTTGAACTACTTCAAAATCTTGTCAAGGTATGTATTCATTGAAAAAACTTATCAAACGTCTTGATCCATCTCTACAGATCTTGATGCTCAATATGTAAGCAGCTTCGCCGGGTCTTTATTTGAAAAAACTCCTTTCAAATACTCCTTTATGCTTTCCAGAAAATTCTACATTATTTCCGATCAATAGTATGTCATTCACATATACTTATCAGAAATGTTGTAGTGCTCCCACTCACTTTCTTGTAAATACACGCTTCACCGCAAGTCTGTATAAAACTATATGCTTTGATCAACTTATCAAAGAGTATATTCCAACTCCGAGATGCTTGCACCAGTCCAAAAATGGATAGTTGGAGCTTTGCACACTTTGTTAGCACCTTTAGGATCGACAAAACCTACTGGTTGCATCATATACAACTCTTCTTAAAGAGATCCATTAAGGAATGTAGTTTTGACATCCATTTGCCAGATTTCATAAAATGTGGCAATTTGCTAACATGATTCAGACAGACTTAAGCATCGTTATGAGTGAGAAAATCTCATCGTAGTCAACACCTTGAACTTTGTCAAAAACCTTTTTCGACAATTCTAGCTTTGTAGATAGTAACACTACTATCAGCGTCCGTCTTCCTCTTGAAGATCCATTTATTTTCTATGGCTTGCCGGTCAACGGGCAAGTCAACCAAAGTCCACACTTTGTTCTCATACATGGATCCCATCTCAGATTTCATGGCCTCAAGCCATTTCGCGGAATCTGGGCTCATCATCGCTTCCTCATAGTTCGTAGGTTCATCATGGTCAAGTAACATGACCTCCAGAACAGGATTACTGTACCACTCTGGTGCGGATCTTATTCTGGTTGACCTACGAGGTTCGGTAGTAACTTGATCCGAAGCTTTCATGATCATCATCATTAACTACCTCACTAATTGGTGTAGTAGTCACATGAACAGATTTCTGTGATGAACTACTTTCCAATAAGGGAGCAGATACAGTTACCTCATCAAGTTCTACTTTCCTCCCACTCACTTCTTTCGAGAGAAACTCCTTCTCTAGAAAGGATCCATTCTCAGCAATGTATATCTTGCCTTCGGATCTGTGATAGAAGGTGTACCGAATATTTTCTTTTGGGTATCCTATGAAGATTTACTTCTACGATTTGGGTTCGAGCTTATCATGTTGAAACTTTTTCACATAAGCATCGCAGTCCCAAACTTTAAGAAACGACAGTTTAGGTTTCTTGCCAAACCACAGTTCATACGGTGTCGTCTCAACGGATTTAGATGGTGCCCTATTTAACGTGAATGTAGTTGTCTCTAATGCATAACCCCAAAATGATAGCGGTAAATCTGTAAGAGACATCATAGATCGCACCATATCTAATAAAGTATGGTTACGACATTCAGACACACCCTTACACTATGGTGTTCCAGGTGGCGTGAGTAGTGAAACTATTTCACATTGTTTTAACTGAAGTCCAAACTCATAACTCAAATATTTTACTTCTGCGATCATATCGTAGAAACTTTTATTTTTGTTACGATGATTCTCCACTTCACTCTGAAATTCTTTGAACTTTTTCAAATGTTTCAGACTTGTGTTTCATCAAGTAGATATACTCATATCTGCTCAAATCATCTGTGAAGATCAGAAAATAATGATACCTGCCGTGAGCCTCAATATTCATCGGACCACATACATTAGTATGTATGATTTCCAACAAATCTTTTGCTCGCTCCATTGTTTCGGAGAATGGAGTCTTAGTCATCTTGCCCATGAGGCATGGTTCGCAAGCATCAACTGATTCATAATCAAGTGATTCCAAAAACCCATCAGCATGGATTTTCTTCATGCGCTTTACACCAATACGACCTAAACGGCAATGCCACAAATAAGTTGCACTATCATTATTAACTTTACATCTTTTGGCTTCAATATTATGAAAATGTGTATCACCACGATCGAGATCCAACAAACCATTTTCATTGGGTGTATGACCATAGAAGGTTTTATTCATGTAAACAGAACAACAATTATTCTCTAACTTACATGAATAACCATATTGCATTAAACATGATACAATCATATTTATGCTCAACGCAAACACCAAATAACATTTATTTTAGGTTCAACACTAATCCCGAAAGTATAGGGAGTGTGCGATGATGATCATACCAATCTTGGAACCACTTCCAACACACATCGTCACTTCACCCTTAACTAGTCTCTGTTTATTTTGCAACTCCCGTTTCGAGTTACTACTCTTAGCAACTGAACCAGTATCAATATACCGAGGGGTTGCTATAAACACTAGTAAAGTACACATCAATAACATGTATATCAAATATAGCTTTGTTCACTTTGCCATCCTTCTTATCCGCCAAATACTTGGGGCAGTTCCGCTTCCAGTGACCAGTCCCTTTGCAGTAGAAGCACTTAGTCTCAGGCTTAGGACCAGACTTGGGCTTCTTCACTCGAGCAGGAACTTTCTTGCCGTTCTTCTTGAAGTTGCCCATCTTCCCTTTGCCCCTTTTCTTGAAACTAGTGGTCTTGTTAATCATCAACACTTGATGCTCTTTCTTGATTTCTACCTTCATCGATTTCATCATCATGAAAAGCTCAGGAATTGTTTTCATCATCCCTTGCATACTATAGTTCATCACGAAGTTCTACTAACTTGGTGATGGTGACTAGAGAAGTGTGTCAATCACTATCTTATCTGGAAGATTAACTCCCACTTGACAAGTGATTGTAGTACCCAGACAATCTGAGCACATGCTCACTGCTTGAGCTATTCTCCTCCATCTTTTAGCTATAGAACTTGTTGGAGACTTCATATCTCTCAACTCGAGTATTTGCTTGAAATATTAACTTCAACTCCTGGAACATCTCATATGGTCCATGACGTTCAAAACGTCTTTGAAGTCCCAATTCTAAGCCGTTAAGCATGGTGCACTAAACTATCAAGTAGTCATCATATTGAGCTAGCCAAACGTTCATAACGTCTGCATCTGCTCCTGCAATAGGTCTGTCACCTAGCGGTGCATCAAGGAAATAATTCTTCTGTGCAGTAATGAGGATAGTCCTCAGATCACGGATCCAATCCGCATCATTGCTACTAACATCTTTCAACTCAGTTTTCTCTAGGAACATATCAAAAATAAAACAAGGTAGCTAAACGCGAGCTATTGATCTACAACATAGATATGCTAATACTACCAGGACTAAGTTCATGATAAATTAAAGTTCAATTAATCATATTACTTAAGAACTCCCACTTAGATAGACATCCCTCTAATCATCTAAGTGATCACGTGATCCAAATCAACTAAACCATAACCGATCATCACATGAAATGGAGTAGTTTTCAATGGTGAACATCACTATGTTGATCATATCTACTATATGATTCACGCTCGACCTTTCGGTCTCAGTGTTCCGAGGCCATATCTGCATATGCTAGGCTCGTCAAGTTTAACCTGAGTATTCTGCGTGTGCAAAACTGGCTTGCACCCGTTGTAGATGGACGTAGAGCTTATCACACCCGATCATCACATGGTGTCTGGGCACAACGAACTTTGGCAATGGTGCATACTCAGGGAGAACACTTTTATCTTTGAAATTTAGTGAGAGATCATCTTATAATGCTACCGTCAATCAAAACAAGATAAGATGCATAAAAGATAAACATCACATGCAATCAATATAAGTGATATGATATGGCCATCATCATCTTGTGCTTGTGATCTCCATCTCCGAAGCACCGTCATGATCACCAACGTCACCGGCGCGACACCTTGATCTCTATCGTAGCATCGTTGTTGTCTCGCCAATCTTATGCTTCTACGACTATCGCTACCGCTTAGTGATAAAGTAAAGCATTACAGGGTGATTGCATTTCATACAATAAAGCGACAACCATATGGCTCCTGCCAGTTGCCGATAACTAGGTTACAAAACATTATCATCTCATACAATAAAATATAACATCACGTTTTGACCATATCACATCACAACATGCCCTGCAAAAACAAGTTAGACGTCCTCTACTTTGTTGTTGCAAGTTTTACGTGGCTGCTATGGGCTTAGCAAGAACCGTTCTTACCTACGCATCAAAACCACAATGATAGTTTGTCAAGTTGGTGTTGTTTTAACCTTCGCAAGGACCTGGCGTAGCCACACTCGGTTCAACTAAAGTTGGAGAAACTGACACCCGCCAGCCACCTGTGTGCAAAGCACGTCAGTAGAACCAGTCTCGCGTAAGCGTACGCGTAATGTCGGTCCGGGCCGCTTCATCCAACAATACCGCCGAACCAAAGTATGACATGCTGGTAAGCAGTATGACTTATATCGCCCACAACTCACTTGTGTTCTACTCGTGCATATAACATCAACACATAAAACGTGGCTCTGATACCACTGTTGGGGAACGTAGTAATTTCAAAAATTTCCTACGCACACGCAAGATCATGGTGATGCATAGCAACGAGAGGGGAGAGTATTGTCCATGTACCCTCGTAGACCGAAAGCGGAAGCGTTAGCACAACGCGGTTGATGTAGTCGTATGTCTTCACGATCTGACTGATCCAAGTACCGAACACACGGCACCTCCGAGTTCAGCACACGTTCAACTCGTTGACGTCCCTCGAACTCCGATCCAGCCGAGTGTTGAGGGAGAGTTTTGTCAGCACGACGGCGTGGTGACGATGTTGATGTTCTACCGATGCAGGGCTTCGCCTAAGCACCGCTACAGTATTATCGAGGTGGATTATGGTGGAGGGGGGCAAGCACCGCTGTTGGTGTCAAAACCGGCGGATCTCGGGTAGGGGGTCCCGAACTGTGCGTCTAGGCTGGATGGTAACAGGAGACAGGGGACACTTTGTTTTACCCAGGTTTGGGACCTCTCGGTGGAGGTAATACCCTACTCCTGCTTGATTAATATTGATGATATGGGTAGTACAAGAGTAGATCTACCACGAGATCAAGGAGGCTAAAACCCTAGAAGCTAGCCTATGGTATGATTGTTGTGTATGGAGTTGATTCCCTACGGACTACAACCCTCCGGTTTATATAGACACCGGATAGGGTTAGGGTTACACAAAGTCGGTTACAATGGTAGGAGATCTTGAATATCCGGATCACCAAGCTTGCCTTCCACGCCAAGGACAGTCCCATCCGGACACGGGACAAAGTCTTCAATCTTGTATCTTCATAGTCCAGGAGTCCGGCTGAAGGTATAGTCCGGCTACCCGAACACCCCCTAATCCAGGACTCCCTCAGTAGCCCCCGAACCAAGCTTCAATGACGACGAGTCCGGCGCGCAAATTGTTCGGCATTGCAAGGCGGGTTCTTCTCCAAATCTTGTGTACCTGTAGGAATAATGTCCTATTCTTGTAATGTAGTGCTCCTCGGCTTCCATGCCCAATAATGGTCGTCTTCTACGTGTAAAGCAGATGCGAAAAGCTGGGGCGTTTTTACATTCACACCCCTGGCCGTATAAATGAGCCGCCTATTTAACGGGATGGGGATTTAGATCTAAACCACATCTCCTCCTTTCCGCGAGTGATCATCAGAGCGCTTCCAGCAAAGGTCTATTCCAACATGACCAGCCGTCGTAGCTCCTCCCCTTGCCCCTCCGGTCCCAAACCCGGGGACTGGGAGAGTTGTACCATCCCGCATAGCAAGTTAGCGTTACTTCAAGCCCAGGGATTCCTCCCCCAGGCATGCATGGTCCTGGTCTGAGCCGGTCCCGCCACCTATAATGGCGGAAAACAAGCGGAGAGCACCCCCAATCCTTCTAGAGGAGAGCGGGTGTGCCTCGTCCCCTATCTATTAAGGGGTCTGGGATTTCCAATTCACCCATTTCTCTGCGGGGTTCTGGAGTTTTACGGCCTCCAACTGCACAATCTCACGCCCGCCTCCGTGTTGCATATTGCGGGTTTCGTCGCCCTTTGCGAGCTATTTTTAGGCGTTGAGGCTCATTTCGCACTGTGGAAGAGGTTATTCTGCCTGGTGCCCCGTTCTCAAAAGGGGTCCATATACCAAGTGGGCGGAGCCGAAGTATGGCGCATCGCCGGGACTGGATACTTATCCGGAACCCCAAAGGAAGCGTCCGAGGATTGGCCTTCAGAATGGTTTTATATAGATGACGTCCCGCTACCGGACCCTATCCGGGTCGGTCTCCCTGAGTTCAACAGTGCTCCATTGAAGAAACACTTGAGCTGGCGTGCGCGGAGCTCTTAGAGAGAAAGCGACAGAAACGTCCTTTACCTGATGGTCCGGATAAGACTGTTGGCTCATTCCGGACTAACCATGATTGGATCATGGCCGCATGCATTATGCGGGGGGTGCAGCCACTTCAATACAGAGGCCACCCAATGTGGGAATTCAACGGGGAGGATGACGCCACCCGTTATGGTTGTAAAGGGCCAGCCTCAGCTGCCGCTCTAGAAAAGATCTTATCCTCTTTGTACAAGGGAGAAAAGGAGGAATTCCTCCGCGTTAATCCGCGGGCCGGATTCAGTATGAACGATCCTCCAAGTTGGGTAAGTGAACAATGACGCTTGCCCGTTTGTTTTATACTCCCGTGGTTAGATAGGTAGTCTAACGACTTCAATGCAGGAACTGCGACAGGAGGTAAAAAATATCAGCAGCCGCCCTCCACAGCCCGAGGACCCGAAACGGTCCCTCGATCCGGACTGCGAAGAGGATCCGGACATATCGGTGGAGCTTATCAACGGGGTGTTCTATCAGCTAAGCAAGGACAATACCTTGGTAGCCATCACGGCTGATTACCCAGGGTTAATCCCGGCCTCCCAGGTGATGGAAACCGGAGTCTCATTCGCTTGAGAGGGATTACACTCTCATGTATTTTGGTGTTTCTAACGACAACCGTGTTTTGCAGGGGAGATTTCCACGGCAGGAGGCCGAACCTGCGGCGGCTAGCCAACAAGGGGCCGCAGAGCCCCATAGGGCAAAAAGGAATGAAGTCCGGACTGAAATGCCGGCGCAAAGGTATAGTGCACCCTCTGCTTCCCTGGAGTTATTCTGTCAGGGTCATATTCACGTTCGTGCTATCTTTAGGATGAAGAGACCTCGCCAGACTACATCCGGAGAGGTTGCCAATCGCGCCTCCACTAGCCAGGCTCCAACGGCTGGCCAGGAAGCGGAGGCGAGTACAAGGCACGCACCGGACGCTCCTCCGACAGAGGATGCGGACAGGCAATCCGCCACAAATTCAGAAGTGGAGAGTGCCATGAACCACAGGCGTCGCCGGACAACTCTACGCGACGATTGTTTCTCCCAAGAGGCTTTAGATGCCTTTAATTCGGGAGATGCGTACCTCCGTGCCGCTCAAAATGGTTTAGCCAGAGCTACGGAGCAGTATGTGAAAGACATACGGGTAAGAAAATTTGGGTTAAATATATACATATGCCAGTAGCCCCCGAGACTTGAAACAGTTAGAGCAACTGATTTAAGGATCATTTAATATGCAGGTTCTTACAGAGAAGAATACTGTACTGTCCCAGGAGCTGGAGAAGTGCAAGGCCCAACTAGAGGCCGCACTAGCCGCAGCAGGGGAGCCCCGAGAGACCCCCTCAGGTAAAATACACTTGGAAAGATTAGTATTGTGCGGTGTGGGTGCAAATCTGACAAGTTAAATTGCAGATGGCGCCGGACTTGATCCGGACAAGCAACAACTCTTACGCCAGCTAAAGGCCGGTGAGAGTATGTTGGCAAGGGTGAGGCGAGAGAAGAATGATCTTCAGGATGCCAACACCAAGCTGGATGTCGAACTTAAAGATGTTCATGGCCAGCTGTCGGACTCCACGAAGGAGAATCAGCGGCTTCGACGCAGCATTTTTAGTAAGTGCTTGAACGAACTTTGAAAAGGGAGTTCGGCGAGGAAGTCGACTAACAGAGTAATGTCTGTAGGTATGCTCACAGGTCGTCCTGCAGAGAAGATGCCCGGTTCTACGGGTGACCTTCTTCCCGAACTCATGCAACTGCACGAGCGAATTCGGCAAGCGATGCGAGGTGTCCCCCTGCCCCCGTATATAAAGGAGCAAGGACGACCAATTGTTGTGTCCATTGGGTGTCCCCCTGCCCCCGTATATAAAGGAGCAAGGGGGGAGGCGGCCAGCCTAGGAGGAGGGCGCACCAAGGGGGGAGTCCTACTCCCACCGGGAGTAGGACTCCTCCTTTCCTTGTTGGAGTAGGAGAGAAGGAAAGAGGAGGAGAGGAAGAAGGAAAAAGGGGCTGCACCCCTTGTCCAATTTGGACCAGAGGGGGGGGCCTCCTTTTGGCCTCTCTCCTCTATTCCCGTATGGCCCAATAAGGCCCATATACTCCCCGGCGAATTCTCGTAACTCTCCGGTACTCCGATAAATACCCGAATCACTCGAAACCTTTCCGATGTCCGAATATAGTCGTCCAATATATAGATCTTTACGTCTCGACCATTTCGAGACTCCTCGTCATGTCCCCGATCTCATACGGGACTCCGAACTCCTTCGGTACATCAAAACACATAAACTCATAATATAACCGTCATCGAACTTTAAGCGTGCGGACCCTTCGGGTTCGAGAACTATGTAGACATGACCGAGACACGTCTCCGGTCAATAACCAATAGCGGAACCTAAATGCTCATATTGGCTCCCACATATTCTACGAAGATCTTTATCGGTCAGACCGCATCACAACATACGGTGTTCCCTTTGTCATCGGTATGTTACTTGCCCGAGATTCGATCGTTAGTATCTCAATACCTAGTTCAATCTCGTTACCGGCAAGTCTCTTTACTCGTTCCTTTATACATCATCCCACAACTAACTCATTAGTTGCAATGCTTGCAAGGCTTATAGTGATGTGCATTACCGAGTGGGCCCAGAGACACCTCTCCGATAATCGGAGTGACAAATCCTAATCTTGAAATAAACCCAACAAGTAACTTTGGAGACACCTGTAGAGCACCTTTATAATCACCCAGTTATGTTGTGACGTTTGGTAGCACACAAAGTGTTCCTCCGGTAAACGGGAGTTGCATAATCTCATAGTCATAGGAACATGTATAAGTTAAGAAGAAAGCAATAGCAACAAACTAAATGATCAAGTGCTAAGCTAACGGAATGGGTCATGTCAATCACATCATTCTCCTAATGATGTGATCCTGTTAAACAAATGACAACTGATGTCTATGGCTAGGAAACTTAACCATCTTTGATCAACGAGCTAGTCAAGTAGAGGCATACTAGTGACACTCTGTTTGTCTATGTATTCAACATGTATTATGTTTCCGGTTAATACAATTCTAGCATGAATAATAAAAATTTATCATGAAATAAGGAAATAAATAATAACTTTATTATTGCCTCTAGGGAATATTTCCTTCAACCTCAAGCTCAAGATGCCAGGTCCTCGCGGGGTCATAACAGTAAATGGAAGCATAGAACACTCGCTCCGCACGGAAGAGCACACTGCGGCCCTTGTAGCAGAGGCACAGAGCAGCCTGTTCAGACAGACCACTCATTCGGCGTTAAAGCCCCCGGACACCTTCAAGCAAGTCCGGAATAATCTGCAACAGGATCGCCTGGCGCGATCTGCGCTCGCCTAGCAATTCGGCCCCCGTCCCAGTCCCTGTGCAGCAACGAAATTTGTGCCACACGTATATAACTACGCATTGAAAATACCATGGACATAGGTGGGGGCACAATCAAGACACGCCCCGCATTGTGGCTTAACCACACCAGGGGTTGTATACCTTTGACATCCCTTTTCTCTTTCAGGGCCTAACTCTTCGGAAGGCCTTTCCGACAGTACGACTACCGGACACATGCCGGAAGCAACAACCGAGGCAGCAAGAAGCTAATATGAACACGGGAACTGCCAGGTGGTCTCTAGTAATACTTGATATACCCGCTTTTCACTATTATTGCATAGCTTGCCTTGGATAGGACATTTCGAATTATCCTACTTTACGCTTATTGCACTACTTGTACCAGTGCGCTTTGACGCATTACTCAAATAACAATGCATATTATTAATCTGTTATTGCATTATTTAAGTTTTTATCTTTCTCTTATATGTCCATTTACGACATTCCGCACCTGCGCGCTTGGGTGCAGTCAGTATGCCAGGGGCTCTAGTTTACCCCATAATATGGCGTAAGAAGTCTGAAAACTTTCGACAGTGCGGCACCCCGAACTTATAACATTATATGCATCAGCTCCGAATCATGTCTTGGGTCAAATGTTGGGTTGCCCGGCTCCCACGCTTTGGTACCTTACATTCCGCTATATCGGCTAAGGTAGCGGTGGGAGAACTACCGTGATTGTGTCCTGGTTCTTCCGGGCGAGCACCTCAGTAGAGAAAGCCAAAAAACTGACTGTCATGATAAGGGGAGAGACTGGTCGCTATTCGAGAGGTTTCAAGTCCTTAAACACTTTTTCCGCTTCGGGCGAGGAGTCGGTCTTGTTCGGCTTAGGCGTGTATAGCGCCCCAAATTCGGCCCTCTGAATACCAGGGGCTTCGCCAAAAATTTAAAATCATAGACTTCTATGGCTAAGTGAGAGTGATAAAGCATTATATTCCAATTGTCTGGTTCGTTGCGCTGAACACCTCCCTTGAAGGACCCAAAATTGGGGTAAAGAGTGTTTAGATCTATCCCGAACACCCCAGTACTAGTTACATGGTGGTAGAAGCCGACGACTGGCCAACTCTCAGATTTTATAAACGGCTGCATAGAAGGTAATGATTTAAATTAAGAAAGCGTCGCATGGCGCAAATGAACTCGTTTCATATTACAGGATCACATGAGCATGTTCATTCAAAAATTACATCCTTGGCACACTCATCTGCCACTAGGCGGGATCCCTCCAGGAGACCCTCATAATAATTCTCGGGGTGGCGATGCTCCTTGCCCTCCGGCGGCCCCTCCTTCACAAGCTACACGGCGTCCAGCTTCGCCCAGTGCACCTTTTCCCGGGCAAAAGCCCTACGTGCACCTTCGATGCAGACGGACCGCTTGATGACCTCAAGCCGTGGCCAAGCTTCCACCAGCCGTCTCACCAGACCGAAGTAGCTGTCAGACAGGGGCTCGCCGGGCCACATCCGGACTATAAGGCCCTTCATGGCCTGTTTGGCCGCCTTGTGGAGTTCGACCAACTACTTCAGCTGGTCTCTCAAGGACACGGGTTGTTCGGTCCCAGTATACTGAGACCAGAACAACTTCTCCGTTGAGCTCCCCTCCTCGGCCCGGTAAAACTCTACGACATCCAGCACACTGCGAGGAAGATGTACAAACGCTCCTGGAGATCTCTGAACTCGGGTAAGAAAAAGGAAATTCTCCTTCACATGCTTGCTTTGCATATTGAATGCCTTACCCGCTGCTATCTTCTTCGCCTCATCAATCTCCTGGAGGGCCTTGTGGGCTTCGGCCTTGGCGCTCCGAACGCTTTCAAGCGCCTGCGCGAGCTCGGACTCTTGTGTTTTAGAGTCCAGCTCCAAGGACTCGTGCTTTTGGCGAGAGCCTCGAGCTCTTGCTGCACCTCGTCCACTCGGGCTTCTTGTTTCTCCCATTTAATGCGTTCCTTGGCCACTTTGTCTTCGGCCGCGGACAACGCTTTCCTCAGGGTCTCCACCTCGGTCGTGGCCCCTGACAAATTCATGATGATCCTATTACTTTATACCCGAACTTCTCTTTTAGCTATATAGACAGGTGTATTTCTTACCTTTGCTCTCTTCGAGCTGCCTCTTGGTCAGGCTGAGCTCGTCCTCGGGCCGCTTCAGGGCCTGCTTCAGCGCAGAGACCTCCGCAGTACGTGCGGCAGCGGCCAGCAGGGAAGCCTGCACATACACATAGACATACTCTGATTAGACTCCTGAGTTATCATTTGATACTCTATTTGGCTTTTCTTCGCGAACGCTGAACAGAGCATCAGGGGCTACTATCTATGCGGTAATATTTTTATATTTTGAATGCTTACCTCAAAGCATGTTAGGAGGCTGGCACAAGCTTCGGTCAGCCTGTTCTTGGCGGACTGAACCTTCTTAACCACCGCACTCATGATAGTGCGGTGTTCTTCATCAATGGAAGCGTTGTGAAGTGCTTCCAGCAAGTTGTCCGGTGCCTCTCGTTGGACAGAGGGCACCGGCATGGATGGTTGGCCCCCCTTTATGGGGGACCTCCTGCTGGAGTCCGGAACCATCGAGGGTTCCGGCGCAATGTCCGGCTGGGGCCCAAACTCGAAGCCCGTAGGAGCTTTGCTCCCTTGGTACCCAGGGTCCGGGAAGTCGCCGCAAGGCACCCCCAGGACCACCTCCCCTTGGCTCGGTGCCTGTTCGGACACCTCGGCGTTGTTCGTAGGGCGAGGGGTGGAAGAGGTCGGAAGAGAACCATTGTTCATATCCGACGAGCCCAACAAGCTGCTAGACGAAGGTACATCGAGATGAGCTCGGGACGAACTGCATAATCATGTTTGGCATGAGGAAAGGCAGTACAAGAAAACATATCATGAAGTACTATGGTGTTTGGACACTTACGACTTCGCCAGGGGCTTGTCCCTGGGCAGCCACTCGTCGTCGCTGTCGACGGCCGTCGTGGCATGGTCTGGAAGGAGGGTCCTTCCCTTCTTGGACCCTTTGGCCTCCCCAGATGGGTCGGCCTTCCTTTTCTTGTCTCCCCCGGCTGGGGGGAGAACTTTTCTCCTCCTCCTCGTTTCCATGGGAGGAGTGTGCGTCGGAGTCATCGTCCGATACGACCATACGCCGGAGACCCTTTCGGGTCCCCGCGGTCTTCTTCTTGGTCTTCTATGCCGGCGCCTCGTAAGGTGCCAGAGTGAGCATCTTCGTTAGAAGAGCGTCTGTAGGATCTTCGAGCAGCGGGGCTAGGCTGTCAAGCTGCTCCGCCATCTTTAACCAGTCCTGTCAGTGACATGGGAGCTTAGATCCTACACATAACTATACCTGGGCAAATAAATACCCCGAGAAATATAAATGCTTACCGGACCGGCATGGCGCTTTGCGCTGAGTCTGTGGTCTTCGGTGAGAGGGGGAGGGATCTCGGCGCTCTTGAACAACACCCTCCAGACGTCTTTGTGCGTCGTGTCGTAGAGCTCTCGTAGCATCTGGTGCTTGGCCGAGTCGAACTCCCACAAATTGAATGCCCGTCCACTAGTGCAAAACCGGGCAATAGCACCGGTTCGTAAGGCCCTTTAGTGGCGGTTCCATAACCGGCACTAAAGTGTGGGCACTAAAGGCCCCGCCCCTTAGTACCGGTTCAGCATGAACCGGTGCTAAAGGGAAACCACGTGGCACGAGCCAGCTCCGGGGGCCGGGAGCCCTTTAGTACTGCTTGGTAACACCAACCGGTACTAAATGTTTGTGGGTTTTTGTTTTATTTTGTATTTTTCAATTAAATTTGTGTTATCAATTTAATTTAGGATTGTTTAACGTTATAATGAGTTGTACTCGTCATCATCATCATCATCATCATCGCATATTAATAAATAAATAAACTCTAGCTAGCTAAAAATCATCGTAGTCGTCTAATTACCACTATTTAATCATCATAGTCATTACCGCTAGCTATCTAATCATCACCAACACTGGCTAGCTTAAAGAGGAAACATTCACTTTGTAACAGAAGCAAAGATATCATCGAGTTCAACATAATCATCACCAACATCGAAGTTCAGGACACGGACATGAGACACTAATTAAGAGCATGAACTAGTGCTGCTCCCTCTCAGGTAGAATAGCATAGAACATGTATAGCTCTCCTGATTCATCATACTGGAGCATGCAGATGAATCTGTCTCCTAATCTTGGGTTGCGCTTCTCCTTGCTGCCCCCTAGTACTTCTCTACGATCGTTAACAATTTTGCTCCAATCTTTCACTATTAAGCATTCTTCGCTTTCAGAAATCCTAAATGCACTCATGTGCAATGTAGGATATCTTGGCCGTAAGCTAACCATTGACATGTCACCTTTAGTCTTGATCCACTGAGGCACAACTATCATCGGAAGTCCTTGTTGAAGAACATCGTATAGTAATTAATATACTAAGCAATGAAAGTTTAGCTTCAAAAATAATGTATGCAAAAGATGCACTAATTAAGGACAAATAGTTAAAATCTTACCATCTTTCGATTATAGATGTGACCGTAGTTCAATACGATCATCATTGGTCGCACGTTTTGAGTACTAACATTTCTAAGTTCAGGAAAAAAATTGTCTTGACAGTATTAAGATCCTCAAGCCATGAAACATAATGACTTATCTCCTCGCAATTTAGTTGGGCCCCGGGGTGGTAGTAGGTCCTGTCTACCAAGCGCCGGACATGTTTGCTTGAACCGAAATAAGCTGACAATACAAATTAGTTGTCAGCTGTTTTTGAATAAACTGTATCAAAGACATAAACATATGCATGCATGGTTGAGAAAAACTCACATAATGGTAGAACTGGAGGCGTTTGCACATCGACCCAGATGTCTATATTACCTTCAATATCATCTTCCGGATGAATATCAAAGGTGACAACCATACCAGGCTCAAATGCATAAGCCTTGCATAGTGCTTGCCAAGTTTTGCATTCAAAATGGGTGTACGTGTCTCCATTATATAATTTGACGTTGAAAGTATACACATGCTCCGTCTTCAAGTAAACTCTCTTTACCTCCATATCATCTATAGCACTAAAACCTATCTTATCCAAGACAAAAATTCTTGCATGGCAGGGGATGCGCTAGTAGAATAGTGAAAATTATAAGTTGAAGCAAATGAAGCATTAGTTTTGCATTCAAATAATAATTGACAAAGTGACTTACTGTATCAACTTCGAATGTCTCATCCAGCTTGATGTTGAAGCGCCTACCATCAACAAGGAAATTTCTGTCGCACAGGCCGCGCTGGTCTTCATAGTGTTCGCACATAATGAAATCTTTTTTGTCGTCAAATGACATTTCCTATGTTCATATAGGTGAAACATTAAACACCTATTACTATCTAACATTAATTAATATCTAGCCAAATATATATTCATCTAACATTTGACATTAATATATCTAACTATATTCATCTCTAACAATTGACATTACTATATATTTAACTTTTCTATCTAATTCATCTAACATTCGACATTAATCTAACATTTATATAAACTCAAAATATATAAAAAATTATATAAACAGAAAAACTCATTAACAAATAATATTTTAATTAGATCATTAAATCTCAGATACCTAAATTTTCTTACTAAAAATAAACTAGTTATATTAATTATTGAACTAGTTCAAATCTCATATACCTAAATAAACTAGTTATATTAATTATTGAACTAGTTCAAATCTCATACACCTAAATAAACTAGTTCGACAATTTTCTTACTAAAAATAAACTAGTTATATTAATTATTGAACTAGTTCAAATCTCATATACCTAAATAAACTAGTTCCATAATTTTCTTACTAAAAATAAACTAGTTATATTAATTATTTAACTAGTTCAAATCTCTAGTTTGACAATTTTCTATCTAGCTAATTCATCTAACATTCGACATTAATCAAACATTCGATCATCTAATTAACTTTTCTAAAAAACAGAAAATAAGTAAAAAAATGTGTGTGTATGTGTGTGTGTAGTGTGTACGTATATATGTGTGTGTATGTGTGTATGTGTGCGGCCCCGTACACTGCCGCCCCGTACGTACGAGCGGGGGCGCCGGCGTACGGGGCGGGGGCGGCGGCGTACGTACGGGCGGGGGCGCCGCCGTACGGGCCGGGTGCAACGACGACGGACGGCGGCGCGGCGGGTATATGCGAGAGCGAGAGACATACGGGACCGCGGCTAGACGACGACGGACGGCGGCGCGCGGCGTTCGGGGCGGCGGCGCGAGATGGCGACGACGACGGGCGGCGGCGGGGACAGCGATGACGACGACGGACGACGGGCGACAGGCGGCGAGGACGGGTTCGAGCGGCTCGCGAGAGGTTGGAGACGAAAGAAGTGGGGAGATCTAACTGAATTTTCTTAAGTATTGTATATATAGGAGAGGCCTTTAGTACCGGTTAGAGCCACCAACCGGTACTAAAGCCAACTTTGGCCAAGCTAAGAGGCGGGAAGAGCAGGCCTTTAGTACCGGTTGGTGGTTCCAACCGGTACTAAAGGGTGGTCTTTAGTACCGGTTGGAGCCACCAACCGGTACTAAAGGCCTCGCGCTGCCACCCCAAAGTTTAGTCCCACCTCGCCGGGCGAAGGGCAGCCGCACTGGTTTATAAACTCAGCGGCGGCTACCTCTTCGAACTCCTCTATATAGCAGGCTTGTGGGCCTAAACTGTGCGCGCTACCCTGTGAGTCTGCTGGGCCTTTAAGGCCTGTAATTGCACGCTTGTGGCCAAGCAGGCCCACAGGGCAGCGCCCCAATTTTTTTATAGTTTTTTTTCTTTTTTGCTTTATTTTCATCTATTTATTTTTGCGTAGTTTTTGTATAGTTTTTTCTTTTCTGTTATATTTATTTTCTTCTATTTATTTGTGAGTAGTTTTATTCATCTAGTTTGCCAAAATTCAACATTTTCAGAGTTCATTTTGTAGTGATTTTCAATTTCACGGTCATTTTGTGAACGATTGAAAAATAGCAAATATTTTTTTCTTTTCTGCTATTTTTTCTTTTCTGCTATTTTTTCTTTTCTGCAAAACTTGATGGTCAAAGTCTGGAGTTATAACCAAAGTTTTAAAAAAAGAAATACCGACGTGCAATTAGTTTTTGCCATAATAGAAGAAGTCCGGAGTTGTAATAAGTTATTGAAAATAAAAAAGAGGTGCAATGCTCGTTAATTTGCTTCAAGCCTTTCGGAATAGTGTAAACTGCACTGCGCGTAGCTTCGTGCAATCTACCATATTCCTGAAGGCTTGAAGCTAAGCAACGTGAGCATTGAGCCTCTTCTTCATCGTCTCTGCACTCAGGGCTTATAAACCGCTCCTAGTCCCTCTCTCTTGGCGAGGTGGGACTAAAAACAGCTTGCCATAACCTCATTAGTACCAGTTCGTGGTACGAACCGGCACTAAATGGTGATGGTGGGGCCATAGCCTGACCGCAGGCTGACACAGCCTCTTTAGTACCGGTTTGTGGCATGAACCGGTACTAAAGGTTCGCCATGAACCGGTGCTATTGATCGCCGCCACGAACCGGTGCTATTGTACACATTAGTGCCGGCCGAAATTCAAACCGGCACTATTGTGTTTCACGTTTGACCCTTTTTCTACTAGTGGTCGTTGGCACGGAAGGATCCGGCGGACGAGCATAACCTGGACCACGTTGACAAGTTTAATTTTCTTGTTCATGATGTTTTGCATACAGGTTTGGAGTCCGGTTAGCTCTGCCGAAGAACCCCGGGATAGGCCCTTCTCTTTCCAGGAAGTGAGCCGCGTGGGGATTCCGGATCAAAATTTGGGGGCCACCATCCAGTTGGTGTCACACGGCTTGGTGATGTAGAACCACCCCGATTTCCACCCCTTTATGGTCTCCACATAGGAACCTTCGAGCCAGGTGACGTTTGGCATCTTGCCCACCATGGCTCCTCCGCACTCTGCCTGCTGGCCGACCACCACCTTCGGTTTTACATTAAAAGTCTTCAGCCACAGGCCAAAATGGGGCTTGATGCGGAGGAAGGCCTCGCACACGACGATAAACGCCGAGATGTTGAGGACGAAGTTGGGGGCTAGATCATGAAAATCCAGCCCGTAGTAGAACATGAGCCCGCGGACGAATGGGTGGAGTGGAAATCCCAGTCCGCCGACGAAGTGGGTGAGGAAAACTACCCTCTCATGGGGTTCGCGCGTAGGAACGACCTGCCCCGCATTCGGCAGCCGGTGCGCGATATTCGCAGCTAGGTATCCGGCCTCCCGTAACTTTTTGATGTCTTCCTCCGTGATGGAGGAATCCATCCACTTGCCTCCTGCTCCAGACATGCTTGGAGTGGTTTGAGAAGAAGGGCGTGAGCTTGGGCACTAGAGCTCGAGTGTGCGGGAATGGGAAAGCGAGAAGGAAGAAGGCGTGGGTGAAAAAAAGTAGATCTTTGTCCCTTTTATAAGGGCAGAGGAGGCGATGCGTCTCCCCACTTGCCTGGCAAAACCGCTTATTCCCCAGGCGCCGTAATTGATGGCGCGGTTGGGTTACCCACGTCCGTATTGATGAGAATCCCGTGATAAGGGGAACACGATCTCTACTTTGACAAGACGCATCGAGAAAACCGCCTCGCGATATGTGCGGGGCTGGTTGAGAAAAGCGGTTCGAATAATAACTGGGCCATGAAGTGATGTCATACTATCAAAACATGTCAGCAGATTGGATTTATGAAGTACTATTCTTTCTACGGGGGAATGTGGAACTTATTTTACAGGGTCGGACACTATCCTTGTGTTCAAACTCTTCCATGGTGTATTCGGCGGAGGAACCCACCTTGCAATGCCGAAGACACCATTGCGCGCCGGACTCATCGTCATTGAAGCCTGGTTCAGGGGCTACCGAGGGAGTCCTGGATTAGGGGGTCTCCGGACAGCCGGACTATATCCTTTGGGCGGACTGTTGGACTATGAAGATACAAGATTGAAGACTTCGTCCCGTGTCTGGATGGGACTCTATTTGGCGTGGAAGGCAAGCTAGGCAATACGGATATGGATATCTCCTCCTTTGTAACCAACCTTGTGTAACCCTAGCCCCCCTCCGGTGTCTATATAAACCAGAGGGTTTTAGTCCATAGGACAACAGACAATCATACCATAGGCTAGCTTCTAGGGTTTAGCCTCTCTGATCTCGTGGTAGATCTACTCTTGTAATACTCATATCGTCAAGAACAATAAAGCAGGACGTAGGGCTTTACCTCTATCAAGAGTGCCTGAACCTGGGTAAAACATCGTGTCCCCTACCTCCTGTTACCATCCGCCTTAGACGTACAGTTCGGGACCCCCTACTCGAGATCCGCCGGTTTTGACACCGACAATAAAGATGGGAATGATGCGTTGGATTTACTGTGCCATATTCATACCAAGAAAGATGAAGAGGGAAACATCATTTACCCTAAACACACCACTCGACAGTGTCGTTTCCTCAGCAGTTCCGAGAGAAACAACCCAAGGAAAAGGAAAAGGAGTCGGACGGAGGTGAGGATAGGGAAGAAGATGATGACGACTTTCCCAATGTCAATTCCACGCTGATGATTTTTGCGGATGTTGAAAGCAAAAGTCGATTAAAGGTTATTAATAGGGAAGTGAATATGGTTGCTCCGGCAACACCCAGTTATCTGAAGTGGTCCCAAACTGCCATCACATTCGACCAGTCAGACCACCCAGCGTATATAGTCACCCCTGGGAGGCAAGCACTGGTGGTCGACCCAGTAGTCGAAGGCACTCGACTGACTAAAGTGTTGATGGATGGTGGCAGTGGCCTGAATATCCTTTATGCTGAAACCTTGAAGGGAATGGGCATTCCAATGTCCAAGCTTAGTGAAAGCAACATGAGTTTCCACGGTGTTATACCCGGCAAGAAGACTCAGTCACTCGGCCAGATCGCACTTGATGTGCTTTTCGGTGATTCCAAGAATTACCGCAAGGAAAAGTTGATGTTTGAGGTAGTGAATTTCAAGAGTGCTTACCATGCCATTCTGGGGAGACCCGCTTATGCACGTTTTATAGCTCGACCATGTTACGTGTATCTCAAATTGAAGATGCCTGGTCCCAAGGGAGTAATCACTGTCACCGGCAATCGGCAGAAGGCAGAAGAGTGTTTCTAGAAGGGCTCAAAAATTGCCGATGCACAGATGGCAGTAGTGGAACTGCAAGAGTACCAGAAAAATGTAGATCCGAGTGATTTGCTGCGAGCCAAGAAGCCTGCCACAGAGTCTGCATTTCAGTCATCGGGAGAAATGAAGCCGATTCATATCCACCCGACCGATCCCAATGCTGCTCCGACCCATATCTCGTCAACACTCGACAGCAAATAGGAAGAAGCGCTCATCTAGTTCCTCCGTGAGAACTGGGACATCTTTGCATGGAAACCTTCTGACATGCCGGGTGTACCCAGGGGACTGGCTGAGCATTGTTTGCGAGTTGACCCGAAAGTAAAACCAGTCAAGGAACATCTCCGACAGTCTGCCGTCCAGAAGAGAAAAGCAATTGGCGAGGAAGTGGCTCGGCTCCTGGCAACTGAGTTCATTCAAGAGATTTAACACTCCGAGTGGCTCGCTAATGTTGTCATGGTCCCCAAGAAGGACGATTCACTTCGCATGTGCATTGACTTCAAGCATATCAATCGGGCCTGCCCGAAAGATCATTTTCCTCTTCACCGCATCGACTAAATTGTCGACTCAACTGCGGGGTGTGAGCGTTTGTCCTCCTTGGACGCCTATTCCGGGTACCATCATATCCGACTGTATGGACCCGATGAGATAAAAATGGCTTTCGTCACTCCATTCGGATGTTTCTGTTATGTCACTATGCCATTCGGCCTGAAGAACGCCGAAGCCACATTCATGAGGATGATCCAGAAGTGTCTGCTCACCCAAATCAGTCGGAATGTGGAAGCATACATGGATGACATTGTAGTCAAGTCACGTAAAGGTTCCGACCTGCTGGCTGACCTTGCTGAAACCTTTGCCAACCTCAGAAGGTATGATATCAAGCTTAACCCATCAAAGTGCACATTTGGAGTTCCTGGTGGAAAGTTACTCGGTTTCCTCATTTCGGAATGAGGGATCGACGCTAACCCAGAGAAAGTTGGTGCCATTCTTCGGATGAAACGCCCTGTGCGTGTGCACGATGTCCAAAAGCTTATTGGTTGTTTGGCCGCTCTGAGTTGATTCATTTCTCGTCTCGGTGAAAAGGCACTGCCTATTTACCGTCTGATGAAGAAGTCTGACAAGTTTGAGTGGACTCCCGAAGCTGATGCAGCGTTTGTAGAGCTCAAAGCCTTGCTTTCCACCCAGCCGGTGCTTGCTGCACCAATCAGCGAAGAGCCTTTACTGCTTTACATTGCAGCCACTGGACAAGTTGTCAGTACAATACTCATGGTCGAGCGGGAAGAAGAAGGAAAAGCTTATAAAGTTCAGCGCCCAGTATATTACGTTTCTGAAGTCCTGGCTCCATCAAAGCAAAGATATCCCCATTATTAGAAGCTTGTTTATGGAATCTACGACCAAAAAGAAGGTTGCACACTATTTCTCTCATCACTCCGTTACAGTCGCCAGCAACACTCCATTATCGGAGATTCTGAACAACAGAGATGCAACTGGTCGAGTGGCAAAGTGGGCGATTGAACTCATTCCCCTGGACATCAAGTTTGAAGCAAAGAAGGCTATTAAGTCCCAAGCTGTAGCTGATTTCCTCGCCGAGTGGATCAACAGCAACTTCCAGCCCAAATTCACTTGGAGTATTGGACCATGTTCTTCGATGGGTCCAGGAAGCTGAGTGGTTCCGGTGCTGGAGTGGTATTGATCTCCCCCCATGGTGACAAACTCAGTTATGTTCTCCAGATTCACTTTGACTCCTCCAACAATGAGGCTGAATACGAGGCACTTCTGTATGGGTTGCGTATGGCCATTTCACTCGGTGTCTATCGCCTCATGGTCTATGGCGACGCGGATTTAGTGGTCAATCAGGTGATGAAGGAGTGGGACGTCAGAAGCCCAGCCATGACTGGTTATTGCAATGCAGTAAGAAAGTTAGAAAAGAGGTTCGAGGGGTTAGAGCTCCATCACATCCCCCGACTGAAAAATCAAGTAGCTGATGATCTGGCAAAGATAGGCTCCAAGAGAGAAGCCATTCCCAGTAATGTGTTCCTGGAGCATATACATGCACCTTCAGTTCAAGAAGATCCCTTCACTGAAGAGCCCCCACAGCCGAAGAGTGCCACCGATCCGACTGAAATCGAGATTCTAGTCGTGGTCGACTTGATCATGGAAGTTTTGGTCATCACCCCCGATTGGACAGTACCATATATCGCATACATTCTTAGAAGAGAACTCCCAAAAGATGAAGAAGAGGCTCGACAGATCGTCCGTCGATCTAAGGCCTTCACCGTGATAAGAGGACAGTTGTTCAGAGAAAGTGTGACTGGAGTTTGCCAGAAATGCATAACACCTGAAGAAGGTCGAGTGATCCTCAATGTTATCCACTTGGGGACCTGTGGTCACCATGTGTCCTCTCGGACCATTGTGGCCAAAGCATACCGAGCGGGATTTTACTGGCCTCAAGCAAATGAGATGGCACAAGAAATAGTCGACAAATGTGAAGGTTGCCAGTTCTACTCCAACATGTCTCACAAGCCCGCGTCAGCCCTGAAAACCATTCCGCTCGTCTGGCCTTTTGCTATTTGGGGATTGGATATGGTTGGACCTTTGAGGACTGGCAGGAGTGGATACACTGATGTGCTTGTAGCAGTCGACAAGTTCACCAAGTGGATTGAAGCCAAGCCTATCAAGAACCTTGATGCTAGTACTACTGTCAGCTTCATTAGAGAGATAACATTCAGATATGGTGTTCCCTACAGCATCATCACTGACAACGGATCAAACTTTGATTCTGATGAGTTCAGGACTTTTTGTGCTTCACAAGGTACTCGAGTCGACTATGCCTCGGTCGCTCACCCCTAGTCGAATGGACATGCCGAAAGGGAAAATGGATTGATTATCAAAGGACCAAAACCTTGACTGATGCGTGACCTCAAACACACAGCAGGAGCCTGGGTCGACGAACTTCCATCAGTATTATGGGGATTGAGGACAACTCCCAATCGGTCGACTGGCAGAACCCCGTTTTTCTTGGTTTATGGAGCCGAAGCCGTACTTCCGAGTGACTTGCTCCACAATGCACCCCGAGTCGAGCTTTTCACGGAGGAAGAAGCAGAACAAGCACGACAGGATGCAGTTGACCTCCTTGAAGAAGAAAGAGAGATGGCCTTGATCCGATCAACCATCTATCAGCAAGATCTGTGTCGATTCCATGCCAGAAATGTGAGGGGTCGAGCATTTCAAGAGGGAGACTTAGTTCTCCGTGTGGATCAGCAGAAACCACACAAGCTCGCTCCCTCTTGGGAAGGCCCCTTCGTGGTCACCAGAGTGCTCCACAATGGAGCGTGCCACCTTTACGACGTCGAGCACAAGAAAGACGAGCCGCGCGCCTGGAATGCGGAGCTGCTCCGCCCCTTTTATACTTAAACACTCAGTCTGCTGAGATGTAATAAAAAACACCTTTGTATTTTGTTTATCAAAGAAAAGAGTTTTCAGTCTTCTAAAAAGATTGACGATTGTTTACGTATGTTTCTGAAATCCCCCAGTGGGTGGCTTAGCTGCGAACCCGTTTCGCCTAAGTTGAAAAAATCCTACCGAGTGATGAGCAAGCCTCTCACTCGGGGGCTTAGCTGCAGTCCAGTACTCACCTAAGTTGAAAAAAATCCTACCGAGTGATGAGCAAGTCTCTCACTCGGGGGCTTAGCTGAAGTCCAGTACTCGCCTAAGTTTCAAAAATCCTACCGAGTGATGAGCAAGTCTCTCACAAGGGGGCTTAGCTGCAGTCCAGTACTCGCCTAAGTTTCAAACATCCTACTGAGCGATGAGCAAGCCTCTCACTCGGGGGCTTAGTTGCAGTCCAG
>NC_041390.1:537410075-537410335 GCF_002162155.2 Triticum dicoccoides
CGGGGGCTTAGCTGCAGCCCAATGCTCGCCTAAGTTTCAAAAATCCTACCAAGTGATGAGCAAGTCTCTCACTCGGGGGCTTAGCTGCAGTCCAGTGCTCGCCTAAGTTTCAAAAATCCTATCGAGTGATGAGCAAACCTCACACTCGGGGGCTTAGCTGCAGCCCAGTGCTCGCCTAAGTTTCAAAAATTCTACCGAGTGATGAGCAAACCTCATGCCCGGGGGCTTAGCTGCAGTCTAGTACTCGCCTAAGTTAAAAA
>NC_041390.1:537410533-537427713 GCF_002162155.2 Triticum dicoccoides
CAAAAATCCTACCGAGTGATGAGAAAACCTCACACTCGGGGGCTTAGCTGCAGTCCAGTACTCGCCTAAGTTGAAAAAATCCTACCGAGTGATGAGCAAACCTCACACTCAGAGGCTTAGCTGCAGTCCAGTACTCGCCTAAGTTTCAAAAATCCTACCAAGTGATGAGCAAACCACACACTCCGAGGCTTAGCTGCAGTCCAGTACTCGCCTAAGTTTCAAAAATCCTACCGAGTGATGAGCAAACCTCACACTCGGAGGCTTAGCTGCAGTTCAGTACTCTCCTAAGTTCCAAAACCATCCCAATCCGCAAGGATGACGAAGTGCAAGTCGACTGCAATCCTCTCACAGAGCTGCGCTACACATACAATGTCTGCTCCATCCCTATCCGTAAGGATGACGAGGTGCAGGTCGAACTGCAATCCTCTCACAGAGCTGCGCTACAAGTACAATGTCCGCTCCATCCCTATCCTCAAGGATGACGAGGTAATCCTCTCACGGAGCTACGCTACAAGTACAACGTCTGCACCATCCCTATCCGCAAGGATAACGAGGTGTAGGTCAAGCTGCAATCCTCTCACAAAGCTGCGCTACAAGTACAATGTCTGCTCCATCCCTATCCTCAAGGATGACGAGGTACAGGTTGACTGCAATCCTCTCATGGAGCTACGCTACAAGTACAATGTCCGCTCCATCCCTATCCGCAAGGATGATGAGGTGCAGGTCAACCGCAACCCTCTCCTCGGAGCTACGCCACAAATACAATGTGCGCTCCATCCTTATCCGCAAGGACGGCGAGGTGCAGGTCGACTGGGGTATCCCCTTCAGAGTTGCATTTCGAAGGAGAGTCCGAGTGAAGAACAAGTTCTACTCAAAGATGAACGCAAGCATATGCAGAAGATAAACCAAGATCGGATAAAATCTCAAGAGTTTCAAAATGAAGATAAGAGTACTCGGGCATAAGGCCCGAAGGAGTTTAACGGTTACAGAAACCACTCGGCATTCCGAGGAAAATTTAAGAAAAGTTTAAATCTCAAGTTTGTTCATTCGGCAGGAGGAGGGCTTGCAGGCTCGACGAATTCATCCAAGTCAATTCCATCAGCAATCCAAGTGGCAGCGGCGATGAAAGTCTCCATGAAGGACTGGAAGTCATGCCTTTTGGTATTGGTGACCTTGATCGCCGCCAGCTTATCTTCGCGGGCTTCCTTGCAGTGGACTCTTACCAGCGACAAAGCCACGTCAGCACCGCATCGGGCAGAGGACTTCTTCCATTCTTGCACCCGACCGGGGACCTCGTTGAGTCGAGCCATCAGAGACTTGAGATCATTTTGAAGCGTTGCCCTTGGCCAGAGCGATGACTCGATGCATGAAATTGCCACCTTCAGACGGCCAAGATAACTTGTAACACTGGCGATACGGGATTCCAGTCGAAGCACATTCATGGCAGCCTCGTCGCCGACTGGAGAAACGATAGGGTCCAAACCTGTCTCGATCCGTGCAGTCTCTTCTTCAAAGTTTTGGCAGAATTCTGCAGTCAAGGAGTTAGTGAGTCGACTGGACAGGACTAACTTACAAACAGTACAGCAGTCGGATTAAAAGGAGTACCTTCAAGCATAAGAAAGAGTTTCTTGGCGAGGGTTCCCAGATAAGCTTCCAAGTCATTTCTCTTACGAGCCATGTCTTCCAGCTTCTCGTTCAGAGCCACCTTATCCTTCTTCAGACGAGTTTCCTCTTGGTTGGATTCAGTGAGAGAGTACTTCAGCTTGCTTACTTCCTCTTCCAGTGCTCCGACTGAAGCCAACTTCTTGTCAGCAAGGGTAGTCTTCTCTTGAGCCTCCTTCTGCGCAGCTGCAAGGTCCAAGTCCTTCTTTTCTAGAGCCAACCTCATTTTCTCTGCAAAATAAGGAGTTAGATCAAACAAAAGATCGAAGGGATAATTTAAAGGACGCTCGACATGAGCAGCCGACAGGCAGTTACCTTCCATACCAGCAACTTCATCTTGAGCCTTCTTCAAATTTTGTCGGGCCAGCTCCAGGTCAAGATTGAGTTGCCTCTGCTTCTCCTCAAAGTCGGCAAACTTGGAAATGAGAGTACAAGATTTCTGCAGAGAGTAAAAGACATATCAATCGACAAGATCAAAGATTATTTACTTCTGAGTGAATAAAACTTCAAAGTTTACTCAGACCCCAACCGACTGCCAGCAGTCGATTGCGGTCTCAGGGACTACACCCAGTGGGTGCACTTGGTGTGCCCCCACTGGTTCAGTTTCCACTCGGCCGATCCGCCTAGGTCGAGTATAAAAAAAGAAAAAAAAGAAGAAGTACTAAGACCCCGGCCGACCGCCAGCAGTCAACCGCGGTCTCGGGGACTACACCTAGTGGGTGCACTTGGCGTGCCCCCACTGGTTCAGTTCCCACTCGGCCGGCTCGCCCAGACCGAGTGGAAGAAAGGAAAGAGAAAGACGTGCTAAGACCCCAGTCGACTGCCAGTAGTCGACTGCGGTCTCGGGGACTACACCCAGTGGGTGCACTTGTCGTGCCCCCACTGGTTCAAATCTCACTCGACCAGACCGAGTGGAAGAGTGCAAATACTAAAGACAACAAAACACCCAGTGGGTGTACAGATTTGAAGCAGACAACAAGAGATTGTTCGAAGGGAAATATTTAGGTAGCATATCCTAATAGAACAAGTTCAGTCGGAAGTCAATTTACCTAGACATTGGCTCGAAGAGCCGCGCTGGCGTCGTAAGCAGCCTGGCTATTGTCGTGAACCACCTTCATCCGCTCCATCATTACGCCAGCCTAACGGATAGCCTCCGCAGTGGCGTCCGACTGGCTTTCCGGAACATGATAGGTGGTGAAGAAGGGGACAACCGGTCCAGGCGCAGCAGTTTGGAGCTCCGAGGCATGAGGTTGGATGGATGAAGAAAACACCGGTACAGTCGACGGTGCGAGGCGTTCACTCGACACTGGGACAGCAAAAGTTACAGAGGCTCTACCTGCATCTTCGGGTTGTTGGACTGTTGGTTCTGTCGCCAGTTCCGACTGAGATATCTTTCCATCTGCCGCTTTCTTGCTCCTTCTGGGCCTCGGTATCACGTCTTCATCGTCATCCGGAAGCTCGATAACATTGGGCGGGGCTGCAAAGAAATCAGTCGACCCCAGATGAATCACCAGAATTTAATCGACCAAACAATCAAGAAATAGATCATGAGAATTGTACCTGGGTTGGAGGTAACCGCATCTTCCATCTCCTCGTCTCGGTACTAGTGGGTGGAAGTCCCAGAGGTGGCAGCACTGCAAACGTCAACATCCAGTCGGTCACATTCGGTTACACAAGTCAACCAAAGGATCAGGTCAGATTGTTACCCAGAGATAGTGGGAATGACCACTTTGATTTTGGGAAAAGCTTTCGATGGTTTGGAAGATGTGGCCTTCGGTGGTTTCGGCACTAGAGGCGGCGCGGTCTTCAGCTGCTTCGGTGCCTTCTCAGTCGGCACTGGAGAAGACGTCCGAGGGCGCTTTGAAGACTGCCCAATTGGCGCGGCCACCAGGTCGGGGGTGCTTGCCGGGTCGTGAACGTGCTTGGACCTTCTTTCTCTGCGAGGAGGCGAGTCGACCTCTTCTTCATCACTCGGATCGTCGCTCTCCTCGTCCTCCTCTGCATCCGAGTGCCACTCGCCACTCTCTCCTCTGCTCGCCTCTCCCTCGAGATCTTGCTCCTACACTCCATTGGGCATTGAGTACATATCAACAAGAGCCTGAAAGACAACGAACAAAAGAAAGGCAGTCGACCGTCAACAAGATGTTACATCGTGAATCAAGAAAACACTCGACAATGCAGAATCGTACCTGTTCCGGTCGGTGCAAATGGTCGAATGGAACCACCCTCCTGGACCCCCGGGGGTTATCCTTATTGCCGATAATGCCTCTCAGCCACTGCTCCACCGTGTCCTCACTGACATCCTCCGGGTGGATCCAAGTGGAATCCTCGATTCCCGAATACATCCACATCGGATGGTCACGATCTTGGAGTGGTTGGATTCGTCGACCGAGGAAGACATCCAGCGGTTCCATGCCGGTCACTCCATCGCGGACGAGTTGGACCACCCGCTCGACCAACACCTTCACCTGCGCCTTCTCCTCTCGGATCACTCTCAAGGTGGAGGGCTTCTCTACTCGAGCCATGGTAAAGGGGGGAAGTCCAGTCGACTGACCCGGGGTCGGCTGGTCCTTGCAGTAGAACCAGGTTGACTGCAACCCCGGACCAAGTCGGGAAGGATCATAGTTGGGAAAGTGCTCTTGTTCCTCATCTGAATTCCAAGGCCCCCGCACATCTGTATCACTTGTGTCCTCTCGTCACTCGGGTTGGCCTTCTTGACCATCTGAGAACGACACGTGAATATGTGCTTGAAGAGACCCCAGTGTGGTCGGCAGCTCAGGAAGTTCTCGCACATGGACACGAAAGCGGCAAGGTACATGATGGTGTTCGGGGAAAAGTGGTGGACTTGAGCCCCAAAGAAGTTCAGGAAACCTCGGAAAAAAGGATGGGGAGGCAAAGAAAACCCATGGTCGACATGAGGGGAAGGAGAACGCACTCACCCTCCTGCGGCTGCGGCTCAGTCTCGTTCCCCGGGAGCCGCGCCAATTCGTGGGGGATCAGTCCCCCCAACCAAGTCATCGATATCATCTTGGCTGATTGTCGAGCGAATCCAGTCGCCCTGGATCCAGCCAGGCGATAGGCCAGACCTCGACGAAGACCCACCCGGCTGGTCCTCTTCCCTTTCGCCTTCGCCGTCACCTTCTTCCCACGCTCCAACGCCACCGTCTTCTCCTTCCCCATGGCAGTGGATCGAGTTCAAGCAGGGCGACGACGCCGAGAGCAGAGGCAGATGCGGTGGAGAAAACAGAGGAGGAAGGGGAACAATGAGAATGCACTGTGCAAAAATTCCCGTCCAACGCCTTATATGAGGGCATTTCCGAGTGGCTGGCTCATGGGCCCAGGCGATCCGATCAAATCCCGCAACAGTCGCGCGCGCAATACGTGGCGAAAAAGGTGGCATGGAGATCGAGGCGGCCTGCCTAATCCGTCCCGATTACTACAGCCTCCCCTGTCCGGCGCGCTTCCCAAAATTTGAATCCCGTGAAATCCGTAGACAGCAGAGCAACCCGTCAGACGAAAGATTTTTCCCATATCAACACTCGAAGCTCAACAATGAAAGTTCACTCGACAAAACCAAGAATGGATCAAGGCGAGTGAACAAGCAGTTGAAGTCATCCTGAATGTTCATTCGAACTCTGGACAAGACATTTCCAAAGCACAAAAGCTAAATCGGAGAGGTTATCAACTCCTTCTCCACTCGAACCCTGAACCATTCGGGGGCTAATGATGAGGCTATGTACCTAGGGTAGGGTCATAGGCCTGACCTAGACACCTCCCCCTAGGACATCACCCTAAAGCCAGAATCATTCAAAGGGTACCATCATCCACTCGATCAGAGACGTTCCACTCGAAAGAATCAATGTCACTCGACCGTCACAGAAGCCACTCGACGAGCAGAAGATCTAAAGCCACTCTGCACCAACAACAGTCGAGCATTTACTTATAGGCTTAATTGTCATTTATAGCACTTAATGGCTAGCGTTACCAGTAACATTCCTCTCTTAATGAACATTGAACCCTGTGTAACAGAGGGGAGCAGGGGTCCTGGCGCACTCTATATAAGTCACCCCCTCCTTTGGGACAAGGGTTCGCATCTTTTGTAAACACACACACACACACACACACATATAATCCAGTCGACCGCCTCAGGGCACCAAGACGTAGGGCTGTTACTTCTTCTGAGAAGGGCATGAACTCGTAAAACTCGTGTGTACAACTACTCCATAGCTAGGATCTTGCCTCCTCATACCTACCCCCATTCTACTGTCATTCTTAGATCCACAACAGATACCGCATATAGGAAGGTATGGTGGACTCATATGGAATAACTTTTGGGGGTTTATGGAGTTGGATGCACAAGCAGTATTCCCGCTTAGTACAAGTGAAGGCTAGAAAGAGACTGGGAAGCAACTAGCTAGAGAGCAACAATAGTCATGAACATGCATTCAAATTAATCAACACTGAATGCGAGCATGAGTAGGATATAAATCACCATGAACATAAATATCATGGAGGCTATGTTGATTTTGTTTCAACTACATGCATGAACATGTGCCAAGTCAAGCCACTTGAATCGTTCAAAGGAGGATACCACCCTATCATACTACATCACAACCATTTTAATATCATGTTGGCACGCAAGGTAAACCATTATAAACTCCTAGCAAATTAAGCATGGCATGAGCAACTATAATCTCTAATTGCCATTGCAAACATGTTTCATTCATAATAGGATGAATCAGGAACGATGAACTAATCATATTTACAAAAACAAGAGAGGTCGAGTTCATACCAACTTCTCTCATCTCAATTAGTCCATCATACATCGTCATTATTGTCTTTCACTTGCACAACCGAATAGTGTGGACAATAATAATAGTGCACGTGCATTGGACTAAGATGGAATCTGCAAGCATTCAATTCAAGGGAGAAGACAAGGTAATATGGACTCTTTATTAGATCCACAATAACGCATATAAGAGCCACTCAACAATTTCATTAAGGTCTTCTCCTCTCGACCCCCCAAAAAAGAAAAGAAACAAAACTATTTACACGAGAAAGCTCCCAACAAGCGAAAGAAGAACGAGAAATCTTTTTGGGTTTTATTTTTAATTACTACTACTACTACAAGCATGGAAAGTAAACTAGCTAAAAGCTACAACTAATTTTTTTTATTTTCTAAAGGTTTTTCAAACACACAAGAAGAAGGCTTAAAAAGAAAATAAACTAGCATGGATGATACAATGAAAAAGTATGAGCACCGACAACTGGCATGAGTGTGTGAACATGAATGTAATGTCGGTGAGAAATACGTACTCCCCCAGGCTTAGTCTTTTGGCCTAAGTTGGTCTATGCCCATGGGTCAAAGTGATCCCCTCCAGTGTACTGAGGAGGGTCCTCGGGGTGCCACTAGTGAGCGATCTCCTCCGGATCCCACTGATAAACAGATCGACGGTGAGGATCAAATGGTGGCTCCGGCTCAGGCTCTGGAGTTGATGTCATACTCCGGTATGCATAAACGGCCTCCGGCAAAACAAGGTATGTGCCTGAAAATACGTTGACCAAAGAGGGAGCAGGCAAGGTAATAGTCTCAAAGTAACTTTTATCAAATATCAGTCTATAGGTAAGCATCTTCTTCTTATTCTTAACAATAAAATCATGTGCTACCATACTCTTATAATCTAGAAAAATAGGAGGCAACAACTTTTCCTCTTTCTCATAATGCCTAATAGGTATGTTAAAGTGTGCAGGAAGGCGCGAGGCAAAGATGCCTTCAAAGACGGGACCCTTTGTACGGTTCGAATTTAACCGTTTAGCAACAATAGCGCCTAAACTAAAAGTGGTATCACGAAACAAAGCATGGCGCAAAATAACAATATCAGGGGCACTAAGGTTTCCACAGTTCCCGTGACCAATTAATAATCTACTAGCAAATATTGCAAAGTAACGTAGAACAGGAAAATGTATGCTAGTAATTCTTGCATCAGAAACTTTCCTCATTTCCCCTACAACAATCATATCAATAAATCCTTCCACATCATTACGATGTGGTTCCTCTATGCTTCCCTCAAAGGGTATCTTACAGACCCGGCAAAAATCATATAGTGACATCCCCTTAACCTCATCATATAAATGAAATTCCACTGAAGGTGGTGATCTCCTAGCATGGAAATGAAAATTTTGCACACAAAAATTAGTGAGTAGGAGATACTGTTCGAGCTAGTCATGGAGGAAATTGGTGAGGCCTGCATTCTCAGCCAAATAGTAAAAATGTTCATAAATCTCGGCTTCTCTCAAGAACTCATCACAAGGCCATTCGCACGGTCGAACTTCCGCAGTACGAGGGAGATTATATTTAGGCTTCTTATTCTCTTCACTTTTCTTATCCTTCGAGCTTCGACTCGAAGAGCCCCTCAAAAATCTCTTCATCTTTTTCTGAAAATTTCTGAAATTTTTAGTAACTCAAAATAAAAGTGAACCAAACTCAACAAAATTGATAGCAACTACTCCTACAAGTGCCTAGTGGCTATATCATGCATTAAAACTAGTTTTGACCACATAAATTTGACATGCAAGCTCAAGAACAGGGTCACCTAAGCAGCAAAAATTTGCAATAAATAGAGCACTAGAACAAAAACTAATTGGACCATTGAAGGAGTCACATACCAAAGAACAATCCCCCAAAGCAGTTTTGTGAATGGAGTTTTGAGCAAGGAGATCGAAAATGGCAGCAAGATGAGCTAGAACTCGGGTTTGAGCTGGTGGAGGATTTTTTTCTGGAGGAAGATGAAGTGTGTGGGTGCAAGAATAAGTGGAGGGGACCCACGTGGGGTCCACGAGGCAGGGGGCGCGTCCTCCACCCTCGTGGGCACATGATGGGTCCCCTGGTGTGTTCTCAGTGCCAATAATTCTTAAATATTCCAGAAAAAATCATATTAAATTTTCAGGACATTTGGAGAACTTTTATTTTTGGGGTATTTTTATTGCAAGAATAATTCAGAAAATAGATAGCAAATACTATTTTTACTTTATGTAAACTAAATAAAAGAAAGTAAAAAGAGGGTACAGAAAGTTGTGCTTTCTAACTTCATCCATCTCATGCTCATCAAAAGGAATCCACTAACAAGGTTGATCAAGTCTTGTTAACAAACTCATTCTGAATCGCATGAAACCAGAGAATTTTCGAATAACACTAGGTTACCTCAACGGGGATATGCACATCCCCAACAATAAGAATATCATATTTCTTCTTAGCAGTAGGAATAGGAAATTCAAAACCTCCAATAGTAATTGTTGGAATTTTTCTAATAGAATTGATACTGTGGACTTGAGGTTGTTTCCTCGGAAAGTGTACCGTATGTTCATTACCATTAACATGAAAAGTGACATTGCCTTTGTTGCAATCAATAATAGCCCCAGCAGTATTCAAAAAGTGTCTACCAAGAATAATACACATACTATCGTCCTTGGGAATATCAAGAATAACAAAGTCCGTTAAAATAGTAACGTTTGCAACCACAACAGGCACATCCTCACAAATACCAACAGGTATAGCAGTTGATTTATCAGCCATTTGCAAAGATATTTCAGTAGGTGTCAACTTATTCAATCAAGTCTACGATATAAAGAGAGAGGCATAACACTAACACCGGCTCCAAGATCACATAAAGCAGTTTTAACATAGTTTCTTTTAATGGAGCATGGTATAGTTGGTACTCCTGGATCTCCTAGTTTCTTTGGTATTCCACCTTTAAAAGTGTAATTAGCAAGCATGGTGGAAATTTCAGCTTCCGGTATCTTTCTTTTATTAGTAACAATATCCTTCATGTACTTAGCATAAGGATTCATTTTAAGCATATCAGTCAAACGCATATGCAAAAAAGATAGGTCTAATCATTTCAGCACAAGGTAGTCAGAATCCCGACTCGATTGCTAGAATCCTATGACTTCACGACCCTACGGAAGCATGTCGATCCAAATCCCACTATGAATCCGGACCAGGTAGAATCCATGTTGAGTCGCGATCCAAATCATAAAATCCTGTACAAAACTGTACAATCCTGACTATGCTATGGACTATGTCCGATTCTACTAATTTATCTAAGCCATTTATTTAGTTGTAGCAGAATAGTATGCCACTATCCATACCCATTTTCCTATACCTCATGGACCTTTATTCCCTTCCCAAGCGCAAACGCTCAGCCACCGACACCTTTGATCTAGCTCTCAGAAACCCTAGATCGAAATTGAGGATCAGGCTTGTCGACATATGGAATTGGTATGAAAAGGAGGATGCTTCAAGACTGATCAGAGAAGGAGAGCAAGACCTTTCAAGGTTTAGCACTGCAGGTCAGATAGACAAGTGATCGATATTCTCGCACTCTAAAAAGAACCTAAGTAAATTTCTTGCATTGAAGGCTTAAATTTTCTACATATTTCCCTCTCATATATGATGCATACATGCAAGCTAGATGGTAGGTTAGCCATAAAAAAGTGGAATACAACTAGCATTTATGTGTACATTCTTTGCTCCATATTTAGTGTTAAAACTCTATAGAACCCATATAAATTTCTTGTGTGCATACAAAATATCCTATTTGAGTAAATCTAGTAGAATCCTCGATTCCACAACTCGATCTTACGACTCGATTCTGTTTGAGGAAAATCGATTCGACTCCGAATCCCGACTCTGACTACCTTGTTTCAGCAAAGCGCTTACAATCCTCATCATCCTTTTTCTTGGATGATTTAGGAGGAAAAGGCATGGGTTTCTGAACCCATGGTTCTCATTCTTTACCGTGCTTCCTGCTACCTCTTGAGCACAGCGTTGGTTTTCCCTTGAAGAGGAAAGGGTGATGCAGCAAAGTAGCGTAAGTATTTCCCTTAGTTTTTGAGAACCAAGGTATCAATCCAGTAGGACACTACACACAAGTCCCTCGTACCTACACAAACAAATAAGAACCTCGCAACCAACGCGATAAAGGGGTTATCAATCCCTTCACGGTCACTTATGAGAGTGAGATCTGATAGAGATAATAATAATAAGATAATATTTTTGGTATTTTTATGATATAGATTGACAGTAAAGATTGCAAAATAAAAGGTAATAGAAGTAGCTTGTTGACGGGAGATCAATATAAAGGAGAATAGACCTGGGGGCCATAGGTTTCACTAGTGGCTTCTCTCAAGATAGCATAAGTATTACAGTGGGTGAAAAAATTACTGTCAAGAAATTGATAGAAAAGTGCATAATTATGAGAATATCTAGGCATGATCATGTATATAGGCATCACGTCCGTAACAAGTAGACTGACTCCTGCCTCCATCTACTACTATTACTCCACACATCGACCGCTATCCAGCATGCATCTAGAGTATTAAGTTCATCAGAACAGAGTAACACATTAGGTAAGATGACATGATGTAGAGGGATAAACTCAAGGAATATGATATAAAACCCATCTTTTTATCCTCGATGGCAACAATACAATACGTGTCGTTTCCCTTTCTGTCACTGGGATCAAGCACCGCAAGATTGAACCCAAAGCTAAGCACTTCTCCCATTGCAAGAAAGATCAATCTAGTAGGCCAAACCAAACTGATAATTCGAAGAGACTTGCAAACATAACCAATCATACATAAAAGATTTCAGAGAAGAATCAAATATTGTTCATAGATAGACTTGATCATAAACCCACAATTCATCGAATCCCGACAAACACACCGCAAAAAGAGTTACATCAAATAGATCTCCAAGAAGATCGAGGAGAACTTTGTATTGAGAATCAAAGAGAGAGAAGAAGCCATCTAGCTAATAGCTACGGACCCGAAGGTCTGAATTAAACAACTCACACATCATAGGAGGGGCCATGGAGTTGATGTAGAGGTCCTCCATGGTTGATGCCCCCTCCGGCGAAACTCCAGAAAAGGCCCCAAGATGGGATCTCTTCAGTACAGAAGGTTGCGATAGTGGAAATAGGGTTTCGTGGTGCTCCTGGATGTTTTCGGCGTATATGAATATATATAGGAGGAATAAGTTGGTCGGTGGAGCCACGAGGGGCCCATGAGGGGGGAGGGCGCGCCCCCCTGCCTCATGGCCTCCTTGTTGGTTGCTTGACGTCCACTCCAAGTCCCCTGGATCACGTTTGTTCCAAAAATAACTCTCCCGAAGGTATTATTCCGTTTGGATTCTGTTTGATATTCCTTTTCTGTGAAACACTGAAATAGCCAAAAAATAGCAATTTGCACTGGGCTTTGGGTTAGTAGGTTAGTCCCAAAAATAATATCAAAGTGTAAAATAAAGCTCATTAACATCCAAAACAGATAATATAATAGCATGGAACAATAAAAAAATTATAGATACGTTGGAGACGTATCAAGCATCCCCAAGCTTAATTCCTTCTCGTCCTCGAGTAGGTAAATGATAAAAACAGAATTTTTGATGTGGAATGCTACCTAGCATATTTTTCAATGTAATTCTCTTTATTGTAGCATGAATGTTCAGATCCAAAAGAATCAAGACAAAAGTTTAATATTGACATAAAAATAATAATACTTCAAGCATACTAATTAAACAATTATGTCTTCTCAAAATAACATGGCCAAAGAAAATCCATCCCTACAAAATCATATAGTTTGGTCATGCTCCATTTTCATCACACAAGAATGCTCTCATCTTACACAACCCCGATGACAAGCCAAGCAATTGTTTCATACTTTAGTAATCTCAAACTTTTTTCAACTTTCACGCAATACATGAGCATGAGCCATGGATATAGCACTATGAGTGGAATAGAATATGATGATGGGGGTTATGTGGAGAAGACAAAAAAGGAGAAAGTCTCACATCGACGAGGCTAATCAACGGGCTAGGGAGATGCCCATCAATTGATGTCAATGCAAGTAGTAGGGATTGCCATGCAACGGATGCACTAGAGCTATAAATGTATGAAAGCTCAACAAAAGAAACTAAGTGGGTGTGCATCCAACTTGCTTGCTCATGAAGACCTAGGGCATTTGAGGAAGCCCATTGTTGGAATATACAAGCCAAGTTCTATAATGAAAAATTCCCACTAGTATATGAAAGTACAAAACAAGAGACTCTCTATCATAAAGATCATGGTGCTACTTTGAAGCACAAGTGCGGAAAAAAGGATAGTAGCATTGCCCCTTTTTTTTTGGGCCTTCCCTTTTTTATTTGGCCTTTCTTTTTTTTATTTGGGACAATGCTCTATTAATGATGATCATCACACTTCTATTTATTTACAACTCAATGATTACAACTCGATACTAGAACAAAGTATGACTCTATATAAATGCCTCCGGGGGTGTACCGGGAAGGGCAATGAATCAAGAGTGACATGTATGAAAAATTATGAATGATGGCTTTGCCACAAATACGATGTCAACTACATGATCATGCAAGGCAATATGAAAATGATGATGTGTGTCATGATAAATGGAACGGTGGAAAGTTGCATGGCAATATATCTCGGAATGGCTATGGAAATGCCATAATAGGTAGGTATGGTGGCTGTTTTGAGGAAGATATAAGGAGGTTTATGTATGACAGAGAGTATCATATCACGGGGTTTGGATGCACCGGCAAAGTTTGCACCAACTCTCAATGTGAGAAAGGGCAATGCACAGTACCGAAGAGGCTAGCAATGATGGAAGGGTGAGAGTGCATATAATCCATGGACTCAACATTAGTCATAAAGAACTCACATACTTATTGCAAAATCTACAAGTCATCAAAAACCAAGCACTACGCGCATGCTCCTAGGGGGTAGATTGGTAGGTAAAGACCATCGCCCGTCCCCGACCGCAACTCATAAGGAAGACAATCAAATAACACCTCATGTTTCAAATTTGTTACACAACGGTCACCATACGTGCATGCTACGGGACTTGCAAACTTCAACACAAGTATTTCTCAAATTCACAACTACTCAACTAGCACAACTCTAATATCACCACCTTTATATCTCAAAATAATTATCAAGTGTCAAACTTCTCCTAGTACTCAATGCATTTTTTATGAAAGTTTTTATTATACTGATCTTGGATGCCTATCATATTAGGACTAAATTCATAACCAAAGCAAATTACCATGCTGTTCTAAATGACTCTCAAAATAATATAAGTGAAGTATGAGAGATCAATAATTTCTATAAAATAGAACCACCACCGTGCTCTAAAAGATATAAGCGAAGCTCTAGAGCAAAATTATCTAGCTTAAAAGATATAAGTGAAGCACATAGAGTTTTCTAATAAATTCTGATTCATGTGTGTCTCTCCCAAAAGGTGTGTAAAACAAGGATGATTGTGGTAAACTAAAAAGCAAAGACTCAAATCATACAATACGCTCCAAGCAAAACACATATCATGTGGTGAATAAAAATATAGCCTCAAGTAAAGTTACCGATAGGGGCATCCCCAATCTTAGGCTTTTGGTTGTCCTTGAATTTTACCTTGGGGTGCCATGGGCATCCCCAAGCTTAGGCTCTTGCCATTCCTTGTTCCATAATCTATCAAATCTTTACCCAAAACTTGAAAACTTCACAACACAAAACTTCAACAGAAAATCTCATGAGCTCCGTTAGTAAAAGAAAACAAACCACCACTTAACGTACTGTACTGAACTCATTCTTTATTTATATTGGTGTTAAACCTACTGTATTCCAACTTCTCTATGGTTCATACACTCAAATACTAGCCATAGATTCATCAAAATAAGCAAACAACACACGAAAACATAATTTGTCAAAAACAGAACAGTCTGTAGTAATCTGTAGGTTTCGAATACTTATGGAACCCCAAAAATTATAAAATAAATTTCTGGACGTGAGGAATTTATCTATTAATCATCTTCTAAAATAATTAACGAAATAGCACTCTCCATTAAAAAATGGCAGCAAATCTCGTGAGCACTAAAGTTTCTGTTTTTTACAGCAAGATCGCAAAGACTTTTCCCAAGTCTTCCCAAAGGTTCTACTTGGCACAAACACTAATTAAAAGGATAAAACCACATCTAAACAGAGTCTATATGAATTATTTATTGAATAACAGCAAGTAAAAATATTGGGTTGTCTCCCAACAAGCGCTTTTCTTTAAAGCCTTTTAGGTAGGCATAAGATTTCAACGATGCTCACATGAAAGACAAGAATTGAAGCACATAGAGAGCATCATAAAACACGTGAAAAACACATATAAGTCTAACATACTTCCTATGCATAGGCATCTTATAGGCAAAAATATTGTCAAGGCAAGCAAAAACTAGCATATGCAAGGAAGCGGAAAGAAACAATAGCAATCTCAACATGACGAGAGGTAATTTAGTAACATGAAAATTTCTACAACCATATTTTCCTCTCTCATAATAATTACATGTAGGATCATAAGCAAATTAAACAATATAGCTATCACAAAACATATTCTTAACACGATCCACATGTATGCAAAGTTGACACTCTTCCAAAATAGTGGGATTAACATTAACTAAAGCCATGACCTCTCCAAACCCACTTTTATCAAAAACTTCATAAGATTGAACATTCTCCAAATATGTGGGATCTAAAGTTGACATTCTTCAAAACCCACTTTCAATATTGTTGCAAAAATTATAATCAAACTCATATTCATCATGGGGCTTAAATAATTTTTTAAGATCAAAAGAAGAATCACCCCAATCATGATCATTGCAACAAGTAGTACACATACCAAAACTAACATCCCCAAGCTTAGGGTTTTGAATATTATAAGCACAATTGACATTAATAGAATTTATACTATCATCATTGCAATCATGATTTTTATTCAAAGATCTATCGTGAATCACTTCATAAAGTACTTCATCGCAATTTTCAGATTCACGAATTTCAAGCAAAACTTCATAAAGATAATCTAGTGCACAAAACTCACTAGCAATTGGTTCATCATAATTGGATCTCTTAAAAAGATTAGCTAGCGGATGAGGATCCATAGATCTTAGGTTCTCTGTTTAGCAATAAATAAACAACTATTCCAACCAAATGAGCAAAGGTGCCAAGTAAGACATCAAAGCAAATGAAAAGACGAACAGAAGAAGGGTGAATAAAACGGCAAGGGTGAAGTGGGGGAGAGGAAAACGAGAGGCAAATGGCAAATAATGTAATGTGAGGGATAAGAGTTTGTGATGGGTACTTGGTATGTCTTGACTTGTGTGTAGATCTCCTCGGCAACGGCGCCAGAAATCCTTCTTGCTACCTCTTGAGCACTGCGTTGGTTTTCCCTTGAAGAGGAAAGGGTGATGCAGCAAAGTAGCGTAAGTATTTCCCTCAGTTTTTGAGAACCAAGGTATCAATCCAGTAGGAGACTTCACGCAAGTCCCTTGTACCTACACAAACAAATAAGAACCTCGCAACCAACGCGATAAAGGGGTTGTCAATCCCTTCACGGTCACTTATGAGAGTGAGATCTGATAGAGATAATAATAATAAGATAAATATTTTTGGAATTTTTATGATATAGATTGAAAGTAAAGATTGCAAAATAAAAGGTAATAGAAGTAGCTTGTTGAAGGGAGATTAATATAAAGGAGAATAGACCCAGGGGCCATAGGTTTCACAAGTGGCTTCTCTCAAGATAGCATAAGTATTACGGTGGGTGAACAAATTACTGTCGAGAAATTGATAGAAAAGTGCATAATTATGAGAATATCTAGGCATGATCATGTATATAGGCATCACGTCCGTAACAAGTAGACCGACTCCTGCCTGCATCTACTACTATTACTCCACACATCGACCGCTATCCAGCATGCATCTAGAGTATTAAGTTCATAAGAACATAGTAACGCATTAGGTAAGATGACATGATGTAGAGGGATAAACTCAAGGAATATGATATAAAACCCATCTTTTTATCCTCAATGGAAACAATACAATATGTGTCATTTCCCTTTCTGTCACTGGGATCGAGCACCGCAAGATTGAACCCAAAACTAAGCACTTCTCCCATTGCAAGAAAGATCAATCTAGTAGGCCAAACCAAACTGATAATTCGAAGAGACTTGCAAACATATTCAATCATACATAAAAGATTTCAAAGAAGAATCAAATATTGTTCATAGATAGACTTGATCATAAACCAACTATTCATCGAATCTCGACAAACACACCGCAAAAAGAGTTACATCGAATAGATCACTAAGAAGATCGAGGAGAACTTTGTATTGAGATTTAAAGAAAGAGAAGAAGCCATCTAGCTAATAGCTATGGACCCGAAGGTCTGAAGTAAACTACTCACACATCATCGGAGGAGCCATGGAGTTGATGTAGAGGCCCTCCGTGATCGATGCCCTCTCCGACGGAGCTCCGGAAAAGGCCCCAAGATGGGATCTCTTGGGTATGAAAGGTTGCGGCGGTGGAAATAGGGTTTCGTGGTGCTCCTGGATGTTTTCGGGGTATATGAATATATATATATATATATATATATATATATATATATATATATATATATATATATATATATATATA
>NC_041390.1:537427916-537440973 GCF_002162155.2 Triticum dicoccoides
AACTATTCTGCACACCACTTCGGCACTGCACGCTCAACAGAAGCGCACTGCATCATTTTGACGACGAGCACTGCAATAGAGACTAGTGAACTTCTCGTCGGAAAAAACTGCACGCGTTATTTTTTCGGTACTGTTTTCGCTCTAATTTTTAACCATTTATCGGAATGAGGCGTGTAATATACCATTGAAAAGCTATGGATTAGGCGCAACTTCGACATGTTGAACACTTTTCGAGATTCCACACGGTTTAAGAGCAGTTTTGAAAATAGTGCGGCGGATGACGAGTGGCAGCGAGCGTTTTTTTGTGTTTTTTTCTAAACCGCTTGTTGAAATGAAGCAAATGATACGCCATTGGATAGATATCGTCGAGGCACATCTTTTTCATTTATAAATCTTTCTCTAATTCATTACGGTTTAAGAGCAGTTTCTAATTTACTAAATCGCGGAACTTTGTTTTTCAATTTTTTTGAAATTTTCGGTACTGTTTTTGCTCCAGTTTTCTAACCGTTTGTCGAAACGAGACATATGATACACCGTTGGAAAGCTACGGACAAGGCGCAACTTTCATATGTTGAAATGGTTTTGAGATTCCTTATGGATTTTAGTTAATTTTGAAAATCGTGCGGCTGACTTCGAGAGGCAGTGGCTGTTTTTTCACGAAATTTTTATGAACGGCTGGTCAGAATAATTCAAATCATACGCTGTTGGAAAGATATCGACGAGACGCAACTTTTTCATGTAGAACACTCTCTCTAATACCTTACGGTTTAAGAGCAGTTTCGATTTTACCGAAAAGCGGACACTCTGTTCTTCGCGAGACCAAAATCGTCATATTTACTGCATCGGACAGAAGAACGCACTGCTTTAGACAAAATACCGCACTTCATTAGATGGGCAAGTGCACTGCATGGTTTCCTTTTGTTTAGACGTATTTTTTCTCGGACGGGGAAAGAGGAACGCACTGCTTCAGATGAAATACCGCACTTTATCGAACAAACAAGTGCACTGCATGATTTTTTTATGCGACGTAAATTTTCCTAAACGAGGTGAAGTGCACTTCATATCGAGTGTTGGTGAACCGCAATACTATGAAAAGTGACCCTCAAGACTACCGTAAATGGGTCATACTGCATCAGACAGAAAACCACATTTATTTAGACTAAAAACCGCACTTCATTGGACAGACAAGTGCACTGCATGATTTCTTTTTTGTGGGACATATTTTTTTTCCAAACGAGGTGGAGTGCACTGCTTCAGACGAAAACCGCACTTAATCAGACAGATAGGTGCACCGCATGATTTCTTTTTTATGGGACGTAAATTTTCCCAAACGAGGTGGAGTGCATTGCCTGATTACAGTGACACGAAATTTTCAAAAAAAGGACACAGAGAGCGGCAGCCAGCACGCCCGCGTACTGCATCGACCATGAGAGTTGTGTGCCTGGCGTGGCTTGGGGTTGGAGGCCAGCTCGTCTTCCACGGCGACCAGAGAAGAGGGAGAGAAGGACCAGTGGTTGGTCGGGGGTGGTCCGAGCTGCATGAGGGCCGCCACCGAGCTGCAAATGGTTCGCGACTGAGCTGCACGAGCCCTCATCGCCGTGCTGTTCACCACCGATTTTGTTGCTACAGAGGAGGGTTTGTGGGTTGGTTTCCTCACCTTCGATCCGGTACACCTAGTCGCTCAGCGGACTTCTCCCCCTGCTGGCAGGAGTCAAGGACCCCCAGGTAAAACGCTGGTGGGCTGCTCGTCAGGGGGGAACGAACTGCACTAGCCGACCGGCTGGACCACGACGTCCAACGTGCGGTGGTGCACATGCCCCTCCTCGTGCCCACCCACGCGCCAAATCCACACAAAGAAGCCAGAGAGCTTCGGATCCGGACGGGTTGGGGCGGATCTAGGCCATTGGTGGTGAGGGGAGGCGGTGGGTGTGCCGTGGGGCACGACGACGGGGGCGCGGGACTTGGAGGCGGCGGAGTTGCAGTGCCGGCGAGGTAGGGCCATGGCGTGGACGGGGAGGAGCCAGGAGCAGGAGCACCTTGGTGGCAGTGACTCTGGCTCTTCGTCGACGGAGTAGAAGGAAGGAGGAGAAGGGAGAGTGCTCGAGGAAGGCGAAGGGGAGGTGGCCGCGGCGGATCCGGCGGCGGGGCATTGCGAGGAGCCGTTGTGGCCTAGATCCGGTGGTGGGAGGCCACCGCAGCTTGGATCTGGTGGCGGCTGGTGCTGGGAGGTGTCCCGGGGGCGCGAGGACCATCGCGACTCGCCGGCGAGGGGAGAAGGTGGCGGGCCGGGCGCGGCGGGGCTGTGGCAGTTCGGCGAGGGCAGGGCGCGACGGCTGGAAGGTGGAGGAAGGTGGGTGGACCGATGGAGGGGGTGTTTGGGGGCGGTTGGGTGGGCACAGCAGGAAGAAGGTGAAGGTAGGGGATTTCGATGGCCTTTTTTATGCGTGCAGTTCACCACGCTGTTTTTACACGGTCCGGAAAATGTTAGCAGAATAAAAAAATGGTGTGCAGAATAATACTTTTAAGGGTATTATCATAATAGACCCACCATATATATATATAGGGTCGCGCTATTCGTCACCCTGGGTGAGGAATAATTATTCTTCACCCCCTCTATTTTACCATAAATGCACCGTAATTTTACGTTCCATAAATTTTGTCTTATTTCCGACGCAAAAAGGGACCGTAAGAAAATATATAATCATCATAAAAAATACGTTATGTTATATAAAATTACAAACGTAAAAACATAGTCTAAAATACACATAAACTGCAAATTTTCTTGTCTTATGACCTATATTTTTATTTTCTTATGTCAAATTTTACATAGTGAATCAATAGGAATGTAACTATTTGAATTCGAAACATAATTTAATTATGAAATGATCGTAAGATTACCTCGGGTGAAGAATAACTTATTATGCACCCTGAATGATGAATAGTAACACTGTATATATATATGACTCCTCTTTTGTACTCCTGGGAGTATGTACTCACATTCTTAATATACCTCATATACGCATTAATTATAACTCTTTATTATTCTCAATATACTTCACTAAATATTCTAAGATAACCCAATATGAGTTTTGTTGAAAAAATATTATCTGCGATGTATTTTTTGTAATATACTTTTTTCACGTACAAACACATCAGTATATACGTAAACATTTAAAAATATGTAGACTTACATGAATTTTTTTATGGAACTCATTTTGGGGTATCTAATAATTACTAATGAAGTATATTAAAAATAATAAAGTGGTATAAAAGATTCATCTATGTGGTATATGAGAAGCGGGAGTACGTACTCTCAGGAGTACACAACCATTTTCCTATATATATAGGAGAAAGAAGTAGGTCGGTGGAGCCACGAGGGGCCCACAAAGGGGGAGGGCGCGCCAGGGGCTAGGCGCGCCCTCCTGGCTCGTGGCCTCCTCGTTGGTTGCTTGACGTCCACTCCAAATCCCGTGGATCATGTTTGTTCCAAAAATAACTCTCCCGAGGGTTTTATTACGTTTGGATTCCGTTTGATATTCCTTTTCTGCGAAATACTGAAATAGGCAAAAAAACAGCAATTTGCACTGGGCCTTGGGTTAGTAGGTTAGTCCCAAAAACAATATGAAAGTGTAAAATAAAGCCCATTAACATCCAAAACAGATAATATAATAGCATGGAACAATAAAAAATTATAGATACGTTGGAGACGTATCACTTCCTAGCAACAAAGTCTCTCTTATCATAACATTGATTCTTTGATTGTGGGTTATCAAGATCAACAGCGGGTTCAATCTCTACGTCATTGTTATCGCTAGTTTGAGCATCAACATGAACATCATTATTAACATTATCACTAGGTTCATGTTCATCACCAAATTGTGTTTCAGCATAACAGAAATAGAAATATTATTGGGATTCTCAGGTGTGTCAACGACAGGTTCACTAGAAGCATGCAAAGTCATATCATTTTTCTTTTTCTTCTTACTAGAAGAACTAGGTGCATCAACATTTGTTCTCTGAGAATCTTGCTCAATTCTCTTAGGGTGGTCTTCAGGATACAAAGGTTCTTGAGACATTTTACCCCCTCTAGTCATAACTCTAACAGCACTATCATTTTTCTTATTATTTAATTCATTGAGCAAATCATGCTGAGCCCTAAGTACTTGTTCTACTTGAGTGGTAACCATAGAAGCACGTTTACTAATAAGTTTAAGTTCACCTTTAACTCTAGACATATAATCACTCAAATGTTCAATCATATAAGCATTACGTTTCAATTGTCTACCAACATAAGCATTGAAGTTTTCTTGTTTAATAATAAAATTATCAAACTCATCTAAGCATTGGCTAGCAGACTTATAACGAGGAATAACACCTTTATCAAATTTATAGAGAGAATTTACCTTTACTACCTGTGTCGGGTTATCAGAACCATGTATTTCTTTAGTAGGTGGTAAATTCTTAACATCTTTAGCTTTAATACCCTTTTCTTTAATAGATTTCTTTGCCTCTTGCATACCTTCAGGACTGAGAAATAGAATACCCCTTTTCTTTGGAGTTGGCTTAGGAGTTGGTTCAGGAAGTGTCCAATCATTTTCATTACTCGGCATATTATTCAATAGCAATTCAGCTTGATCAATAGTTCTTTCCCTGAAAACACAACCAACACAACTATCCAGGTGGTCTCTGGAAGCATCAGTTAATCCATTATAAAAGATATCAAGTATTTCATTTTTCCTGAGAGGATGATCAGGCGAAGTGTTAAGTAATTGGAGAAGCCTCCCCCAAGCTTGTGGGGGACTCTCTTCTTCAATTTGCACAAAATTATATATTTCCCTTAAGGCAGCTTGTTTTTTATGAGCGGGGAAATATTTAGCAGAGAAGTAATAAATCATATCCTGGGGACTACACACACAACCAGGATCAAGAGAATTAAAACATATTTTAGCATCACCCTTTAATGAGAACGAAATAACTTAAGGATAAAGTAATAGCGAGTTTTCGCATCATTAGTGAACAGGGTGGCTATATCATTTAATTTAGTAAGATGTGCCACAACAGTTTCAGATTCATAGCCATAAAAAGGATCAGATTCAACCAAAGTAATTAACTTAGGATCGACAGAGAAATCATAATCCTTATCGGAAATACAGATAGGTGAAGTAGCAAAAGCAGGGTCATATTTCATTCTAGCATTCAAAGTTTTTTCTTTAAGCTTAGCTAATAATTTCTTAAGATCATATCTATCATTGCAAGCTAAAAAGTCTCTAGCAGTTTCTTCATCCATAACATAACCCTCAGGCACAATAGGCAATTCATATCTAGGGGGAGAATCTTCATCATCACTTTTATCAATATTATCAGTTTCAATCTCTAGCCCTAGCAAGTTGTTCATCAAGAAATTCACCTAGTGGCACAGTATTATCAATCATAGAAGTAGTTTCATCATAAGTATCATGCATAGCAGAAGTGGCATCATCAATAACATGGGACATAACAGAATGAATAGCAGGAGTAGGTGTCGCAAGTTTACTCAAAACAGAAGGTGAATCAAGTGCAGAGCTAGATGGCAGTTCCTTACCTCCCCTCGTAGTTGAGGGAAAAATCTTGGTTCTTTTATCTTTCAAGTTATTCATAGTGATCAGCAGATATAAATCCCAAGTGACTCAAAGAATAGAGCTATGCTCCCGGGCAACGGCGCCAGAAAATAGTCTTGATAACCCACAAGTATAGGGGATCGCAACAATTTTCGACGGTAGAGTATTCAACCCAAATTTATTGATTCGACACAAGGGGAGCCAAAGGATATTCTCAAGTATTAACAGTTGAGTTGTCAATTCAACCGTGCCTGAAAGACTTAATATCTGCAGCAAAGTATTTAGTAGCAAAGTAATATGATAGTAGCGGTAACGGTAGCAAAAGTAACAGTAGCAGTTTTGTAGTGATTGTAACAGTGGCAACGAAAAAGTAACTAATCAAAGAACAATATGTGAAAAGCTCGTAGGCAATGGATCAGTGATGGATAATTATGTCGGATGCGATTCCTCATGCAACAGTTATAAGATAGGGTGACACAGAACTAGCTCCAGTTCATCAATGTAATGTAGGCATGTATTCTGAATATAGTCATACGTGCTTATGGAAAATAACTTGCATGACATCTTTTGTCCTACCCTCCCGTGGCAGCGGGGTCCTATTGGAAACTAGGAATATTAAGGCCTCCTGAGGGAGTCTTGGATTAGGGGGTCTCCGGACATCCGGACTATATCCTTTGGTAGGACTGTTGGACTATGAAGATACAAGATTGAAGACTTCGTCTTGTGTCCGGATGGGACTTCCCTTGGCGTAGAAGGCAAGCTTGGCAATATGGATATGTAGATCTCCTCCCTTGCAACCGACTCTGTGTAACCCTAGCCCCCTCCGGTGTCTATATAAACCGGAGGGTTTAGTCCATAGGACAACATACAATCATACCATAGGCTAGCTTCTAGGGTTTAGCCTCTACGATCTCGTGGTAGATCAAATCTTGTAATACTCATATCATCAAGAACAATCAATCAGGACGTAGGGATTAACCTTCATCAAGAGGGCCCGAACCTGGGTAAACATCGTGTCCCCTACCTCCTGTTGCCATCCGCCTTAGACGCACAGTTCGGGACCCCCTACCCGAGATCCGTCGGTTTTGACACCGACATTGGTGCTTTCATTGAGAGTTCCACTGTGCCGTCACCATAAGGCTCGATGGCCCCTTCGGTCATCGGTAGCGATGCGGTCCAGGGTGAGGTTTTCCTCCCCGGACAGATCTTCGTATTCGGCGGCTTCGCACTGTGGGCTAATTCGCTTGGCCATCTGGAGCAGATCGAGAGCTACGCCCCTGGCCATCAGGTCAGGTTTGGAAACCTAAACTACACTGCCGACATCTGCGGAGACTCGATCATCGACGGATTCGAGCCCATGTCAGGTGCGCTGCACAATCACGACGAGCATGACATAACTCTATCGTCGGAAAATGTTCGGGAGATCGCATCTGCAACTACTCCGGCCTTCAATCCGGAGCAAATTGCGCCATCCGACAACAGAGGGATACACCCCACCATGGAGGCCGCATTCTCAGTGGCGATGGAGCCGGATACTGACTTCACCCCTTACAAGAGCCGTTGTCGAACCACTGGATTCGTCTCCAGCCACGGACTCCGAGCCGCCTGCATCCGTGCCTATCGAATCCGATGGGGCCCCGATCATGGAGTTCACCTCCGTGGATATCTTTCAGCACTCGCCTTTCGATGATGACCTAAATTCAATAAAGTCTCTCTCCTTGTCAGAGGAACCTTGGCCGAACTATGTCCGGCTAGAGTGGGATGCGGACGACGAAGAAATTCGTTGCACCCACCACCCACTTAGTAGCCTGTGTCGACGATTTAACCGACATGCTCGATTTCGTCTCTGAAGACATCAACGACATGGACGAAGATGCAGGAGACGAACAGGAACCAGTGCCCACAGAGCGTCGGACAGCCACTTCATCACATGACATATACATGGTGGATACTGATATGTCTCCAACGTATCTATAATTTTTGATTGCTCCATGCTATATTATCTACTGTTTTGGACTATATTGGGCTTTATTTTCCACTTTTATATTATATTTTGGACTAACCTATTAACCGGAGGCCCAGCCTAGAATTGCTGTTTTTTTGCCTATTTCAGTGCTTCGGAGAAACAGAATATCAAACGGAGTCCAAACGGAATGGAACCTTCGGGAACGTGATTTTCTCACCAAATACAACTCAGGAGACTTGGACCCTACGTCAAGCCAACTAACAGGAGGCCATGAGGTAGGGGGCGCGCCTGCCCCCCCCCCCCCAGGCGCACCCCCTGTTGCTCCACCGACATACTTCTTCCTCCTATATATACCTATGTACCCCCAAACGATTAGATACGGAGCCAAAAACCTAATTTCACCACCGCAACTTTCTGTATCCACGAGATCCCATCTTGGGGCCTGTTCCGGAGCTCCGACGGAAGGGGAATCGATCACGGAGGGCTTCTACATCATCATCCAAGCCTCTCCAATGAAATGTGAGTATTTTACCTCAGACCTACGGGTCCATAGTTAGTAGCTAGATGGCTTCTTCTCTCTTTTTTGATCTCAATACAATGTTCTCCCCCTCTCTTTTGGAGATCTATTCGATGTAATCTTCTTTTTGCGATGTGTTTGTTGAGACCGATGAATTGTGGGTTTATGATCAAGTCTATCTATGAATAATATTTGAATCTTCTCTGAATTCTTTTATGTATGATTGGTTATCTTTGTAAGTCTCTTCGAATTATCAGTTTGGTTTGGCCTACTAGATTGGTTGTTGTTGCCATGGGAGAAGTGCTTAGCTTTAGGTTCGATCTTGCGGTGTCCTTTCCCAGTGACAGAAGGGGCAGCAAGGCACGTATTGTATTGTTGCCATCGAGGATAACAAGATGGGTTTTTTATCATATTGCATGAAACTATCCCTCTACATCATGTCATCTTGCTTAAGGTGTTGCTCTGTTTTTAACTTAATACTCTAGATGCATGCTGGATAGTGGTCGATGAGTGGAGTAATAGTAGTAGATGCAGGCAGGAGTCAGTCTACTTGTCTCGGACGTGATGCCCATATACATGATCATACCTAGATATTCTCATAACTATGCTCAATTCTGTCAATTGCTCAACAATAATTTGTTCACGCACCATAGAATACTTATGCTTTTGAGAGAAGCCACTAGTGAAACCTATGGCCCCCGGGTCTCTTTCTCATCATATTAATCTCTATCACTTTATTATTGCTTTGCTTTTACTTTGCCTTTTACTTTTCACTTTGCATCTATATACCAAAAATACCAAAAATATTATTTATCATCTCTATCAGATCTCACTTTTATAAGTGACCATGAAGGGATTGACAATCCCTAAGGGCGTTGGTTGCGTTGAGCTATTGTTTTTGTTTAGGTACAAGGGACTCGCGCCTAGCCTCCTACTGGATTGATACCTTGGTTCTCAAAAACTGAGGGAAATACTTACGCTACTTTGCTGCATCATCCTCTCGTCTTCGGGGAAATCCAACGCAGTTGCCGAGGAGGTTTGTGCAAGTCAAGATTTGACTCCCGACAACGAGCCATATCTGGCGCCATTGCCGGGGAGTCTGCGCAGAAGTCAACATACCAAGTACCCATCACAATCCCTATCTCCCGCATTACATTATTTGCCATTTGCCTCTCGTTTTCCTCTCCCCCACTTCATCCTTGCTGTTTTATTCGCCCTCTCTCTCTCTCTATCCTCCTTCTTTTTCCCTCGCCTTTCTTCCGCTATGTCTGAATCCAAAAGGGTAGGGGGTTCTCTCCGGTGTTTTAGTACTTTGGACAACCCTTCTGTTCTCGCTAAGCTCATAAATAAAAATACTATGGAAAAACCTACCAGAGTTATCAATGAGAATCTTAATAATTTTGATGAAGATGATTCTGGAATTTTTCGTTATTTACTTGATGAATCTTTGAAAGATGCTTGGTATAGACTACTAAGAATAAGGGCTAGTTATGTGCCTCAATATCAAATTGAAGTCTACTTAAAAGGCTTTTATATTGCCCTTCCTTCCTCTTTTAAGCATGTCTTAGATTCTATATTTGAGGAAGGTTTTCTTGAAGGGGATGTCGTAGACACTTATGAAAAAATGAAAACCATATTTGGTCACCCCGTGAATGAGAAAGTTGAATCTACATCTCTTTTTCTCTCTTACCAAAATGAATCTATTAAAGAGATGAAGGCCAGTCTAGATACAAATTTCTGTAACATACTTAATCTTTGTTCTACCATTAATAGCCATGTTCTTTATCAAAATAGAAGGATTAATTCTATAAATATAAAGTTTGCTCTTTTCTTTCCTAATACCAAAGATGGCAATACCTAGATATATTCTTGCTTGTTATGCCTAGCTAGGGGCGTTAAACGATAGCGCTTGTTGGGAGGCAACCCAATTTTATTTTTATTCCTTGCTTTTTGCTCCTGTTTAGTAATAAATAAGTAAATTAGCCTCTGTTTTGGTTGTGTTTTTTGTGTTTAATTAGTGTTTGTGCCAAGTAGAACCGTTGGGAAGACTTGGGGAAAGTCTTGTTGAACTTGCTGTAAAAAACAGAAACTTTAGCGCTCATGAGAACTTCTGTAATTTTTATTTGGAGAGTGATATTTAGTTAATTCTTTTTGAAGATGATTAATATATAAATTCCTCAAGTCCATAAATTTATTTTAGAATTTTTGGTGTTCCAGATCTTGCGCTAGCTACAGATTACTACAGACTGTTCTGTTTTTGACAGATTCTGTTTTTCGTGTGTTGTTTGCTTATTTTGATGAATCTATGGCTAGTAAAATAGTTTATAAACCATAGAGAAGTTGGAATACAGTAGGTTTAACACCAATATAAATAAATAATGAGTTAATTACAGTACCTTGAAGTGATCTTTTATTTTCTTTCGCTAACGGAGCTCACGAGATTTTCTACTTTAAGTTTTGTGTTGTGAAGTTTTCAAGTTTTGGGTAAAGATTTGATGGATTATGGAACAAGGAGTGGCAAGAGCCTAAGCTTTGGGATGACCATGGAACCCCCAAGATAATCTAAGGACACCTAAAAGCCAAAGCTTGGGGATGCCCCGCAAGGCATCCCCTCTTTCGTCTACTTCTATTGGTAACTTTACTTGGAGCTATATTTTTATTCACCACATGATATGTGTTTTGCTTGGAGCGTCTTTTATGATTTGAGTATTTGCTTGTTAGTCTACCACAATCATCCTTGCTGTACACACCTTCTGAGAGATCCATACATAATTTGGAATTTGATAGAATACTCTATGTGCTTCACTTATATCTTTTGAGCTTTATAGTTTTGCTCTAGTGCTTCACTTATATCTTTTAGAGCATGGTGGTGGATTTGTTTTATAGAAATTATTGATCTAGCATGATTCACTTAGATTATTTTGAGAGTCTTTAATAGCATGGAAATTTGCTTAATAATAATATACTTGGTATTCAAGATTTGTAGAACTTTCTTTTGAGTGCGTTGAATACTAAGAAAAGATTGATGCTTGATAATTGTTTTGAGATATGAAGATGGTGATATTAGAGTCATGCTAGTTGATTAGTTGTGAAATTGAGAAATACTTGTGTTAAAGTTTGTGATTCCCGTAGCATGCACGTATGGTGAACCGTTATGTGATGAAGTCGGAGCATGATTTATTTATTGATTGTCTTCCTTATGAGTGGCGGTCGGGGACGAGCGATGGTCTTTTCCTACCAATCTATCCCCCTAGGAGCATGCATGTAATACTTTGCTTTGATAACTTCTAGATTTTTGCAATAAGTATATGAGTTCTTTATGACTAATGTTGAGTCCATGGATTATACGCACTTTCCTTCCTTCCACCATTGCTAGCCTCTCTAATACCGCGCACCTTTCGCCGGTATCATACACCCACCATATACCTTCCTCAAAACAGCCACCATACCTACCTATCATAGCATTTCCATAGCCATTCCGAGATATATTGCCATGCAACTTTCCACCGTTCCGTTTATTATGACACGCTCTATCATTGTCATATTGCTAGCATGATCATGTGGTACACATCGTATTTGTGGAAAAGCCACCATTCATAATTCTTTCATACATGTCGCTCTTGATTCATTGCATATCCCGGTACACCGCCGCAGGCATTCATATAGAGTCATACTTTGTTCTAAAAATTGAGTTGTAAGAAAAATAAAAAGTGTGATGATCATCATTTTTAGAGCATTGTCCCAAGTGAGGAAAGGATGATGGAGACTATGATTCCCCCACAAGTCGGGATGAGACTCCGGACGAAAAATAAAAAAAAAGAGGCCATAAAAAAAGAGAAAAGGCCCAAACAAAAAAAATGAGAGAAAAAGAGAGAAGGGACAATATTACTATCCTTTTACCACACTTGTGCTTCAAAGTAGCACCATGATCTTCATAGTAGAGAGTCTCTCATGTTATCACTTTCATATACTAGTGGGAATTTTTCATTATAGAACTTGGCTTGTATATTACAGTGATGGGCTTCCTCAAAATGCCCTAGGTCTTCGTGAGCAAGCGAGTTGGATGCACACCCACTTAGTTTATTTTGTTGAGCTTTCATATACTTATAGCTCTAGTGCATCCATTACATGGCAATCCCTACTCACTCACATTGATATCTATTGATGGTCATCTCCATAGCCCGTTTATAGGCCTAGTTGATGTGAGACTATCTTCCCCTCTTTTTGTCTTCTCCACAACCACCATTCTATTCCACATATAGTGCTATATCCATGGCTCACGCTCATGTATTGCGTGAACATTGAAAAGGTTTTGAAAATGTCAAAAGTATGAAACAATTGCTTGGCTTGTCATCGGGGTTGTGCATATTTTAAATACTTTGTGTGGTGAAGATAGAGCATAGCCAGACTATATGATTTTGTAGGGATAGCTTTCTTTGGCCATGTTATTTTGAGAAGACATAATTGCTTTGTTAGTATGCTTGAAGTATTATTATTTTTATGTCAACATGAACTTTTGTCTTGAATCTTTTGGATCTGAATATTCATACCACAATTAAGAAGATTTACATTGAAATTATGCCAAGTAGCACTCCGCATCAAAAATTCTGTTTTTATCATTTACCTACTCGAGGACGAGCAGGAATTAAGCTTGGGGATGCTTGATACGTCTCCAACATATCTGTAATTTTTGATTGCTCCATGCTATATTATCTACTGTTTTGGACTATATTGGGCTTTATTTTCCACTTTTATATTATTTTTGGGACTAACCTATTAACCGGAGGCCCAGCCCAGAATTGTTGTTTTTTGCCTATTTCAGTGTTTTGGAGAAATAGAATATCAAACGGAGTCCAAACGGAATGAAACCTTCGGGAACGTGATTTTCTCACCGAATATAACTCAGGAGACTTGGACCCTACGTCAAGCCAACTAACATGAGGCCACGAGGTAGGGGGCGCGCCTGCCCCCCCCCCC
>NC_041390.1:537441351-537456025 GCF_002162155.2 Triticum dicoccoides
GTGGCCCCCCTGTTGCTCCACCGACGTACTTCTTCCTCCTATATATACCTACGTACCCCCAAACAATCAGATATGGAGCCAAAAACCTAATTCCACCGCCGAAACTTTCTATATCCACGAGATCCCATCTTGGGGCTTGTTCCGGAGCTCCTCCAGAAGGGGAATCGATCACGGAGGGCTTCTACATCATCATCCAAGCCTCTCCGATGAAGTGTGAGTAGTTTACCTCAGACCTACGGGTCCATAATTAGTAGCTAGATGGCTTCTTCTCTCTTTTTGGATCTCAATACAATGTTCTCCCCCTATCTTGTGGAGATCTATCTGATGTAATCTTCTTTTTGCAGTGTGTTTGTTGAGACCGATGAAGTGTGGGTTTATGATCAAGTCTATCTATGAATAATATTTGAATCTTCTCTGAATTCTTTTATGTATGATTGGTTATCTTTACAAGTCTCTTCGAATTATCAGTTTGGTTTGGCCTACTAGATTGCTTGTTCTTGCCCTCGGAGAAGTGCTTAGCTTTGGGTTCGATCTTGCGGTGTCCTTTCCCAGTGACAGAAGGGGCAGCAAGGCACGTATTGTATTGTTGCCATCGAGGATAACAAGATGGTTTTTTTTTATCATATTGCATGAAACTATCCCTCTACATCATGTCATCTTGCTTAAGGCATTACTCTGTTTTTAACTTAATACTCTAGATGCATGCTGGATAGCGGTCGATGAGTGGAGTAATAGTAGTAGATGCAGGCAGGAGTCGGTCTACTTGTCTCGGACGTGATGCCTATATACATGATCATACCTAGATATTCTCATAACTATGCTCAATTTTGTCAATTGCTCAACAGTAATTTGTTCACCCACCGTAGAATACTTATGCTTTTGAGAGAAGCCACTAGTGAAACCTATGGCCCCCGGGTCTCTTTCTCATCATATTAATCTCTATCACTTTATTATTGCTTTGCTTTTACTTTGCCTTTTACTTTTCACTTTGCATCTCTATACCAAAAATACCAAAAATATTATTTATCATCTCTATCAGATCTCACTTTCGTAAGTGACCGTGAAGGGATTGACAACCCCTAAGCGCGTTGGTTGCGTTGAGCTATTGTTTTTGTGTAGATACAAGGGACTCGCGCGTAGCCTCCTACTGGATTGATACCTTGGTTCTCAAAAACTGAGGGAAATACTTACGCTACTTTGCTGCATCATCCTCTCCTCTTCGGGGAAATCCAACGCAGTGCTCAAGAGGTAGCAGATACACCCAAAGAAGGCAATGGCGAAGTGACAGTGGAGGATGGCCCCTCCAAGAAGCAACCCAAGCGCCGACGTCAGCGACGCCGCTCTAAGTCCCGCCATAGCAAAAATAGCGATAATAGCACAAGAGAAAATAACACTCCAGTCGACTCCAGAGGAAACGACGACCACATTGCCCCGGTGGTAGAGCACGATGAAGCTGAAAACAGCGAACATAGTATGGATCCGACGTTCGAACACGGCGACGCTGAGGATAAACCTCATCAAACCCCCTCTGGGGAGGAAAACAGTCCGGACGAAGATGCACACATCATCCCGGAAACGCACTTGGAGCAAGAGAACCTCCGCAGAAGGCTTATTGCCACATCGAGGAGTCTAAAGAAGCAGAAGCAAAGGCTTAAGGCCGCACAAAATATGCTCAACAGCAAGTGGAACAAAGTGCTCGACAACGAAGAAAAGTATGGTGGAAGTTACCACACAAAGAGCTATCCAAAGCGCAAGCTATTACCTGAATTCGACGACGAGGCCTCAGAGCCCACACAGCCAAAAAATGAAACGGCCAACCGGCCGAATCAACCACCTTGTGACCGTGATAGAGCGGCTAACAAGGTCGCACATAAGTCAACACACAATCTACGTGAGGACTTGCGCCAAAAATCCGGTACGACCAGATCCATCTATGGATCTAGGAAGCGCGCTTCGACACAAAATCAAAACCGAATACTACAACCGTCCGAACGCCATGGTACATCCAAATACAGGGGTGCCGCACACCCCTGTTTCACCAATGAGGTGCTAGACCATGAATTCCCAGAAGGATTCAAACCAGTGAATATAGAGGCGTACAACGGGACCACAAACCCTGGGGTCTGGATTGAGGACTTTATCCTCCATATCCATATGGCTCGCGGAGATGATCTCCATGCCATCAAATACTTGCCCCTCAAGCTTAAAGGACCAGCTCGGCACTGGCTGAAAAGCCTCCCCGAAAACTCAATTGGAAGTTGGGAGGAGCTCGAGGACGCTTTTCGGGATAATATTCAAGGGACCTATGTCCGACCTCCGGATGCAGACGATTTAAGTCATATAATTCAACAGCCCGGAGAGTCAGTCCGAAAGCTTTGGAATAGGTTTCTCACTAAGAAGAACCAAATCGTCGACTGTCTGGACGCCGAAGCCTTAGCAGCTTTCAAACACAGCGTCCGAGACGAATGGCTCGCCAGACACCTCGGCCAAGAAAAACCGAGAACAATGGCAGCCCTGACAAGCCTCATGACCCGCTTTTACGCGAGCGAAGATAGCTAGTTAGCCTGCAGTAGCACCAGCGACCCAAGCACATCCGAAGTCAGGGATGGCAATGGAAAACCACGACGCAACAAAAACAAGCGTCGAAATAAAGAAGATAGCCCAGATAATATGACGGTAAACGCCGGATTCAGGGGCTCTCGACCAGGTCAGCGGAAAAAGCCTTTCAAAGGCAGCAGAGATGGACCGTCTGGCCTAAACATGATTCTTGACAAACTATGTCAGATTCATGGCACCCCCGATAAACCTGCAAATCACATCCACAGACAATGTTGGGTCTTCAAGCAGGCCGGTAAGCTAAACGCCGAACACAAGGGAGGGGAGACACCAAGCGAAGACGAGGACGAACCTCGCCAGCAAAGCACTGGAGGATAGAAAAAATTCCCACCAGAGGTTAAAACAGTAAACATGATCCATGTGACGAAGAGGAGAAGCAAACATGCACTCCGAGACACACGCCCCATAGAGCCCGTCACCCCTAGGCCCAACCCCTAGTTGGCCTGCCCGATCACTTGTGATCATGGGGATCACGCAACAAGCATCTAGCATGAAGGATTGGCTGCCTTGGTGTTAGACCCAATAATAAACGGATACCATCTCACACGAGTCCTCATGGACGGCGGCAGTGGTCTAAATCTGATATATCAGGACACAGTCCGCAAAATGGGGATAGACCCGACAAAAATAAGCCACAGTAATACTACCTTCAAGGGAGTAATACCAGGCCCAGAGGCCCACTGTATGGGCTCTCTATTACTAAAGGTTGTATTCAGTTCTCCCGACAACTTCCGAAGCGAAAAGTTAACTCTCTACATCGCTCCATTCCGAAGTGGCTATCAAGCACTACTCGGAAGAACGGTTTTCGCTCGTTTTAATGCAATACCGCATTACGCTTCTCTCAAGCTTAAGATGCCCGGTCCACGTGGCACCATCACAGTTAGTGGAAATACTGAGCATTCTCTACGCGCGGAAGAATGTGCGGCGGCTTTAACAGCCGAGCACTAGACGACCTCACCAACCAGAAAAAATGACAGGTCGTGAAGACCACGGACACGGTTAGACGAGTCCGGAGCACCACTACATATACATGAGATTGGTTTACCCTCATAGATGGTACCACGGGCTTCCCGCGTGTAATCAGGGCTAGTCCGGCTCAACTTGACTTATCTTGAATTTTAATGGTTTATTGATAATAACCAATTTTCTGGCACGACAACTTTCATCTAAAGTTCTTCTCTTTTATAGATGACAATCGTGCTACACCCGTCCAGGACACGGCACAACAAAGACACATGCGCAGACGTGCAGCAGGGACCCACTCAAAGGTTTCTTTTCAGATTAAGACCCTGCGTAAACCTTTTTTTATTATCTCTTGTTGTTCACATCCTCCGGATACTCAATACAACCGAGAAGGATGCTGACGTTATTGGCATGTGGCCACATCAGGATATTGCACGTATCTGGACACTCGGGGTTTATTATTAAGGGCATTGTTCAGCCCGGCATATGTTATAAAGACCGAATACCTTAGCGAATGTTCGGTGTCGCGAGTTTGGCCTTATATGCATCAGCTCCGAATCATGTCTTTGGTCAAATGTTGGGTTTGCCCGGCTCCCATGTTTTGGTACCTTACGTTCCGCTATATGGGCTAAGGTAGCACTAGGAGAACTACTGCGATTGTGCCCTGGTTCATCCGGATGAGCACCTCAGTAGAGAAAGCCGAAAACTATCTGTCATGATAAAGCGCGAGACTGGTCAACCACTCGATGACTTAGCGGAATCTTCGGGATTCCTCCGCATTAATGAAGGGCCATTTCCCGGTCATGTACGTACACGCCCCGTATTCAGACGAGCGTGGAAGTACCAGGGGCTATATAGTAGTCCCATCGTCAAACTCCTATGGCTTAGTGAAAGTGTTAAAGCAATATAGTCCGATTGCCTCGTTCGCTGCGCTACCACCTCCTTCATGGACCAAGACATTGGATCAAGTGTGAATACGCGTTTTTGCGAACACCCCCGCATTATATGCGTGGGGGCTGAAGCCGATGACTTCAAACTTTCAGGTTATATACATATATACATAAACGACCGCACATGAGGCATCATAATACTTTCAGGCAAAAGTATAAACACAACCTTTATAATTCAATAAAACATTGTTTTTACAATGGGAGTACATGTCACTAGAACATAATATTCTTCGAGCACTGAGCCTCTATCGAAAGAGCGCCTTCAAGGACTTCTTCAAAGTAGTGGTCGGCAGCCACTCGGCCCACGGCCGAACCCTGTGTTGCAATAGTGGTGGCCTCCATCTCTGCCCAGTATGTCTTGACACAGGCAAGTGCCATCCACGCACCCTCTATGCACGCCGACCTCTTCATAGCATCGATGTGCGGCACAACACCAAGGAATTGTTGCACTAAACTAAAGTAACTATTCGGCCTTGGCCCTCCCTGCCACAGATGATCCACAACAGACCTCATGGCAAGTCCGGACAACCTATGGAGCTCGGCTCACTCGGCCATTCTCTCATTCAACAGCAGCGGATGCACTGGAGCATGGAACTGTGACCAGAACAACTTTTCCACTTCACGATCTTTTTGATCCTTGAAGTACTCGGCCGCATCAGCAACACTTGCTGCCAAATCCACGTATGCTTCTGCAGAACTCCATAGTTGATCAAGAGGCGCATACTTCGGATCTCCGAACTTAGTCCGCAACAAAAAGGGCTTCCCCGCCACGATATCCGCAGCTTGATGCAGCTCCTCCTTCGTCGATCTGATTTTGGAGTGGGCTTCCTTGGCTGCTACCATGGCCTTCTCTAGGTCCGTTGCCTTCGCTCGGCTTTCTTTTTCAAGAAGTTGCTAACGGTAAGCGGCATCTTTCAACTCAACGGCCATCTTGGCTATTCTTTCCTTGCTCTGGCAATGCGTGGCCTGTTCGGCCCTCAGCTCTTCGACCGCCTTTAGAGCGGCCGCATCGCTATTCCTTGCTTGTTCCTTGGCTCGGGCAAGCTCCACCCGAAGGGTCTCCACGATGGCAGCTCCATCTGCAGTCACAACATATTGAAGATACCGACATCATGCTCCTCTTACTATGTGTTGATCACCAGAGAAATCACTTACCATGTGCCTCGTCAAGCCGCTTGTTGACAAGCACGATGTCGGCATCTGCCGCATCAAGTTGCCGCTTTAGCTCGGCAAACTCATCAGTCCGGCTAGCCACCGGACCTTCATCCACCTGCACATAAAGGCAGTCTGGTTATTACTTGGAACTATGATCCTCTGTTTGCCGCCGTTTTCAACGGCAACCAGAGTCTCAGGGGCTACAATCTGCATAGGGCACACCTAACGTGTGCGGTACTATCAAAAACATACACCATTTCACATACCTCAAAGCCTTTCAGCAAACTCATAAAAGCTTCATGCAACCCGCTTTCGGCGGATGAAATGTTTTCAATTACCATACCCATTAGCGTACGATGCACTTCTGAGATGGCCGCTTGCTCTAGAAGATCCTTTAGTGCGTCCGACTGCACACTATACGGTTCCAGACTTTTTCTGTTGCTCTCTTTAGGAGCCGAATACTGAGCACTCCGGGTGGCCAAAGGATTACCCTTTGGCCTTGGCGGATCAGGAGAAGCCCTCCGCGACGACACTTCAGGGTCGCCCGCCTCATGAGGCGGGGTGGCAGGAGGAGGTGCTTCGCTCTCCATCATCTCCGGAAGAAGATCCCCCGAAGACGAACTCTGTCGAGAAGGGCTACGATCCGAACTACAAGATATAAGCTTCGGTTATTGTCTTCAGAAGTAAGGTAGGATATTTTCACTATTAAGTACCTTTTAATTACTTACAGCTCGGTAGAGGGCTGATCCCCTTGCGGACATTGTGCGGCAAGAGTACCCTCCGAGGCAGGACCCTCTGGCGAATATTTCTTCCCCCGTTTGGAAACCTTTGTTTTTGGGTCTTCAGAGGTGGTCCTCTTCCTTCCTCAGGGAGAGGGAATGTCAGATTCTTCTCCCTGGTTATCCTCCTTCGCGGAGGCACTAATTCCCCCGGTTTGGATGAGTAGTGAGTGAGGCCCGCTTTCAGCCTCTTTATTCCCCCCTTTATCTTCCCCTGAGGGCGTCTGATAAGGCGCCGGCTCGAGCATTCTATCTAGTACGGGATTGGCTAGGCCTTCGGGAAGGGGGGCCGAACACCTGATCATCTTTGCCTTGGTTATCTAGTCCTGGTCAAAGAGCGACTTTTCAGAATGATGTCATGATAAATAAAAAGACAGCGTGTTCGGCCATGGGATTACTTACTTGGGTATCAGGGCGATTACAACTCAGACCCGCATCTTCGGTGGTGTCCGGACACTTTATTTGGGGTCCGAAGAACAATTTGTACATCTCTTTGAGCGTCATGCCGAGGAAGTGCTGAATAGTTCGCGGTCCTTCCGGGTTGAACTCCCACATACGGAGGGGTCGACGTTTGCAAGGCGGGACCCGACAAACTAGCATAACTTGCATTACCGAGACCAGGCTGCCATCTCTCTCAAGGAGATCTTGGATGCGACTCTGCAATATCGGCACATCATTTACTAGCCCCCAGTTCAGCCCCTTGTTGATCCACGACGTCAGTTGTGGTGGGGGGCCTGAGCGAAAGGCAGGGGCGGCTACCCACTTGGAACTCCGGGGAGCTGTGATATAAAACCACTCCCGCTGCCACAAACTAGACACCTCCGGGAAGGAACCCTCTGGCCATGGAGCCTCAACGCTTTTGCTTATTACGACACCTCCGCACTCTGCGTGCCGCCCCTCGATCATCTTCGGCTTCACATTGAAGGTCTTGAGCCACAAGCCGAAGTGTGGGGTAATGCGGAGGAAGGCCTCACACACGATGATGAACGACGAGATGTGAAGGAGGGAATCCGGGGCCTGATGAAGCTATGTAGTTAGGGTAGGGTCATGGATCTGTCCAACATACCCTCCCCAAGGACATCTCTACAAAGAATCAGAAGCAGTCAAAGAGAAACCATCATCCACTCGACCGTGAAGATGTGCTCACTCGACCACCTTGAAGACACTCGACCACCAGAAGATGAGAAACCCTCCACTCTGCAACGGTCAGGACTTAAACCATAGCTTTATGGGCATTTACAGCACTTTACTGCAGATGTTACCAGTAACGCCCCTCCTTTATGAGCATTGAACCTTGTGTAACAGAGGGGAGCTGGGGTCCTGGCGTACTCTATATAAGCCACCCCCCTCCTCTAGGACAGGGGTTCACACTTTTTGTAATTCACACGCATATATTCAGTCGACCGCCTCCGGGCTCTGAGACGTAGGGTTGTTACTTCCTCCGAGAAGGGCCTGAACTCGTAAAACTCATGTGTACAACTCCTCCATAGCTAGGATCTTGCCTCTACCTTCCTACCCCCCTATTCAACTGTCAGTCGTAGAACCACGACAGTTGGCGCCCACTGTGGGGCAAGTGTCTTAGCGACTTATTGGAGAAGTTGCAATTTTTCCGATCCCCTTCATCATGGTTCCAGGCGGAGGTTTGGCTGAGGGCCGTGAGATCCGTCTTGGAGCGCTCATGTTTGTCGCCGACGACTCCGCTTGGCTTCAGGAGGCTCCACTCGATACCGACGTGCTCCCCGCCCGCGGGGCGATGCACTTTCGCGCGTGTGTCCGCGGCATCCTCCTGCGGCAACCGTCAACCCAGTATCAGTTGACCCCAGCAGCTTTCCCCCTCTCTGCGGCCTGCCGTAGCAAACGCTTTGGTCGGTCGAGGCTTCAGCGGTGGGTGAAGCATGCGGTGGCCCGCCAATCGGCCACCCCTCAAGTCGCGGCGATCGAGCCCGACGAATCTCTCTACGGCATGTTCGATCTATCGACTGGCTCCGTAGAGATGGCATCCGAGTGCGACAGCAGCGACCCAGCGGCAGAAGTCCTGATGGTCAATGGACCACGTAGTCCTCCTAGCTTCAATCATGAAGACAGAGGCGACGGGAACAGCGATCCGTCGCGCGTTCACGAGGAGTACCTCCCCGAACCCCTCTCCTCGCAGCAGAGGGAGGAACTTCATCGCCGGAACATGGATGCCCTGCATACTCCTATAGTTGGAGAAACCCCTGAGGCCCAGGCCTTGGAGCAGGAGCGCTTGGCCAACCTGGCTGAGCGCACTCGACGATCGCGCTCGACAACGTGCTCCTGAGTCCAGTCGACGCCAACTTTTTCCACCTCCGACTCAGGTATATCGAACCCCCATCCAGAATCTAGCAGCTGCTGTCCGGATAGCAGAGTCGATCCAACCTTCCCAATCAGAAGCTGGCCGAGGTCTGGTGCAGATCAGAGCCCTGCTCCGGGCAGTGGGGGAGCAGAATACGGTCGTATCTCAGTCGCGGAATAGGATCCATAGCAGATCCGTGGTTGCAGACATAGTTCAGTCGGCCCATAGCCCAAGATCACCCCCGAGGCGTGAAGGACGTGGAGATCGGTGTGATCAGTACAGGAGCCGAGAGAAATATGATCACCAAGCCGATCGCGATGATCGCCGTCGAGTGCCTACGCCTCCTCCAAGGAGTGGGTCATATGTGCCTCGGCAACATGAAGACAGACGCCCTCACAGTGTCGGACGAGGTATTCCAGTCGACCCCAGGGAGCCAGGCTTTGACGCGAGATCTATTCTCGTTCAGGGCTTGGTCGACAGAAATAGAGCTCACCGAGAGGGCCATGACAGAGATCCGCAAACCAGCAACAGGGCGCATGTCTCAGGTCCTGAGTGCTTCAGCAGAGCTATTAGAGCTGCGGTGATTCCCCCAAACTTCAGGTTGGTGACTGGAGTCAGTAAGTTCACCGGAGAGTCCAAGCCTGACACTTGGCTTGAAGACTACTGAGTGGCTGTCCAGATTGGTGGCGGCAATGATGAAGTGGCCATGAAACACCTTCCTCTGATGTTGGAGGGTTCGGCTAGAGCATGGCTGAATCAGTTAGCGCCTGGCAGCATCTATACTTGGGAAGATCTCTCCCGAGTGTTTGTCAGAACATTTGAGGGCACTTGCAAACGGCCGGCAGGTTTGATGGAATTACAGTGTTGTGTTCAAAAACTGAATGAAACTTTGAGGTATTATATCCAGAGATGGATCACCCTACACCACACGGTAGAAGATGTGTCGGATCATCAGGCAATTTGTGCCTTTAAGGAAGGCGTCAGGTATCGGGAGTTGAATATGAAATTCGGCCGGTCAGGAAATATGACTCTGGCTCGGATGATGGAAATTGCCACCAAGTATGCCAATGGTGAAGAAGAAGAGCGACTCCGGAGTGGCAAGCACAAAGCAGTCGCCCACGAAGCCGGAGGAGGAAACTCCGGTCGGAAATAGAAGCGCAAGGCCGAGCCAGCTGCTCCGGGTGAAGCCTTGGATGTGGTTCAAGGAAAGTTCAAGGGGAAGCCCAAAGGGCCGTGGAACCCCAAGAAAGTAAAAGATCAAGATGTAAATGACGTGTTGGATCTGCCGTGCCATCCACACCAAAAAAGATGAAGGTGATTTCATTTACCCAAAGCACACCACTCGCCAGTGTCGGCTCCTAATCCAGCAGTTCCGAGAGAAACAACCCAAGGAAAAGGAGAAGGAAGCAGACAAGGCTGAGGATGAGGGAGAGGATGATGATGGTTATCCCCACGTGAATTTCACTCTGATGATTTTTGCTGACGTTGAGAGCAAAAGTCGATTGAAAGTCATCAACAGGGAAGTGAACATGGTCGCTCTGGTGACACCCAGTTACTTGAAGTGGTCACAGACTGCCATTACATTCGACCAGTCTGACCATCCAGCGCACATCGCCACCCCTGGGAGGCAAGCACTGGTGGTTGACCCAGTGGTCGAAGGCACTCGACTGACAAAGGTCCTGATGGACGGTGGCAGTGGCCTGAACATACTGTATGCTGAGACGTTGAAGGGAATGGGCATTCCGATGCCCAGACTCAGTGAAAGCCATATGAGTTTCCATTGGGTCATTCCAGGCAAAAAGGCTGCATCCCTCGGTCAGATTTCACTCGACGTGGTTTTTGGTGATTCCAAAAATTACCGCAAAGAAAAGTTGATGTTTGAAGTTGTGGATTTCCAGAGTGCTTATCATGCAATTCTGGGCAGGCTAGCTTATGCACGATTTATGGCTCGACCATGTTACGTGTACCTCAAACTGAAGATGCCTGGTCCCAGAGGAGTGATCACTATCTCTGGTAATCGGAAGAAGGCAGAAGAGTGCTTCCAGAAGGGCTCAAAGATCGCCGATGCCCAGATGGCCGTGGTAGAATTGCATGAATACCAGAAAAATGCAGATCCGAGTGACTTGCTGCGAGCCAAGAAGCCAGCCACAGATTCAGCATTCCAGTCGTCTGGTGAAACGAAGTCGATTCACATTCACCCGACAGATCCCAATGCTGCTCCGACTCACATTTCAACCTCACTCGACTCCAAATAGGAAGAAGCGCTCATCCAGTTCCTCCATGAGAACTGGGACATCTTTGCATGGAAGCCTTCTGACATGCCGGGTGTTCCCAGGGGACTAGCTGAGCATCATTTGCGAGTCGACCCGAAGGTGAAACCAGTTAAAGAGCATCTTCGACGGTCCGCCGTCCAGAAAAGAAAGGCAATCGGTGAAGAGGTGGCTCGGCTTTTGGCAGCTGAGTTTATCCGAGAGATTTACCACTCCGAGTGGTAGCCAATGTTGTCATGGTACCAAAGAAAGACGACTCACTTCGCATGTGCATTGATTTCAAGCATATCAATTGGGCCTGCCCGAAAGATCACTTTCCTCTACCTCGCAACGATCAGATAGTCGACTCAACTGCAGGATGCGAGCGTTTGTCCTTTTTGGACGCCTACTCCGGGTACCACCAGATCCGTCTGTACGGACCCAACGAGATAAAGACAGTTTTTATCACCCCGTTTGGGTGCTTCTGTTATGTCACAATGCCATTCAGTTTGAAGAATGCCGGAGCCACATTCATGCAGATGATTCAGAAGTGCCTGCTCACGCAGATCAGTCAGAATGTGGAAGCATACATGGATGACATTGTGGTCAAGTCACGTAAAGGTTCCGACCTACTGACTGACCTTGCTGAAACTTTTGCCAACCTCAGAAGGTATGATATCAAGCTCAATCCATCAAAGTGCACGTTTGGAGTTCCAGGCGGAAAGTTACTCGGTTTCCTCGTTCCCGAACGAGGAATCGATGCTAACCAAGAGAAAGTAGGCGCTATACTCCGAATGAAACGCCCTGTGCATGTGCATGATGTCCAGAAGCTTACTGGTTGCTTGGCCGCCCTAAGTCGATTCATTTCTCGCCTCAGTGAAAAGGCGCTACCTCTTTACCGACTAATGAAGAAATCAGATAAGTTCGAGTGGACCCCAGAAGCTGATGCAGCGTTTGCAGAGCTAAAAGCCCTGCTTTCCACCCAACCGGTGCTTGCTGCTCCAATCAGCAAAGAGCCTCTACTGCTTTATATAGTAGCCACTGGACAAGTCGTCAGTACAGTACTTACGGTTGAGCGGGAAGGAGAAGGAAAAGCTTATAAAGTTCAACGCCCAGTTTATTATATTTCTGAAGTCCTGACCCCATCAAAGCAGAGATATCCTCATTATCAGAAACTTGTCTATGGGATTTACATGACCACGAAGAAGGTTGCACACTATTTCTCGGATCACTCTGTTACAGTCGTCAGCGACACTCCATTGTCAGAGATTCTGTACAACAGAGATGCAACTGGTCGAGTGGAAAAATGGGCGATTGAACTCCTTCCCTTGGATATCAAGTTTGAGGCAAAGAAAGCTATCAAGTCCCAAGCAATAGCAGATTTCCTGCCGAGTGGATCGAACAGCAACTGCCGACTCAAGTTCACTCGGAGCACTGGACCATGTTCTTTCACGGATCCAAGATGCTGAATGGGTCAGGTGCTGGGGTAGTTCTGGTATCCCCCGAGGAGATAGGCTCAGATATGTCCTCCAGATTCACTTTGATTCCTCCAACAATGAAGCAGAATATGAAGCACTCCTGTATGGGTTGCACATGGCCATCTCACTCGGCGTCCGTCGCCTCATGGTCTACGGTGACTCAGATTTGGTAGTTAATCAAGTGATGAAGGAGTGGGACGTCACAAGCCCAGCCATGACTGGTTACTGCAACATGGTGAGGAATCTTGGGAAGAAGTTTGAGGGGTTAGAGCTCCACCACATACCCCGACTGGAAAATCAAGCAGTCGATGACTTGGCAAAGATAGGTTCCAAGAGAGAAGCCATTCACAGCAATGTGTTTTTGGAGCATATTCACACGCTGACAGTTCAGGAAGATCCTTTTACTGAAGAACCCCCGCAACCTAAGAGCACCACAGATCCGACTGAAGTCGAGGTCCCGGCCGTGGTCGACCTAATCATGGAGGTTCTCGCCATTACTCCCGACTGGACAGTGCCCTACACTGCGTACATCCTCAAGAAAGAACTCCCATAGGATGAGGAAGAGGCTCGACAGATCGTCCGTCGATCCAAGACCTTTACTATAATAAGAGGACAACTGTTCAAGGAAAGCGTGACTGGAGTCGGTCAGAAATGCATAACACCAGAAGAAGGTCGAATGATCCTCAATGACATCCACTCGGGGACCTGTGGTCACCATGCATCCTCCCGGGCCATCGGGGCTAAAGCATACCGAGCTGGATTCTATTGGCCACGAGCAAATGAAATGGCGAAAGATATAGTCGACAGAGCGAAGGCTACCAGTTTTACTCTAACATGTCTCACAAGCCAGCATCAGCTCTGAAGACCATCCCCCTCATCTGGCCCTTTGCTGTTTGGGGACTGGATATGGTTGGACCACTGAGAACTGGCAAGAGCGACTTCACTCACGTGCTTGTTGCAGTCAACAAGTTTACCAAATGGATCGAAGCTAAACCTATCAAGAACCTTGATGCTAGCACCGCTGTCAGTTTTATCACATAATTGACATTCAGATATGGAGTTCCACACAACATCATCACGGACAACGGGTCGAACTTCGATTCCGATGAGTTCAGAGCTTTCTGTGCTTCTCAAGGCACTCGAGTCGACTATGCTTCGGTCGCTCACCCGTAGTCGAACGGACAAGCAGAAAGAGCCAATGGCTTAATTCTCAAAGGACTGAAACCCTGACTGATGCGTGATCTCAAACACGCAGCAGGCGCTTGGGTTGATGAACTTTCGTCAGTCCTGTGGGGCTTGAGGACAACTCCTAATCGATCGACCGGACGAACTCCTTTCTTCTTGGTTTACGGAGCCGAAGCTGTTCTGCCAAGTGACCTGCTCCACAACGCACCCCGAGTCGAGCTCTTCTCCGAAGAGGAAGCAGAACAGGCCCGGCAATATTCAGTCAATCTCTTAGAGGAGGAAAGAGAGATGGCCTTGATCCGGTCGACCACTTATCAGCAAGACTTGCGTCGATTCCACGCCAGAAATGTGAAGGGTCGAGCCTTTCAAGAAGGAGATCTGGTTCTTCAAGTAGACCAACAGAAACCACACAAGCTCGCCCCGACTTGGGAAGGCCCCTTCATCGTCACCAAAGTTCTTCACAATGGAGCATACCATCTTTACAGTATTGAGCATCAGAAAGACGAGCCACGGGCTTGGAACACGAAGCTGCTCCGCCCCTTTTATACTTAAGCACTCGTTCGAATAAAATGTAATAAGAAACACCTTTTGTAATTTGTTTATCAAAGACAGGAGCTTACAGTCCTCTCATTCGATTGTTGTGCTCTTATTTACTTCTGAAATCCCCCAGTGGGTGGGCTTAGTCGCGAATCCGTTTCGCCTAAGTTCGAAAGAAAATCCTACCGAGTGGAGAACAATCCTCCCGCTCGGGGGCTTGGCTGCAGTCCAGCACTCACCTAAGCTCTCTCACTAGGAGGCTTAGCTGCAGTCCGGTACTCGCCTAAGTTTGAAAAAAATCCTACCGAGTGGAGAGCAATCCTCCCACTCGGGGGCTTAGCTGCAGTCCAGCACTCGCCTAAGTTCTCTCACTAGGAGGCTTAGCTGCAGTCCGGTACTCGCCTAAGTTTGAAAAAATCCTACTGAGCAGAGAGAAATCCTCCCACTC
>NC_041390.1:537456144-537456669 GCF_002162155.2 Triticum dicoccoides
TTGAAAAAATCCTACCAAGTGGAGAGCAATCCTCCCACTCGGGGGCTTAGCTGCAGTCCAGCACTCGCCTAAGTTCTCTCACTAGGAGGCTTAGTTGCAGTCCGGTACTCGCCTAAGTTTGAAAAAATCCTACCGAGTGGAGAGCAATCCTCCCACTCGGGGGCTTAGCTGCAGTCCAGCACTCGCCTAAGTTCTCTCACTAGGAGACTTAGCTACAGTCCAGTACTCGCCTAAGTTTGAAACATATCCCTATCCGCAAGGACGATGAGGTGCAGGTCGACTGCAACCTTCTCCTTCGGAGCTGCGGCACAAGTACAACGTCCGTTCCATCCCCATCCGCAAGGATGACGAGGTGCAGGTCGACCGCAACCTTCTCCTTCGGAGCTACGACACAAGTACAACGTCCATTCCATCACTACCCGTAAGGATGACGAGGTGCAGGTCGACTGCAACCTTCTCCTTTGGAGCTACGGCACAAGTACAACATTCGCTCCATCCCTATCCACAAGGACGACGAGGTGCAGG
>NC_041390.1:537456679-537470143 GCF_002162155.2 Triticum dicoccoides
AGCTGCAGTCCGGTACTCGCCTAAGTTTGAAAAAATCCTACCGAGTGGAGAGCAATCCTCCCACTCGGGGGCTTAGTTGCAGTCCAGCACTCGTCTAAGTTCTCTCACTACGAGGCTTAGCTGTAGTCGGGTACTCGCCTAAGTTTGAAAAAATCCTACCGAGTGGAGAGCAATCCTCCCACTCGGGGGCTTAGCTGTAGTCCAGCACTCGCCTAAGTTCTCTCACTAGGAGGCTTAGCTGTAGTCTGGTACTCGCCTAAGTTTGAAAAAATACTACCGTATGGAGAGCAATCCTCCCACTTGGGGGCTTAGCTGCAGTCCAATACTTGCCTAAGTTCTCCCACTCTAGGGCTTAGCTGCAGTCCAATACTCGCCTAAGTTTGAAACATACCCCTATCAGCGAGGACGACGAGGTGTAGGTCGACTGCAACCTTCTCCTTCAGAGCTACGACACAAGTACAACGTACGCTCCATCCCTATCCGCAAGGACGACGAGGTGCAGGTCGACTGCAACCTTCTCCTTTGGAGCTATAGCACAAGTACAATGTACGCTCCATCCCTATCCGCAAGGATGATGAGGTGCAGGTCGACTGCAACCTTCTCCTTCAGAGCTATGGCACAAGTACAACGTACGCTCCATCCCTATCCGCAAGGACAACGAGGTGCAGGTCAACTGCAACCTTCTCCTTCGGAGCTACGGCACAAGTACAACGTGCGCTCCATCCCTATCCGCAAGGACGACGAAGCGTAGGTCGACTGGAGTCACCACTTCAGAGTTGCAACTCCAGCGCAAAGTCCATTCAAAGGCAAACGCAAGCACATTCGGAGATAAACCAAATTCGGATAAATCCTAAAAGTTCCGAGCAACAAATTAAAAGTATTCGGGCATCAAGCCCGAAGGAGTTCAACGGTTACAGCAATCACTCGGCATTCCAAGGCAAATTTAAAGCAGATTCAAGTTTCATAAGTTTGTTCACTCGGCTAGAGGAAGGCCGGCAGGCTCCACGAATGAGTCCAGGTCGATCCCATCAGCGATCCGAGTGGCGGCAGCAATGAAAGTCTCCATGAAGGACTGGAAGTCATGCTTATTGGTGTTGGCGACTTTGATCGCAGCCAGCTTGTCTTCACGAGCCTCCTTGCAATGAACTCGCACCAAGGACAGCGCCACGTCAGCACCACACCGGGCGGAGGATTTCTTCCATTCTTGCACTCAGTCAGGGATCTCGTTCAGTCGAGCCATCAGGGATTCCAGGTCATTTTTAAGCGTTACCCTCGGCCAAAGTGATGAGTCGATTCAGGAGACTACCTCCTTCAGGCGCACGAGGTAGCTTGTGGCGCTGGCGATACGAGACTCCAGTCGGAGCACATTCATTGTAGTCTCGTCACAGACTGGAGAAGCAATAGGGTCCAGACCCGTCTCGACCCTTCTAGTTTCCTCGTCGAAGTCTTGGCAGAATTCTGCAGCCAAAAATTAGTGAATCAACCGAGCAACATCTGATCACAAGCATCAACACAGTCAGTTAAAAGAAATACCTTCCAGCGTGAGATAGAGCTTCTTGGCAAGAGTCCTCAAATAAGCTTCTGTGTCATTCCTCTTGCGGATCGCAGACTCCAACTTTTCATTCAAGACAACCTTGTCCTTCTTCAGACTGGTCACTTCGCGGTTAGCTTCATTAAGACAAGATTTCAGTTTGTTCACCTCCCCTTCTAGTGTTCCGATTGAAGCAAGCTTCTGGTCTGCGAGAACAGTTTTATCTTGAGCTGCTTTTTGCATGGCGGCGAGGTCCGAGTCCTTCTTCTCCAGAGCCAACTTCATTTTCTCTGCAAAAGAAGCAATCGAATCAAAGAAGAGATCAAAGAAATATATTGAAAGTCAGTCGACAGTCAGTTACCTTCCATACCAGCGGCTTCGCCTTGAGCTTTTTTTAGATTCTGCTGGGCCAATTCCAAGTCTAGGTTGAGTTGCCTCTGCTTCTCCTCAAGTTCAGCAAACTTGAAAATAAGAGTACACGACTTCTGCAGAAGGCAAAAGACGGATCAATTGATAAGATCAAAGGTTGTTTACTTCCGAGTGAATAAAACCTAAAGAAGTTCACTTAGACCCCAGCCGACTGCACACAGTCGACTGCGGTCTTAGGGGCTACACCCAGCGGGTGCACTTGGCGTGCCCCCGCTGACTAAGACCTAACTCGACCGGTCCACCAGACCAAAAAAAGCTGTTCAGACCACAGTCGACTGCCAGCAGTCGACTGCGGTCTCGGGGACTACACCCAGTGGGTGCACTTGGCGTGCCCCCACCGGTTCATATCCTACTCGACCGGTCCTCCTGAGTCAAGTGTAAGAAAAAGATAGGAAAGTAGAACTCAGACCCCAATCGACTGCTAGCAGTCGACCGCGCTCTCGGGGACTACACCCAGTGGGTGCACTTAGCATGCCCCCACCGGTTCAAATCCCACTCGCCCAGACCGAGTGGAAGAACGAAATTACCAAAAACAACAAAACACCCAGTGGGTGCTCTAATTCGACGCAAACAACAGGAGATTGTGTAGATGAAGATTTTTCGGGTAACATATCCCCATAGAGCAAAAGCAGTCGGAAAGTCTACTCACCTGGACATTGGCCCGAAGAGCAGCGCTGGCGTCGTAGGCATCCTGGCTATTCTCATGTACTGTCTTCACCCGCTCCATCATCATGTCAGCTTGTCAGATGGCTTCCGCAGCCGCTTCCGACTGGTTGTTCGGGACGGGGTAGCTGGTGAAAAAGTGAGCAGAGGACCCAGGTGCGGCGGCTTGGAGCTCCGTGGCATGGAGTTGGATGACTGAACGAATCACAGGTGCAGTCGACGATGCGGGGTGATCACTCGACAAGGGTGCAGCGAAGGTCACAGAAGCCCTGCCCGCGTCTTCAGGTTGACAGACGGGAGGTGTTGTAGTTGGTTCTTGCCGAGACATCCTGCCAGCTACTACCTTCTTGCTCTTCTTGGGCTTAAGAGCCACATCTTCATCGTCATCCGGAAGATCGATGACGTTGGGTGGAGCTGCAAGGCAGATCGTTCGACCCCAAGTGAACCACTAGAACGCAATCGACCAAGGAATCAAGAACAAAATCACAAGAGTTTATACCTGGGTTGGAGGTAACTGCATCTTCCATCTCCCCGTCCCGGTACTAGAGAGAAGAGGTTCCTGACGTAGCAGCACTGCAAAGACCCGCATTCAGTCGGTTACGTCCGGTTAATCGAGTCGATGAAAAAGACAAGTCAGATGATTACCCGGAGATAGTGGGGATGGTCACTTTGATCCTGGGCAAAGCCTTTGGCAGTTTGGAGGAGGTAGCTTTCGGTGCTTTCGGCGCTGGAGGCGGCACAACTTTGGACTGCTTGGGAGCCTTCTCAGTCGGCATTGGAGAAGACGTCCTGGGACGCTTCGAAGATTGTCCAATCGGCGCGGCCACCAGGTCTGGAGCGCTCGCCGGGTCGTGAGCATGTTTGGATCTCCTCTCCCTGCGAGGGGGCGAGTCGACTTCCTCGTCATCAGTCGATTCATCGTCCTCCTCGGCATCCGAGTGTCCTTCGCCGCTCTCGCCCCCGCTCGCTTCTTCCTTGACGTCTTGCTCCTGCACTCCGTTGGGCATTGAGTACATGTCGATGAGGGCCTTTTATAAGGTCGTCCCCCGAGTGACTGACTGGTGGACCCAGACGATCTAAACAAATCCCACAACAGTCGCACGCGCAATACGTGGCGAAAAAGGTGGCGCGGGGATCGAGGAGACTTGCCTAATCCGTCCCGATAACCTTGGTTCCGTCCGTCTGGCGCACTTCCCAAAATTCGAATCCCGCGAAATCCGCGGAGAGCAGAGCAACCTGTCAGACTGAAGACAAACATCCTCTACATCATCATTCAGAATTCTACCGTGAAAATTCACTCGACAAAAACCAAGAATGGACCAAGGCGACTGAGAAAGGAGTCGACGTCGTCACCTCAACTCATTGTTCCAGAACAAGATATACTCATAGCACAAAGAATGGGTCGGAAGTGTTCCCAACTCCTTCCTCACTCAAACCCTGGTCCATTTGGGGGCTAATGATGAAGCTATGTACTTAGGGTAGGGTCATGGATCTGTCCAACATACCCTCCCCAAGGACATCTCTACAAAGAATCAGAAGCAGTCGAAGAGAAACCATCATCCACTCGACCGTGAAGATGTGCTCACTCGACCACCTTGAAGACACTCGACCACTAGAAGATGAGAAGCCCTCCACTCTGCAACGGTCAGGACTTAAACCATAGCTTTATGGGCATTTACAGCACTTTACTGCAGACGTTACCAGTAACGCCCCTCCTTTATGAGCATTGAACCTTTTGTAACAGAGGGGAGCTGGGGTCCTGGCGTACTCTATATAAGCCACCCCCCTCCTCTGGGATAGGGGTTCGCACTTTCTGTAATTCACATGCATATATTTAGTCGACCGCCTCCGGGCTCCGAGATGTAGTGTTGTTACTTCCTCCGAGAAGGGCCTGAACTCGTAAAACTCGTGTGTACAACTCCTCCATAGCTAGGATCTTGCCTCTACCTTCCTACCACCCTATTCTATTGTCAGTCTTAGAACCACGACAGGGCCAGATCATGGAAATCCAACCCATAATAGAACATGAGCCCCCTAACAAAGGGATCCAGAGTGAGGCCTAGCCCTCGGAGGAAGTGAGAGATGAACACAACACTCTCGTTGGGTTCGGGAGTGGGGATGACCTGCCCTCGAGCGGGAAGCCTGTGCGAGATTTCGGCGGTCAGATACCTGGCTTCTCAGCTTCTTGATGTCGTCCTCTATGATAGAGGAAGGCATCCACCGACCTTGGAGGTTGGATCCGGACATGGTTGAAGCTCCGAACCGCATGAACTGAGCCTTGGGTGTTGTAACTCGAGGCGGGGGAAGGATTCGATTGAGCACGAGAGGAAAAAAGGACAGGCCTTGGCCTCTTTATAAAGAGGGTGAATATCAAGCGTCCTTCTCGTGGCCGTTTTGGACTTGCCTAAAATCGAGGAGTCATACCAACGGGCACGAGTGGGTTGCCCACGTCCGTATTGATGAGAATCCCGTAATAAGGGGGACACGATCTCTGCTTTGACAAGACGTGTCAGGAAAATCGCCTCGCGATATGTGCAGTGCTGGTTGAGAAAAACGGTTCGAATAAAGACCAGGCCATGACATGATGTCATGCTGTCAAGACGTGTCAGCGGATTAGATTTGTGGAAATATTATTCTCTCTACGGTGGTATGTGGAACTTGTTTTGCAGAACCGGACACTATCCTTGTGTTCAAAATCTTCTGTGGAGTATTCGGAGGAGGAACCCGCCTTGCAATGTCGAAGACAAAACTGCGCGCTGGACTCATCGTCATTGAAGCCTGGTTCAGGAGCTACTGAGGGAGTCCTGGATTAGGGGGTCTCCGGACAGCCGGACTATATTCTTTGGCCGGACTATTGGACTATGAAGATACAAGATTGAAGACTTCGTCTCGTGTCCGAATGGGACTTCCCTTGGCGTAGAAGGAAAGCTTGGAAATATGGATATGTAGATCTCCTCCCTTGTAACCGACTCTGTGTAACCCTAGCCCCCTCTGGTGTCTATATAAACCGAAGGGTTTAGTCCATATGACAACATACAATCATACCATAGGCTAGCTTCTAGGGTTTAGCCTCTACGATCTCGTGGTAGATCAACTCTTGTAATACTCATATCATCAAGAACAATCAAGCAGGACGTAGGGTATTACCTCCATCAAGAGGGCCCGAACCTGGGTAAACATCGTGTCCCCTACCTCCTGTTACCATCCGCCTTACACGCACAGTTCGGGACCCCCTACCCGAGATCTGCCGGTTTTGACACCGACACCTCCTTTTAATAGAGTACCGGACCAAAGCATTAACACTTAGTGAATACATGAACTCTTCAAACTACGGTTATCACCGGTAAGTATCCCGATTATTGTCACTTCGGGGTTAACGGATCATAACACATAATAGGTGACTATAGACTTGCAAGATAGGATTAAGAACTCACATATATTCATGAAAACATAATAGGTTCAGATCTAAAATAATGGCACTCGGGCTCTAGTGACAAGCATTAAGCATAGCAAAGTCATAGCAACATCAATCTCAGAACATAATGGATACTAGGGATCAAACCCTAACAAAACTAACTCGATTACATGATAAATCTCATCCAACCCATCACCGTCCAGTAAGCCTATGATGAAATTACTCATGTGCGGCGATGAGCATCATGAAATTGGTGATGGACGAAGGTTGATGATGACGATGGCGATGGATTCCCCTCTCCGGAGCCCCGAATGAACTCCAGATCAGCCCTCCCGAGAAAGATTAGGGCTTGGCGACGGCTCCGTGTCGTAAAACGCGATGAATCTTTCTCTCTGATTTTTTTCTCCCTGAACGTGAATATATATAGTTGGAGTTGAGGTCGGTGGAGCACCAGGAGGCCCACGAGGCAGGGGGAGCGCCCCCCACCCTCGTGGATAGGGTGTGGCCCCCCTGACCTTGATTCTTTCGCCAGTATTTTTTATATATTCCAAAAATATTCTCCGTTGATTTTCAGGTAATCCCGAGAACTTTTATTTCCGCACAAAAATAACACCATGGCAATTCTGCTGAAAACAGCGTCAGTCCGGGTTAGTTTCATTCAAATCATGCAAATTAGAGTCCAAAACAAGGGCAAAAGTGTTTGGAAAAGTAGATACGATGGAGACGTATCAGTCTACAAACCTCGAGCTTGGGGGCCAATAAGAGAAACAACGATGTTTAGTAGGTAACAAGCATTGCACCATATTAACTTTAGGTGGTTACATTTAGTTGTATATTTAGTGACGATAAAAAAAGTCAGAAAATATGTGTCATTTGACAACACTGACATCAAATGCATCTATCATCCAGAAAATTTGCAAATATAAATCTAATCTACACAAAAATAATTGTTTAAGACAAAGTTTACCATTAATATAATTTGTACCATGATTAGTGTGTAAAGATACCATCAGCTACATAATGTGTCCTTTTTGTATCGATTTGTAGCTTTTTGAAAAGGAGGATAACCTCCAGCCTCTGCATCAGAGTGATGCATGCAGCCATATATTATTAAGAAAAAAGTCCATTTTACTACCATTAAGAAACTCGGTGGTTCACATAGCCCCTGCTGTTTTTTGTTCCTTTACACCCCTCAACAATACCATACCAGTCAAAAAACATCCCTCAGTGATTTGCCCCGATCGGATGCTAACGCGTACACGGTAAATGGTGGTATTTGACCTACGATGGGTCCTTCCCTCCTAGCCACTCTCACTGACTATTGGGTCCGGTCAACACTGACTATGCCAGTCAAATATGACACATGGGGCCCACATCTCGGTTGCACAGAAACTAACAGGGGATTTATTTAGCCCTAACTACATCATTAAAAGCAGGGGACCCACATGTCACTGTCTCGAACTAACCTTAATCAACCTAAACTAATGACGCCGCATGTCGGCACGACCTGGGTTAACTGCCGGCGACCTCAAATCACGGTGATGCTCCTCTGGAGGCCACGATGGCGGTGTTGGAGGCTACCAGGGCATAGATTGCGCTCTCGCGCATCCATGGTTGGTCGTAGGAGAATGTGGGATGACCGGAAGTAGGCTACCGACGGAGCTGAGCGGCGGCAGAGGCACGGCTTTGACGACGTCGGTGTTATGACACGAACCCAAGTGAACTAGGTAGTAGGGCGGAATCTATGGACCTATGGGGGCACGGGAGGTAGCATAACGACGCAAGGGGAGCTCGCCAACGAGGAGCATGACGACCAGGGCGAACGGCGGCGCTGAGCTCGCGTGGATGACGGCTACAACATGAGTTCGAGCTCTAAAGGAGAGGGAAAACTAAGAGAAGCTCACCGGGAGTCTAACGATGGCGAAGGCTAGGTCGGGGATCATCTATGTGCGGTAAATCATTCGTCGGCGTCCGGTGGCCACAATCAGAGAAGACAACCCGATTGGGTCGAGTCCGGGCGTATGGGATTGAATCCTTCAGTGCAGAGGACCGACGTGAGATTTTGGAGGCTCTGGACATGGTGGTTTGGTGAGGGGTGGACGGTGGCTACGTCGACAGCTGGCGGTGCTCTGGGATGCTCAAATTTGAGAGAGGCAAGGAAAGAATGAGACACGATGCTCCTAGTTCAGCCCCAGCCCGACGTACTGGTTGTTTTTGGCGACCCCCGGCTCCCCGCACCTGTCGCCGCCGGTGGCTAAGCCACGTGCATCGCCGGCTGGAGAGGCCCGAGGCTACACAGGGAAGGGGGAGGAAACCCCCCAGTCAACAAAATAGCCTTGACCGAGTCCAACTCAGCAAAACCACCTGACCAAATCCACTTTGGGTGAGTATTAAACGATATTGGTTTTATTCAGGGGTTAAGTGAACCATTTTGGACTTCAGGGAGTTATGTGAACCATCGACTTTCTTCAGGATAGTAAAATGAACTTATTATTATTATTAATAATGCAAAATCCAGCATCCGAACAACCTCGGCCCGAAAATAAAGCGGGAAACTAACCTTGAAGCCGCATACCTCGCGACAGTAACTCCCCCAGATAGCAACTAACCCTATGTTACAAGACATACCAGAAACAAAAAATACACAACTCCTAGGTTACGCTTTCAAGAAGGAATCACCGCACGTGCGCCAATGATGGCGAGTCCACCACAAGGTTGAACTCCGGATTCTCATCCCCAAAGCCAAACTTCAATCCACCACCTTCAGCAAGGATACGACGCATGCGCGCATCGACATAGCCCAATCAGAGATCTTGTGTTTTCACCGGAGTGCATAAACTCGTCGTTTGAAGGCCGTCTGTACCGTCCGCCCTTATTCGTGTACCAGTGCCTCGATAGCCGAATACCTCTCGACAGGACAACGGAAGACAAAGACGTCCCATATTCGCTTGCCTCCCACTATTGTCGCACCACCTTCGACCCAACAAGAACATACTAAACATGGCACCTCCGCCGGAGCCACCATGCATAGCTCAAACTACGATTTCAAAAATCTTGTCATGATAGACCATGAGGTGTCTATATTAACATAAAAAATCTTGACCTTTTAAGTTCTTAGATTATCATATTGTACTTCTCCACCTAACATGTACTCTCCCGTTTCAAGTTAATTGAAGTTTTAGGTTTGTTCTAAGTCAAACTTGTTTATTTGTCAAAAGAAAGTCAAACTTGTTTAAGATGACCAAGTTTATAGAAAAAATGCTTTGAGAGCACAATGGAAAAATATTTTATGAAGAATCTAAAAACTAATCTGATATTCTAGATGTTGGTATCTTTTTCTTTCGACTTGGTCAAGCCTAAGCAAGTTTGACTTAGGATAAAGGTAGAACTTCGATTAATTTTGAACAGAGATTGCCAAAACTTCCTTCTAACATACTTTTCCTTACATATATTATATCCATATTTTTTTATGAACTACCAACATGTTTGCACTCTCATATGTTTCAAGGGAGATATTTTCTCCTCTTAGCAAAAGCAAGACTTTTGTAGGTTCTCCCAGTTCTCTTACTCTTTATCTCGCACTCTCTAAAAGCATGGTAGAAATTTTTCACACGATTTCCCTTGAACAGCTATCCTTTTCACGTGGGAACATATTTTCACTTTCCTTTTCTATGAGAGGGGAAGCATTAAGTATGCTCACTTTATGTTGCTTTGTGAACTATAGTACTAATTTTCTACCACCATATTTTTCGAGAGAGATATTTTCCCCTGTGAGAAAAGATAGATATGTGCTCCAGAATCTTCTCCTCTTCAACGAGCTTTTTTCCGGTGTCTAAAAGCAGGGCAGACAATTTGACGTAGTTTCTCTTGATCAAATATCCTTTTCAATCGAGAGAGTTCAAGGCCCACGAAAAGTGATACTTCTTGTTAAGACTTTTCTGCTCTGGTCCTCCGGTCGCTCCCGCGGGCGGCCAGGGGGGGCGAAAACCTTGCCGCCGCCAGCGCAGATCCACCGGTCAGCTTCCCCTCGCCGCCGCCGGCAGACGTCGCCGGGCAAAGCCTGCGCGGCTCGGCGGCGGCGGGGCACTCCCTCCTCCCGTCTGAGCTCCACCAGCGCGGGCTGCCCATCTCGGCGGGATCCAGGGTGCAGCTCCCGCGCCGGTGCGCGCACGGGCTGGGGCGGCCGCGTTCGAGCGCGGGGAGGCGCGCGTAGGGCGGCGAAGCTTGGCTGTGCCGGCGAGGCTACGGATCTGGCGGCTCGGGGAAGGGCGTGGATCTGGCGAGTTGGGCGCGATGGCGGAGCTCCTCGGCTGTGCGGCGCGGGCAGTGAGGCAGGGATGGCTGCGGCCTGGGCCATGCGGTGGCCGTGCGGGTCGCAGGCGCACCGCACCAGGGCAGGCCCCTGCTGGATCTGAAGAGGGCCGCCGTCTCTTTCTTGGTGTTGTGGCAGAGGAGATGGGTTAGGCGGGAGCCAGCTTCTCGGCGGTGCGTGGGCTGTGCACCGGCGGCAGTTGACTAGTTGGGCTCCAGGGATGGTGCGAAGCAGATCGGGCCCCGGCGCCCTGTTCTGTGAGGAGGCCGTGACGACCGTCGGGCGCAATGGGGCCGGCGGCTCTATCCGGCGAGGACCGGCGGCAGCAATGAAGACCTGGACCCCGGCGTCCAGTTCTGAAGGTGGTTGCGGAGGACGTTGGGCGCGTGGGGCCGGCGGCCGCCGGCCGTGTGTCTGCAGTGGTGGTCTGGCTCGGGTTGGTGGTCGGAGGTGCAGCGCCGGGTGAAGACTTTGCTGCCGGCTCTTGAGCTGGGGCAGGCGACGGCGACGCCTGCGGGCGCCACTTCCTTCTTGAAGGCGTCGCTGAGGCGTTCCTGCTCACTCCACTACGCAAGGATGCTCGGGGGAAACCCTTGATCCCCTAGGATCGGACGATGATGGCGGCGTGCGTCGCACCTCTTGGGGCATCGTTCCAGGAGCTCCTTACCGTCCAGAGGGACCAGTGATAGGTGGGGGAGGTTGTGCTGCTCGGTCGTGTCCGCACGGCAATGGAGCAGTCTGGCTTCTGTGACAACGATAACGGCGGTGAGCATTGTCGGAGGCGTGGCATTGGTCATGGTAGTCGGCTCTTCTCCGGCGTGTCCGTGAGACTACCTCGGCTGCTTGTTTCTGTGAAGTCGAAGCTGCGGTGCAGGGCACCGGTGGTGTACGATGACGAGCGACAAGTGGTCCGTTCGGTGATCTTCCGTGACGCTAACATTGCTTTGCTCTCTGTAGTTCTCCGCAGGAGTCGGAGCTGCGTTGTCTTGCTGTGAGTGGATGGCGTTCCGCCGTGTAAGGGTAGTGTTGTTCAATGGCCAATAGGGTTGTCGTTTTTCTTTTCTCATTGATCTTCGGATCCTCCCCATGTTGTTCTTCCGCTGCTTTCTGCTTAATCTAATTGAAGCCAGCAATTTGCTGGATCTTTAAAAAAAAAATCCTTTTCAAGAGGGAACACAATTTAACCTTTCTTTTCTTTGAGAGGGAAGCATTAGGTATGTTCACTTTATACTCCTTACGTCTTATAATATGAACTTGCCTGCCGATTGCAGGGACGCAGTGTAAAATAAATAAACAAAATGGATAAGCACGGATGTGTACTTCACGGTGGAAAGCTAGGCGCCGTCAACAAAAGAAAAAACGAATGGTGGAAAGCTACGGAAGTATGATGGCTCAAGCATATGTGGAAAGATTCGCTCTCTAGAAAGAGGCATATGCATACTGAAAATGATGTTTTCCTGGATTCTTTTAATGGCAACGGTTGATTTCCTAGAGGCACTTTGCATGCACGAGGAAAATTAAACTAAGTTCAGTCATGCACGAATAATCACACAAAGCTTTCCCCCCCAAAAAAATAACAAAAAATGTTACTTTTACTTGTATACGCAGTGGAGCAAAGTCTCATATTTTGACTCGTATGTGTACTTCAATTCACACAAGTTGACAAACCGGAATTCTTGAGGTCACAGTTGCATGAGTATTCAACCAGTAGGTAAACTGCTGAGCAAGAAGTTCTTCTCAACCAGCAAGCCTTTCAGAAAACACACGAAATGAGCCGAAAAACAAGTGCGACCTACTCCGACAGAGAGTACACTGGGAGTCCAACAAAATCGATATAATGTCCTAAGATCTACAGTAGATACGATGACACATGGAGAGGCGATAAAAATCCCCAAATGCGTAGTAGATTAAGTCCATCCGCACATATATAACCGTCAGATTTACATGTGGGGGAGAGACATGTATCGATCCGAGGAGAGAATCTGAAACTTTTTGCCTCTGCAAGCCATGGGGTTGGTGAGATTTACAGGTCAGATGCAGGGATGCAACAGCCCCTAGGATCTCGATGCGATGACGCACGGGGAGGCGACGAAAATCCCAAAATCAAAATGCATCGATCAATTCAATGCAAGATCTGTGTACATACATGTAACTGTCAGATTTACACGTGGACGGGATAAGTTTCCTGTGAGAGAATCTGAGGTCGGTACTACACGAAGCTTTTTCTGTCTGCAAGTCATGAGGTTGGTGAGAGCAAGCAGGCGCTGCCAGAGGAAAAGATTGGCACCGAGAGTTTCTGTGGGCAGAGCTATTCTTCCCGGAAAAGAGAGCTTTGTAGGCAGAATTCATAGGTGCCACGTTAAGATCAAAAGCTTCTTTTATGCTGCCTAGGTTCGCCGGGAATCTTTAATCCTAGCTAGCTAGCTACTACTGAATTTTACAGGATTCTAGAATTAGCCAGCGGCAAGAACCCGAATTTGTTCCCTCTCCTGGCCGACTAATCTGGGGACCTACATTTTGTAGTGGGATTTATGGATCCGGTGCTGTTTTGTTGGGAAACTTTAAGCGCCTGACCTGCATCGAACCTGTGGTTGAGTATCTTGGTCTGGGATTATTGTCCTTAACCTCCTTATGTTGGCCAACCAACCATTCTGCAGTTCCAGGAGCATGGCCATCAATTCGCATGGTTGAGACGGGTGAATCACTTGTACCGGAAGTTTACTTCGACAGTGACGGGTTCCAACCTCTGCCCTCAATGGTACAGGCAAACTTTTCCAGCTCTTGAAGGGGCCATGGTTAAAATGGGCCATTTTGGCTGGTAGCTACATGGACTTTCCCACAACCATTCATTGATGCTTAATAGTGCTGCAAATTACATGTATCTAACTTGAATGTTTTCGATATAGATATAATATGTTTTTACTCCTTCAACCTTTTTCAAGAAACGCGTGTAACTTTATTCATACTTACAACTATTCAACCCTCGCTCCCGTGCGGCCGCGCCGGGCCGCACCAGGGCGCCCCCGCCAGCCATCTCTAGACCTTCTCCATGCCAAGCCCCCCCCCCCCACCCCCGTTGCCGCCAGGAGTGTCGCCGGGCAAAGTCCGTGTGGC
>NC_041390.1:537470358-537568776 GCF_002162155.2 Triticum dicoccoides
GTCCGTGTGGCGTGGCGGCGGCGGATCTCCCAGGCCAAAGTTTAGGATCGCGGCAGCGGCGCTTGCTCCGGCCATTCAGAGGTAGTGACGTGGGGTGGCGACGACAACCAGGATCGGCGAGTTTGCTGCGGCGGACGGCGTTGGTTGGGCCTGATCTGGATTCAGATGAGTTCGAACAGGTCATGACCCAGGTTGCAGTCCCTGCTGCGTTTCGTCGACTCCGACGACGGCACACGGGCTCCTGGGTTCATCCCTCAGCACGAGGAAGCCGGGGGCTCTGGCCCTGGGCGTGGCGGTGGTGGCCTCCTCCTCCGCCAAAGGTGGTTGGCCGGCTGGTTGTGGCAGATCCTTCGATCTCAGGGCTAGTCCTGGTGACGAGTTGGGGAGGTGTGGTTGCCGGTGAAAACCGAGCTCCGACTACGGTCATGGCAGGCGATGCAGCGTCTACACGTCGTTACTTTGTTGAAGGCATCACCATTGCAACCACCTTCTATCCCACTTGCGCTGCTTTGGGGAAACCTCGGATCCGGGTATCCCGGATCAGATGATGGTGGCGCTCTCAGCGTCGCTCTCCCTCATGAGGGCATTGTTTTGGAGCAGCTGTTGGACGGAGGATGCAAGGAGTGGAGTGGTGTGCATCTACCGCATCGACGATGGTGAGACTCGGCGGTGTGGCGCAGCGGGGTCTCAGTGACAAACCTGTGATGATGGACACGCGCAGGGAGGTGGTGTTGTCTGGCGTCGACGACAGGCGTGACAAGGTCAATGCATCAGTACCTGCTCTGGAGATGGATCGGTGGAAGACAGTGGTGGCGGCTTCTGCAGTGTATGCATGCGGTGACCACTGAAAGTGCGCCAGACTGGTATATACCCCCGGCAATGCGGCTTGATTAGGGCCTCCGGCTTTAGATGTTGGTCTTTGGTATGAGGTCTGGGTATGCGGCTCAGACAATCTGCATCATTTTATCAAGTTGATAGGAGTAGCGACGGATGTTGCCGAAATGATGGCTTCAGATTTATTGATGTATTACTTTGTAAGATCTTAGTGAATAATTAATAAAATGATTGCATGCATCACTCTGATGCAGGGTCATCCTCCTTTAAAAAATAGATACAGTGCATTGGATTCAGGAATCAAGAAATTATGGAGTAACTCTCGGTACTAAGAATTATAAAAAAATCTTTTGGAGGCATCATCTCGGTGGTATCTATGCATGCAAATGACATGATCAATAAAGTACATAGTCTCACAAAACTATTATGTTTTATTTTCCAAAACAGATGCATAAGATTTGCGTCATCCATTAGTTGAGAAATGAGTTCGAGTGTTTGGCCCAAAGGCCGGATCCCAATATTACAAAGCAGTTACTCTCACAACATGATTTCACTCATGTAAGTGCATGTACCTACCAGTCAGAGCTCTGTCAACTCCGTCCCAACGAACGAATTCGAGAAGGATTGAAACCCGAAAGATTAGCTTGAAGATGAAGCGCCAGTCCGATGTAGCCACACAAATAGACATTTCACGTGAGGGAAAGGAAACGATCATTGGCCAACCAACCATTCTACAGTTCAAAAAGAATGACCTTTCAATTCGCCTGGTTGAGACGGATGAATCACTTGTACCTCAAGTTTTGGTGACAGATTCCAACCTTTGCTCTCAATGGTAAAGATCCCCCCGCCCCAACTTTTGAAGGGGCCATGGTTGGTTAAAATGAGCTAGTTTGATTGTTCAGTACATGTACCTTAGCTTAGCTTATGGTCACGACCACATTCCTTGATGCTTAATGCTGCATTTTTCACGTTTTTAACTAGGTACTCCCCAATTTTTCCCTTTTTGATGCCTTGCAATTTTTATGTTCGGATTTCTCTTGAGCCTGCTTGCAATTTTTATTTTCTTCAAACGTGTTCTCGTAAGTTGTAAGGCCCATACTTGTACTTGTTATTTGGCTTTCTAATCTGGCCTGTTGATAACAAACGTCGACTCTTAAGCTCAGGTCCATTCATGTCGAGCCAATAACGCGCAGCTGCCGTCGACGAGCTTCCGCGGTTTCGCGTAGTTTTACGACGAGCCATCTTGGCTAGACACACGCACGGCCCAAACGTCTCACATCTTTCTGTGACCCATGACGTTGTCTGATCGAAAAGGAAAAGAAGGAAAGGTGGGACGTTGTTGTCCGCGGCGTACGGTCGAATGGACCGGCCGGGCGTTTGTACGTATCCTCCCAACCAAACAGCCAACTGTGTGCAGTACACCTCGAGTTCGACAGCACGTGAGAGCCACCCTGAAACAAAGGCGTCGACCTATACATACCGTGAGACGGACCAAAGTAAAATCCGATCGGTCTCATGCATCTGCCAGAACAACGCCGCGTCCATGAGCCCGGCCTTTTTCACTGTTTTGACCTTCTCAACAAATCTTAACACAAAATAAACTTCTTCGAAAACTATTTCATGATTTGACCTTTTTGATAACGCCACAAGCCGCGCCGTTTCTTGTCTCTTTAAAAACACCTACCTAGCTAGCGTTGCACCCCTACATAAATAAGTGGCAAATGTAAAAAGTTACTTGCAACGCCACCAACATTGGCATTTCATAGTTGGGCACCAACGCCACACCCTTTGGCGTTTCTAGAAACGCCAGACGTTTAGGCGTTTCTGCACTGCCACGTAGCGCCTCGACCAGGCCAGCAACACGAGCTAGTTTGGCGTTTCATATAGTGCAGCAACGCCACGACCCGTGGCGTTTCTGAAATGGATCAAATCGTGAAATAGTTTTGTACAGAGTTCATTTTATGCTAAGATTTGCTGAGAAGGTCAAAACAGTGAAAAAGGCCCATGAACCCATGATTCATTACGTACGTACTTCCTTCGTAAAAAATATATAAAAGCATTTACCTCCCATTACCTATGTACTGGCTCTGCAAAGAAATATAAGAGCGTTTAGAGGAAGTACGTACGAAGGGAGTACATACTTAATGGATCATGGATTCACGTACGCGTACGTAGGCCCGAACCCCCACCGGCATCGTACGTACCACGGTTGCCAGGAGTGATTGCCTGGGAGGCTGGGACTGGGAGTCGTAACGGAACGATGAACGGCACTGTGTCAGCGATGAGTCGTAGGAGCAGCGGAGACCCATGACGTGGCCCAAGGTTTGGCTACGGTCACGTCACCGGCTGGGACCCGGCGCGTCACGTACGCACGTACTCCCTCCGTTTCGAATTATTTGTTACAGATATAGATGTATCTAGATGTATTTTAGTTCTACATACATTCATTTCTGCGACGAGTAATTAGAGACGGAGGAAGTACGTGCGTCCGTGCCGAGGGCTAGGGCAACGCTGACGTTGACGTTGACGTTGACGCGCGCGCGCTGGGGAGTCGGAGCCGGAGCAGGAGCCAACGTGAGAACAATCTCGCTCTCTCTCTCTTGGAGGGAAAATTCTCATTTTTGGTTCCGCTATGGTCTTGATCCACACGTTTGTGTGGGTGTAGGTGTAGGTTTTCGACTTGATTTTTTTTGCGAGAAGGTTTTCGACTTGATTAACCAGCTAGGTGCACTCACAAGTCTAGCTAGTAGCTAGGAGTACGACTCTGATAAAAATCCGAGTTGCCAACGCCAGCAAGCATGAGCCGTACGTGCATGCATGGCCGCCATACACGTACCCACGTACTCCTACTCCCGTCTACCGGTGTACTAGTAGCGCGCTTACTTGGCCGGCAACATAGGCCGGCTAGCCGGTGTGAATTTCCGTGCCCCTGCCGACCTATATATGCATAAAAAACAAGGTCATCTTCACGTGTGGATATATACGGGCGATTTGTCTGTATCATGACCGACGTGGACGTTTACGTGCTGGCGTGCTCCGCTGCTCTTCCGGGTTTTGTTAAGCCAATTCTCTCCCAAATACATGGAGTTTTCGCGGTAGTATAGTGTAGTATTGATTGAGACCGATGCTTATGAGTGGACCTGTAGGGATGATACATATGGACACATGGGACAAGTTTTGCAGGTGAGCTGTTTCTTCTGTATAACTGTGACGGAACGGTATCTCTCTTGCGATCTTCAAACCCATTTAGCTCAATTTTGCCTAGACTGCACTGCCGGAATAAGCCTAGTCTTGGGAGGGAAACGGTTGGGTTGGGCCAAAGACATGGAAGTGGTACGCATCACACAAGCCGTTGCTTAATCCGGTAACGGCACTCGTCAATTTTGCTGTCACGGGAGTGCAACACTTGGCTTTAATTTCAGCTTAAGTTGCGCCGCCGGAATAAGCTCATTCCCGCGACGGAAACGATATCGTGCCGTCACACTCGCAGCATGCGGATTGGCCGTGTTGCTTAGTTCGGTACTAGCATGGTTTAAATCAAGCTAACCCACACCACACCCATCATCAATTCAGTAAGTCATCACGCATCGCAGTCATAGATTAAACAGATTCAGGACTCATGCATGGTCATGGGCGGCACAGTACTCGTCGATCATCATCGTGGAGTCACGGTCATGTAAGATGTAATTACGGCGGATCACTGTCAGGAGAGAGCCAGTGCAGCAGGAGACTGCTACTCCACATAATCGAGTTATTCAGATCAGTAGGAGTAATAATGCATGCATGGTGGAGTCTCAATAATCAGTCACCAGCAGTTGTACTGACGCCAGCTGCCTGGCGCCGGGGCGTTGGTCCAACCCGAACAGTGGACAAACTCGTCGAAAATCATTCAAGATGGGTACGTGTCACCGTGTACGGTCACGATACGTGTCTCCCTGACCGGAGCTGAAGGGCCATATCCATCCGATCCGATCATTCATAACGAAATCATGCATGTGTTCCTCCTAAGATGGAAAACTGAATCGTCATTCATCTATTATGTTGATGCGAATGCTTGCTAGGTCCAGGGAATTGATTACTTTCTGGCTGCCCCGATCTGAAGTTCTGAGCTGAGCCTGTGTGACTACGACTGGCCAGGATACGGTATCGAGCCGTCGCTTGCTCGGCCAGAGGATCGAGATCGATCGACGATCTGTTTGTTGGCGCAAGGCCGGCCGGCCGGACGAGGAGGAGAAGTCGAAACGCATCACTTCGGAGCTCGGAGCTGGGTTCGTCTCCCCGGCCGGCCCCGAGTCTATCTGTCTGTCTGTCTGTCCATCGCTTGCTGTGCTGTACTCTGACAGGTGCTGCACTGCAGGCAACCTCACTGATTGCCGACTCGTAGGTACTAGCGACGACCGGCTCGTCGTGGAGAAAGCGACCGAGCGGTCCTGTACAGCGGACGGGCACGCGTCCTCGCGCCGTTGGACGAGCCCCCCCGCGGCCATGCGTCGAGCACAGTGTCGCGGAGCGCGACCGAGCCGGAAACCCGGAGGGGAGGGGGCCTTCCTACCTTTGGCAATGCCGTCGGGTCAGGGTGGACGCACGCAGCGTCGCGCACGCGTGGTCCGCGCACCTTCTCGCGTCGCCGTTGCGGAGAGTGCCTGCCATGCGACGTTTCTCGCCGACGCCGGCCGGGGCGGGACGGGACGGGGTGACTGGGACGTGCGCTTTCCGTCGGCCGTCGTGGCTCGCGCCGGTGCCCCGGCCGACGGCGGGTTCGCGGCTCCCACGCGGCCGCGCCGTGTGGTGTGTGGCGGCTCGCTCCCGCTTCAACCCAACTGCCGGGTGGATGTCAGAGTTGCGAAAATGCTGATCGGTTATATATTTTTTGAGACAAATTATCTTTTTTTTGAGACAATTGAGACAAATTATCTTTTTTTTAGACAAACTCATAAAGCTTTTATTCACCCGTCATAATATCTACGAGAACGAAATTCAAATTTCATGGGTGACCTAACCAGACATGGCGGCCAAAACCCAAAGATAATGCATGCTTTGCTAATTTGTGAGCCTCAACTCACCCTGTGCAAAACCGAACCGAAAACCAAAAACCGAACCGAGAAAACCAAACCGAACCAAAATTCCGGTTTTTTCAGGTTTTGGTTATGGTTTCAGTTTGCAAAATAAGAAACCATATTGCATTTGGTTTTTTCGGTTTAAAACCGAAAAAATTCGGTTAAACCGAACAAAACCGAAAGGTCCAATAGATTTCACAGAATCAGTCAATCACAGGCAGCTCACAGCACAGGCCCATCGGCCATCGCTCGCGGGTCGCGGCCCAGCGCGGCAACGCCCCAGGCGGCCAGGCCCCAGCCTAACCTCATGCACGCTTGCTTCAACCCTAGCATTAGCAATTCCCCACACGCACACGCAGAGCAGCAGAGAGCGGGATGGCGGCGGCGCCCTAGCTAGGTCACACTCCGGCCGTCCGGCGCATCCATCAGCTCCCCTCCGTCCTCCGTCCTCCGTCGCGCACACCGGCATCGCCATCCTCCGCCCTCCGTCGTCCGTCGCACGCATCGGCCTCGCCGTCCTCCGCCCTCCGCCGTACATCGCACGCACCGGCGTCGCTGACTTCTGCCCTCCGTCCTCCGCGTCGCTGACCTCCGCCCTCCGTCGCGCGCACCGGCACACGCCTCCACGGAGCAGGACACGAGCCGCCGGATGGTAAGGCACTTTCTTTTTTCATCTTGATTCGCTCTGGACTCTGGTAGAAGAGTTGTTCAGTAGCGAACACACACATAGATGTTCCTATTTAGTTACTGAACATGGATGGATGCATGGTTTCACTAGTTTGTTATTGAACATGGGTGTTTCCTATAATCCTATTTAGTTTTCCAGCAACTTTTTTAGTATTGGTTCTACTGATGGTCACTGATACTGAATGAAAACTACCTGACTTATTTTTTTCAGGTGTCCGAGAGTGTTAGAGTTAACCTTGGCGCTGGTTCTGCTGCTGATCAACCTCTCTCAATAGATCCTGATGTTACCCCTGGCAGTGTGGGGGGGGGGGAAGTCGGAAGAGGTCAAAGGCATGGATGCACTTCACAGTTCAGAAAGATGATCCTGATCATGCTAATTGCAACTACTGTGATGCTGTACTGGGTTGCAAATCCGCATCGGCAGGTACTGCTTCTTTAGTCAACCATTTGAAGATTTGCAAAAAGAATACTGCCCACATATGTAGCACTCAGTCTGAGCTTACCTACCAAGTTAGCGAAGATGGTAATTTGGTGGTTCCTTGGCAATACATTGAGAAAGAAGTTAGAGAAGCATTTGCTCGCATGATAGTGATAGATGAGCTTCCATTCATATTTGCAGAGAAAGAAGGTTTTAGGTTGTTTGTGGCAATATGCACTTCAGGATCCCAACTACAAGACTGAGTTAGAAAAAACTGGTCCAGAACCTAAGCCTGATACTCCTGATCAGCGGGGTCCTCCAACTCAAAGTGATTGGGTGTATATTCGTGAGTTCAAACAATTCCTCCAACACTTCTATCTCCTCACTAATAAGGTTTCTGGCACTAAGTACGTTACAGCCAACACCTTCTTGGAAGATATTGCTGATGTACATTTTATGTTGGGTCAATGGAGTGATCATGTGATTTGTGGTGATGATGAAATATTTAAATGCATGGCTACCAAGATGAAAACCAAGTATGAGAAGTACTGGGGTGATCCTGAAAAGATGAACAAGTATATATTCATTGCTGCCATCCTTGATCCAAGGTATATGGTTGATTGGTTGTTGTTCATTTGTCAAATATATATTCATTGCTGCCATCCTTCTAACTTGTCTTGTCTTGTCTTAATTCTTTATGCAAGGACCAAGGAATCTCATTTCTTTAAAGAGATGATTGAAGACACCTATGGCAGTATAATAGGTAATAGAATCTTGACATCTTCCCACAATGAATTTGTCTCTCTTTTTGGAGAATATAGAGAATTATATGGAACCAGTACTCCTAGCCGTCCTAGGGAATTAGCATCACAAGCTCGTCCTAGTGCAAATGCTTCTGAAAATTCTCTAGTGAGGTCACGATACAACCAGAAAAGAATGAGAGTTTGCGGAGAGGGTTGCACTAGCACAAATACCAGAACTGAATTAGACAAGTACCTAGCTGAGGACACAGAAGAGTTGACTGCTGAATTTGACCTTCTTGAATGGTGGAAGTGCAATGCTCCTCGCTTTCCCGTCCTTTCAAAAATGGCTCGTGATATACTAGCAATCCCCATCTCTACGCTTGCTTCTGAATCAGCTTTCAGCACTAGTGGTCGTATTCTCGATGACTTCAGAAGCTCTTTAACACCAGCAACACTGCAGTCGTTGATATGCACACAAGATTGGTTGCGTTCTAAGTGTATCAATGTTGAAGCTGATCTTGCTGAGTTGACCAGGCTGGAGGAAGGTATTTAAATGAATGTGTATTTCAATTACTTCAATGATCATGCAACATTAATGCTATTTAATTGATCATGCAATATTTCTGTTGTTTTTGTAGAAGTGGGTGCCATTCATTTAAATGATAATGTGACAATATCGATTGATTGATCTTCATGCATGGAGCTGGAGTGGAAAATTGCTGCCTGAAGCCCTGAAGTGATGAAACAAATGCCATTTTATCTCGATCTGCACCTTTTGTTTCTTTGTCGTGTGTTGCAATGTACTGTACTGAAGTTTGTTATCTCGAGCTGGAGCTGAACTTTGGTTGTTCCAGAATTTGCACTTTGTACTGAAGTTTTTTTATCTTGATGTACTGGGCATGTACTAGGGCCTTTCAAAAATGGCTCGTGATGTACTATTTACTAGCAATCCCCATCTCTATGTTCCAGAACTTTGCTTGTACTGGGCATGTTTAGTTCTGCTTGTGCTTGTACTGGACAAGTTTTTGTTCCAGAATTTCTTCGTGTGGTTTCACTGGACATGTACTAAATTAGTGCTCGTAGTTGTAATCGTAGTCTTCTACTAGATTGTTGTGCTCGAACATAAATTCTTACATGTTTCAGAATTTCTTCAAGTAGGTAACCAGGTTGTAGTTGTATTGGACAAGTACTAAATTTGTTTTTCCATGTGGCCAAACCATGTGTTGATTAAAAATTCGCGTCAACTTTGGTTATTTTGGTTATTACCGAAACCAAACCGAAAGCAAATGGTTATTACCGAAACCGAACCGTATCTATGTATAAAACCGTATAAACCGAAGTATAAAAACCGTATAAACCGAAAACTGTATAAACCGAACCGAATCAAACCGAAAAAATCGAATGCACAGGCCGAGCCTCAACATTCGAGGTTCTAAATTCATGATTAATTAAACAAGAAGAAAAAACTCTAGAGGGGTCTATGGGCTCACTGCTCGCATGCGGCCCACAGCTTCCACACCTCCACGAGATATTTCTCTCTTTCTCGGCCCACGGCGAAGCTCGTCATCTCCTTGCTAGCCGGTACCAGCCATTCCCGCGAGCTCCCACCTCTGGACATGGACGCCGTCCGCTCCCTCCTCCTAGGCGGCGGCCTCACTGTCTCCACCGCCACCGGCGCCACGGCCCAGGCCACCTCTATCCCACACATCTCCCCTTGTTCTCTTCCTTGGGCCACTCGCCGCCGCTTCCACCGCCTCGCCGCGGCCGCGTCACCTCACTCGCCGCTCCCCGCCTCTTCTACCCGCCCGCGTTGCTCCAGGTGGGTGGTGGTCATGGACGACCCGCCTGAGCCGGAGGGCGGGGGCGAGGTGTCCCGCGCGGAGGCCGTCGACTACTACGTTGCCACACTGGCCAGAGTGTTGGGAAGGTGACTCTACTACTTTTCCCTTCTGTATCCACTGGTAGTAGGTAGATTATCTCTTGTTTTTACTGCAATCTCTGATACCACCCAAAAAAACGTATGCAGTGAGCAGGAGGCGCAGATGTGCATATATGACGCGTCGTGGGACAGGAACTACGAATTCTGCTGCGAGATCGATGAGGAAGCGTCGAAGAAGCTTGCAAGTATGTTGTTGAATGGCTATGTCTGTGCAGAGCAATTGGCTATTTTTTTCAATGGAAGCTCCAATTCTAGGGCGATAGTTGCTTTCAGTTAATAGCGTAGCAGTCGATTCTGCTGGATTGTGATGAAAATAGAGTAACGCAAGTGACAATTGTACAAGTTTGATGATGACTGGAGTCGTTGCTTACTGTTCCATTCTCTGAATAATTCAGAATTGTGTATGTTGTAGTAGACATCAAACATGTGGTGGTAGTATGGTAGTAGACTAGTACACTTTGACCAATTTTATAGTGTCAGATTTTGTCGTACATATGACTGATTCACCGGGAAAGGAGCAACTTTGAATAACGAACGGGTAGTACTCATGAAAACATCTTGCTCATGAAAGCAAATCTTGAAGTATACATGCTTTGGACTTGTATATGTTATCTTATGATCTTTCAAATTTGCAGAGATGCCTGGGGTATTAGCTGTTAGGATGGTTAAGGGTGATGTGCCAGAGAAGGATAATCTCAGCTCGAGCCTCTCACCAGTTAACCTTGGAAGCTTCAGTGATGCTGCTTGTAACAACTCTTCTAGCGAGAAAAGTGAGTTTTGGCTTGTCCGAATGGAGAAGCCCGGGGTTGAAGTTGTGACAAAAGCACAAATGGTAGACCACTATACCCAGATCCTAGTGAAAGTATTGGGGAAGTATGTAGAGTATCATTGGCCACCTACTTAATACTTTGCTATATATGTGCCTATGAGTGATACAAATAATTGTTTATTTTCAACTTCCTAGTGAAAAGGATGCACAAGTCAGCATATATCACGTTTCATGGGAAGAGAATTATGGATTCTGCTGTCATATTGACGAACAATGTGCAAAGGAGCTAGCTGGTGAGCATCATGTGCTTTATCCTCCTGGGTAGATAATTCTTTCAGTATTTTATTTATTGGCAATTCTGCCTTTATTAAGATACCAACAATCTAGCTTCGTGCAACAGATGTTCCTGGAGTCATATCTGTTTTACCAGATTCAAACTTTGGATCAGACAAAAAAGATTACAGAGGTTCATATCATCCCTTCTGTTTCTGATGATCTCCCATTCATTTATATATGCCTGTACTTAAATCCTATCATCATGTTATTGATTTGTGTGAATATTGTGTGTTCCATTGCCAAGCAGAAATCTCTTGATGCAATTCAAGCTTTGAATATAAAATACTTATAATTTTTATTCTTTTTGTTCTCATTCCTCTGGTAGTTCTTTGATAGCAAAGTGCACTGCTGTCAGTTTACTCTTAACTCCAAAGTCCAAACCATCCAAGGCATGAGCAAGTCTTTTCTGAGGTTCATGCTCGGACATGATCCTTCTACCCTACTCCTTCTTGTCCTTTTTTGTTTTCTGTTGTTTTACTTGAAAACGAGGGATGCTACAACTATAAGGACATCATTTCTTGTTTCAAGCAATTTATTAGCCTGATGTCTTAATCTGATATAAACTTGACGTCTATTGATTCTTTTACATCTTACACTAACCAAGAGCATACCTAGTAAGTCTGGACTCTGGAGTACATTTACAGAACTTGATTTTTCTTTCCATGCTTCTAAGCAAGCTTGGTGAAAAGAGCCAGATTGTAAGGACTTCTTGTGGTTTCAGGTGATGATAGCTTGAAATCCTCAGAAGCTACTCAGGTGGCTGATGTCAAAACTAAAAGGCTCTTTGTTACAGGTAAAGGGCATCCGATATATTATCTATGTATTTAGCTTGTTTGTTTGATCACTTAAACCTTGCAGATGGACGATGCCCTCTGCCTTGTTCTGAAGTACTAGTCTTTGTGTCTTTTCTTTCAAAGGGAAGTTCAATCAATCAGTAAATTATATGTCCAATTTTCTGTACTGTAGAAATATAAGTAGTGTAGATCAGACAATTCAACCCTATTTGAGATCTAGTGTTGATATTTAAACGTGCTAAGCGCCACTTTTCATTCAATATAAAGAAAAGCTAGATTGGAACAAGTGAGTCTTGGACATGCGCTGAGATCACAAACTTCTGTTGCTCCTGTTTGTAACACAAATAACAGTTAAACATAATAAGTATATACAGTGGTAGAAAATCAGTTATATTTTGATTTTGGTGTCACTAATTTGGTCTAGTATGACAGGGCTTTCATTTTATACATCTGAGAAAACTCTGAGGGAAGCCTTTGAGCCATTTGGCGAGCTGGTTGAAGGTTTGTGATACTAGCAAGAAATGTTTGTGCCTAGCCATTACCCATTTTTTGGATACTGAATATCAAGGAACTACTTTATTGCAGTCAAGATAATAATGGACAGGATATCAAAAAGATCAAAAGGGTATGCCTTCATAGAATACACCACAGAAGAAGCTGGTGGTGCAGCTCTGAAAGCAATGAATGGAGAGGTAGCTGACAAAATTCTGTTTTACTTGTCGGAGAAATGGATGTATCTAGATGTATCTTCGTTCTAGATACATCCATTTTTATCCATTTGCGCGACAAGTAATTCCGGACGGAGGGAGTATGATTTATCTATTAAGCTTACGTCTATAATTCTATGTGCAGATAATAAACGGCTGGATGATAGTTGTTGACATTGCTAAAACCAAATCAAGAGACCAAAAGACCCCATTTGGCACTTCTAGTTTTCGGCCACGTTTTCACTCTAGATGAAGCTCTCGTTTACACAATTTGACAGCTAGATATTAGAGATTAAGTGACTAGTAGAAGGTTTAATGCCACAGTTTCGTGATCCGAGACTGTATTTTCATGTGAAATGCTTTTGTGATAGTTGAGGGAGATGATAGTGACTTCTCTTTAGTACGAGGTGCTCTCCAAGAAGATATGTAGATACAGTTCAAGTGTAAAAGTACCTGATATTCACCAAACCAATATGTTAACTTCAGATGTATTTCTATTAATAATAAGTAAATGCAACTTCCAAAAACATATTGTATGATACATTAAATATAAGGACTGTACTAACGCGCAGTCGTTCGGATTTTAAACAACAAATCAGGACGACCTAACTAGTGCGTGCATGCATGCGAGTCGGAGTGCATGCAGCCACTTTTCTTCACATGCATGTGATTACTAGTTTTTCTCTCTCTTCATGCACATCATGACTCTTAATACAATGCCTAATTATATGCATGCATGTAAGACAAAATTGATGACATCACTCTAGATTTTCTCATATTTTGAATTTTCAAAATGTTTTGTAGTTCAAATCATCGGTCCGATCGAAAAATTGTTTTCACATAAAAAATTCGGCACGACGAGACCTTCGAAACTAGATCCCATATTGATATGTTTCAACAACTTTTTTTTCTGAGGCAAAATGTTACCACGCCTGGGTATGCAAGTTATCACGTATATGGTACATAAATTACCACAATGTTTACATAGGCAAAATTCTGGCCATAAAAATGACTTCTTCCAGCTTTCTCCCCTGATTCCGGGCATAAAAAGTGCGGAAAAGCTAATGTCATTATAGATTGTTTTTGTTTTGAAATTTTAAAATGTTTTATAGCTCAGACCGCTTGTTAGATCCAAAATCTGTTTTTACAAAAAAAATCCGCCACGGCGAGACCATGTTTTTTTGGCATGGTTCGAATACTTTTTTTTGGGTCAAAAATTATCATGCCTTGGTTAAATAAGTTATCAGCTCTGCTATGCGTATATTACCGTGTTATTTACACAGATCCTACCAAACTTTGTTTTCATCAACTTTTGTTCACGAGTCAAAGTTATCGAGGTGTTTGTACCTAAATTATCAGGTCCGAGAGCCTATATTTACCATGTTATTTATACTGATGTTACCGGAGTATGTTTCCAAACAACTTTGTTACGCGAGTCAAAGTTATCGTGGTGTTTGTATCTAAGTTATCAGGTCTGAGAGTGTATATTATCATATTATTTACATGAGAAAGAAATTAGTGGTATGTTTTCAATAACTTTTTTTCACGGGTCAAAGTTATCATGGTGTTTGTACCTAACTTATTAGGTCCAGGAGACTATATTATCATGCTTATTACACAAAAAGTTACCGGTGGTATGTTTTTAACATCTTTTTCCCGAGTCAAAGTTATTGTAGTGTTTGTATCTAAGTTATCAAGTCCGAGGGCATATATTACCATGTTATTATTTACACAGATGTTACCGAAGTATGTTTTCAACAACTTTTTTTCACGGGTCAAAGTTACGTGGTGTTTGTACATAAGTTATCAAGTCCGGGAGTGTATATTACCATGTTATTTACAAAGAAAGTATATTTTCAACAACAACAAAAATTCACGTGTCAAAGTTATCGTGGTATTTGTACCTAAATTATCAGGTATGCGATGTATATATTACCATGCGATTTACAAAAATAAGTTACCAGGGGTGTTTTTAACAACTTATTTCCCGGGTTAAAATTACCCCTCGATGTTTATATGCAACTTATCAGCTCTGTGGTGCCTAAATTATCATGCTATTTATAAAGAAGTTATCGGTACTATATTTTCAACAACTTTTTTTTACGGGGCAGAGTTATCGTGGTGTTTGAACCTAAGTTATCATGTCCAGGAGCCTATATTATCATGCTATTTACACGAAAAGTTATCGGTGATATGTTTTTAACAACTTTTTTTCACGTGTCAAAGTTTTTGTGCTGGTTGTACCTAAATTATGAGGTCTTCGATGTGTATATTACCATGCGATTTACAAATAAGTTATCAGGGATGTTTTTCAACAACTTATTCCCCGGGTTAAAATTACCCCTAGGTGTTTGTATGCAAATTATCAGCTCCGTGATGCCTAAATTATCGTACTATTTACATAGAAGTTATCTGGGTTCGGATTTTAGCATTTTTGTAAATATAATAGGACATCTACTTGACACAAACTGCATCTATTGTCCCTCGGATTTATCTGTTGAAACTAAATTTACCTCTTAATTTACCCAAGCTGCATTTCACAAAGAGAGAATGGAACAATGAAAGTCTGATTTTTCTGAAAACTAATAGTAGACCTTGGCCTCATACACTTTCTTCAGATAAAAGAACACTAAAAAACAGAATTTTCTGGATTGAAATGATGCATTTGTACGCATGTTCTAGCTGTTACTGCCGCTGCTCATTTGGTATTCTAATTGGAAGCAAAGTGCAGTTGCTTCAGAGGTCAAATCTGTAATTTATTCAGAGGCCAAAAGTGCAGTCACTCCGTCACACGCAAGCTGCTGCAATTTCTTCAGAGGCCAAAACTGCCGTTGCTGCAACCGCTCCCTCAGACGCGCGAGGCGAGCAGCGGCACGACGGCTCCCTCTGCCGCCCGAGCGGCAGGCACCGGCGGTAATGATGGGCGGCGGATGCAGCCCGAGGTCGAGGCACATGCGGCGATGGTGGGCAGCGGATCCAGCCTGAGGTCGATGCAGCCGGCGGTGGTGGGCGCCTGGACTTCTCCCTCTCCCGTTTCTCTTCCTCTCACAGCCGGAGCTGGCTGAGCTCGGCCATGGCAGCCATGGCGCGGACGGAGCAGAATCTCGCGTGGATGGAGATGAAAGATTGAGGGGCTCGATTGGGGGCTGTACGGGTCGGAGGGAGATGGCAGCCGGCGGCGGCGCTCGCGGGATGGGCGGCGGCGGGCGTTCCGGTCGCTTGCAGGGAGCTTTCCTTTTCTCGTGCGTGACAGTGAAAGAAATTATCGAGCGGTTGCCTGCGTCCTACGTGGGGATCGAAGGGCCATCAGGTCGTACGCGCCTGTTGCAAACCACCAGTCGGCAGGATTTTAGCTTTGCCGTAAATATAAACATCAATAACTTCTTGAATTAATGAAACTTCAGGAAGATCAAATGTTTCAGATTCGGATCCAGCTGATATCAAATTAAGTTTCAAGTCTTCCAATATATGATAAATTTCTTGTGACCAATTAATGAGAGAGTGATGCCCATCAGAGAGACAATTCTGACGTCGCCAGCCTGGTATATATGGTGGAGGAGAAGGCAAAATGTTCATGCAGAATCCATGCACTTCAGTTCAGGTTCTAGTATCAAGCTTTTTCAAGGTCGGAAGGAAAGAATCACAGCCAAAAACGAGCACCTGGTGTGGGACGTCGGAAGGCTATGTTGCTGTCAATGTTGATGCTAATTGCTACTGTAAATACTGTATGATGTAAACTTGGGATCAGGAGATGTGAGCTTGGGATCCAGAGCTTCGGGGGTGGTGATCAGAGATGGCAAGGGACGGTTTTTGGCGGCAAAGGTTATCCCTTTCGCTCTTGATGCTGCTTCAGCGGAAGCCCAGCCGGTCCTTGATGGCATACATCTAGCTAATCGTGTCCCTCAACTTCAAGCCTGTTGCAACCTATTGATTGTGATACATATAGCACTAGTTAAGCGCAGTGTTCATGTCAGATATTCCATATGGAAGTCGCAGAACCATCTTACCATCTACTCCCTCCGTTCCAAAATAGATGACTCAACTTTATACTAAGTTTAGTACAAAGTTGGGTCATCTATTTTGGAACGGAGGGAGTATATATCTCAACAAAGCCAACTCTATTATAACGTGAGTTGAAATGGAGACGACTTACCCGGAAAAGAAAAGAAAAGAAATGGAGACGACCGCCAGCAAGATGGTGAAGCCGGTGTACTCGGCGCCGCACCCGCTCGCAGGCGAGATGATCCCGCTGACGCTCTTCGACCGCGCCGCCATGGACATCTTTGTTTCCCTCATCCTCGTGTACCCCGCGCCGACTCCGTCCAACGAGGCGCTCATGGAGGGCCTGCGCAGGGCTGTCGCGCCGTACCCTCACCTGGCCGGACGGCTCGCCGTCGACCGCTCAGGCAGGCGTTCCATCCACCTCAACAACGACGGCGTGCTTGTCCTGGACGCCGAGGTCCCTGTCGATATGGCGAGCGTGGTCGCCGACTGCTGCTTTACCGCCACCACCGAGGGCCTGTACCCTGGACTGCCGCCGCCGGGGGTAACTAGCTTCATCAGTAGGACAATGTCGGTCGGACACCGGCAAACTAACAGTTGGCACGCAGGAGAACATCGGGGCGGCGCTGCTGCAGATCAAGCTGAACCGGTACAAGTGCGGCGGCCTCGTGATCGGCATCATCCACCACCACCACGCGGCCGACGGCCACTCCTTCAGCAACTTCCTCACCACCTGGGCCAGCGCAGTTCGCCAAGCCAGCGACTTCACCGCCCCGTCCCCTTCCCTCGACCGCGCGGCGACCGCCGTGCCTCGGAGCGTGCCGACACCGGCGTTCGACCACCGGTGCACCGAGTTCAGCGGAGAAGAAGACGGCTGTCGTAGCTCCTCCTACTCCCACCCCACGTGCAAGATCAAGAATCTCACGCTGCGCTTCACGGCCCAGTTCGTCACAGAGCTCAAGGCCCGCGTCGGCGCCCCATGCAGCACGTTCCAGTGCCTTCTCGCGCACGTGTGGAAGAAGATCACGGCGGCGCGCCGCCTGAAGCCCGACGAGTTCACGCAGGTCAGGGTGGCCGTGGACTGCCGGGGCAGGGCCAACCATGCCGTCCCGCCGGACTTCTTCGGGAACATGGTGCTGTGGGCATTCCCGAGGCTCCAAGTCCGGGACGTCCTGGGCTGGACCTACGGCGGCGTGGTAGGTGCCATCCGCGACGCCATTGGGCGCGTCGACGCCGCGTACATCCAGTCGTTCGTGGACTTCGGGAGCTTGGCGGACGTGAACCGAGAGGAGCTCGCGGCCACGGCGCCAACCTCCGGCACGATGCTCTGCCCGGACCTGGAGGTGGACAGCAGTCTGGGTTTCAGGTTCCACCAGATTGACCTCGGCCATGGGCCGCCATCCGCGTTCCTCATGCCGGACTTGCCCGTCGAGGGGCTCATGACGTTTGTGCCATCGTGCTCAGCCAAGGGCGGCGTCGACGTCCACATGGCCGTCGCCGAGGGTCACGTCGCGGCGCTTGAGCATATATGCTACTCCTTGGACGAAAGAGCTAAACCGAAGTTGTAAAATGCTGCATTAGTTTTGAAGGTCGCTTTGCACACTCTCACTATCTCCAAAGTTTGTGATTATTCCATTTTCCTTTTCGGATATATACATCTAACTTAACAACGCTGTGGATTGCAAAGCTAAGTTTTATTTCGTCAATTTGTTCAGGTGTAAATGGTACTGATATAGATGATCGACCATCCTATCATGAAATAAATGTGTTATTATTCGATCTGACCTGACAAGACAAATACGATCTAGAGGGTGGTTGGGGTAAAAACAACTTCTCTATCCAAATTGGTATCCATATCTAGGTAGCTGCAGCATCCAGTTATCCGAATCCGCAAGACAATTTTTTCTTAATGAAACTTCTTTAGTTGAACGCGAATTGGAGCTTGTTTCACTGAAGTCAGAAAAATATGAAAATATTGGATAATTACAGATGATATCGATATCTGACCCAACCAGTCAGAATCTGTTAGCAACAATTTCTGCATTCACATTGGTTTCAGGAATATCCCTACATGATTGTGAATATGGCCACGGAAATATGATTTCTGGGAAACTCGTATGTATCCACCACAGCCGTAAAACCCAACTGTTCATGTTAAGTTTTCTTCTTCTTCCATATTGATGGTTGTACAGGTGCATATAGGTGCCGGCATCGAGCGATTTAATACCAAATTGCAGTTCTACACTGACGCTATGCGGCGTCGCATGCTCAGCCAATAATCTCCTTCCAACGCAGTGAGTACCACTTTAATGATGCTTGAATTTACCCACTATTATGTCATGTCCACCTATTTAGACAGGGAGAGGTACTGCTCTCTTCTCCTGTCCCCCATTGTTCCCACTTCCCACCCATCTTCGTGTTCCCTTCTCGCAGCCCTCTACTCTTGCACGACTACCCAACCAACATTTATTCTTTGATTTGAGATATGCAACTACTTTGCTGAATTTACTGCTGAATACCTTTATGCCCGTTAAGTAGAAGGAAATGTCAGTTAACTTGAAGGTCGACGTGTTTTAAGTAGTAGAGCCTTTTCTGTTTTAAATGCTGTTATATTTGTATTTATGGAAGGAACACAATCATATCATGACTCTTTCCCTCTCATGACTGCGGCAGCTAGGGCACTCCACAAAGATATGTAGATACAGTTCAAGTGTAAACCAACCTGAAATTTACCAAATCAATATGATATATTCCGATGCCCCATTGTTCACATGATCATGAACAGACCTCTCATGTGATGTATTTCTATCAACAACAAAAAATGTAACCCTTCCAAAAAAGAAAAACGATATATTCAATATAAACAACAGTAACTTACTGAATCAAACTTCAGGAAGATCAAATGTTTCAGGTTCGGAACCAGCTGATATCAAATTAAGTTTCAAGTCTTCCAACATATGATAAATATCTTCGCTTTCTGTGTGTAACTTGTCTGCAGTGACAAAGGAATGTAAACTGCCATCAACCTCGATCCAGCTGAGCCCAGGCTTCTTCACCACCCTATGCTCCTCCATCCTGCTTCTTGTCCTCTTCAAGTCGTCCCATTGACCAGCACGTGCATAGGCGTTTGATAGCAAAATATATGAGCTGCCATGGCTTGGCTTTGTGTCTGCCAACTTCTGGGCAGCAACCTCTGCCATGTCGACATTGCCATGGGTTTGGCAAGCAGCTAGTAGTGAGCTCCACATCACAAAGCCCTGCTCTTCTGGTAGACTGCTAGCGAGGTTGAAGGCTTCTTCCAAGAACCCAGCACGACCAAGAAGATCCACCAAGCAGCCATAGTGCTGGATCGATGGCCTGATACCCATGTTGCGCATTAGGTTGAAGTACCTAAAACCTTCATCAACAAGACCACCATGGCTGCAGGCATTCAAGACGGCCACGAAGGTGACACCATTCGGCTTGACGCCCAATTGCCTCATCTCGGCAAACAATTTCAGTGCCATCTCTGGGTGACCATGTGCTGCGCAACCCCCGATGACAGAGGTCCAGTGCTCCACATTCTTGCTGATGACGCTTGAGAAGCATTGGTATGCCGCACCCATGCACCCACACCTTGTGTACATGTTGATCAGAGCAACACCAAGAGCACCATCCAGTGAGAACTCCTGCCGGATTACATAACCATGTGCGGTCCTCCCAAGTCCAAGTAGACCGAGACTGCGAACAGCAGATACAAAGCCAACCATCGTGGCCTCATCTGGCGTCAAACCATAAACCTCTGTCATCTCAGAAAACAACTCCACTGCCTCTTGAGCCCACCCATGACTAACGAAACCAGCCATAACAGTATTCCAAGAAGACACATTCCGCTCCGGCATTTCCGCAAACACCTCCCAGGCGGCATCCAAATCGCTGGCTCTGACAAGGCCGTCAAGAAGCACGTTCCAAGAAACCAACGTCCTCTCAGGCATTCCATCAAACACCTTCCGCGCGTCACCCAGGCGGCCGAGCCGCGAGTAGACACGGGCGAGGGAGGTGGAGGCGTAGACGCCGGAGACGGAACTAGGGAGGCCGGACTTGAAGAGGAGGGCGTGGATCTGCTCGGCTTCGGCCGCCGCCGTCAGCAGCCGCGCGCAGGCCGCGAGGGCGGGCAACAGGGCGGGGTTGGCGCCGAGGGAGTGCCCAGCGATGTGGTGCACGCGGAAGGCGCGGAGAGCGGCGTCTCCCGGGGGCGGCGCGGCGCGGCATCGGATGGTTGTAGCGCGTTTGAAAGGCGCGGGCTTCCGCGGGAGAAGGGGTGTATCGGGGAAGAGTAGAGTGCAAACGAAGGGGCTCATGGGGGACTACCACACTGTACTACCATGGGCATGTGGTGGTTAGTCCGGTCCTCTTATGATTCTGCGTAGCTGTGTACTAATGTTTTCTTCTTCGAGGCCAATGTATACTCCACATGAAGAGATCTTCTGGCTCCTTCAATCTCCTAGGTCAAGACCACCCACCACGATGCGCTGCACTCCTTCTGGATGCTCTGTGGCGCTAGGGTTCTTCGCCTGTCTTGCGGAAGCCTAAGGTTTCCGAGGAGAGGGTCGTGATGGCCAATCAGGATGAATCGGAAGGATCGAATCGTGGGAAAGAACATGTGGAGAACTTGCTGAGTCGGTTGGACCTCCATGAGAATGAAGAGGAGAATTTTGTTTGAGGGGAAGAATTCAAGGACAAAATGGTAGAGACCAAGTGGCTTGCAATTACAAAGGCACACACTTCAGAAAGCTTTAGTCCTCCAGCTTTGTACTCGGACAAGAGATCAACTTGAAACCCTGCCAGAGAGGTCCACTGGCGTAAGATCACCGACAACTTGTTCATGATCCAATTCAGATGTCTTGGTGATTGGATCTTGACTGATGATTTGTGCAATATTTCTAAGAACGTTCTTGTTGGGTACATGTTTTTTTGAGGCCACTATTCGAGCAAGGTTGTTGGTTCTGATGCTGTTGTTTCTCTTGATGCGGTGCAACTCGACTCCATCAAACTTTTGTTCGAGCTCTCGGACAGTTGCATAGTAGGCTGCCATTTTGTGATCTTTTATGTCGAATGTTGTCGATGTTATTGATCAATGGTATCATCCGACGATAATTGTGGGGATTAGTACGTGTGGAGATCGTTGAAGTGATTTAGCACACAGAGATAAGATTTAGACATCTTCGGGCCACATGAAGCATCATCCGGTAATAGCCATACATGCTGTTTGTGGCCAGGTCTTATTCCGTATGCTCATGAGGGAGCCACATTATGAGTTGGATCCCCTCTAGTTCTCTCTGTTCTTCTTCTCTCTTGGGCGCCTTGCCCCTCTTTATACAAGTTGAAGGGGCCAGCTTACATGTAAAGTCCTAGTAGGATACAAACTAGTCTCACCTTTATTACAAGCCAGATATTAGTCTGGGTCTTATTCAAACAGTTGGAGCCGGCCTTCTGGGCCACGTTTTACCTCTATGAGGGTACCCGTGTCCTGAAGGAAATATGCCCTAGAGGCAATAATAAAGTTGTTATTTTATATTTCCTTATATCATGATAAATGTTTATTATTCATGCTAGAATTATATTAACCAGAAACTTGATACATGTGTGGATACATAGACAAAACATCGTGTCCCTTGTAACCCTCTACTAGACTAGCTCGTTAATCAAAGATGGTTAAGTTTCCTAACCATAGACACGTGTTGTCATTTGATGAACGGGATCACATCATTAGGAGAATGATGTGATGGACAAGACTAAGGGAGTCCTGGATTAGGGGGTCCTCGGGTGTCCAGGCTATTTGATAAGGGCCGGATTGATGGGCCGTGAAGATACAAGCAGAAGACTTTCCCCCGTGTCTGAGTAGGACTCCTATATGCGTGGACGGCAAGATTGGTGTCCGGATATGTTATTTCCTTCCCCCACAAACCGACTCTATACAATCCTAGGCCCCTTTGTTGTGTATATAAACTGGAGGGTTTAGTCCGTAGAGGCTATCAGAATTCTCATAGGCTAGACAACTAGGGTTTAGCCATTACGATCTCGAGGTAGATCAACTCTTGTAACTCCTATACTCATTGAATACAATCAAGCAAGACGTAGGGTTTTACCTCCATTAAGAGGGCCCGAACCTGGGTAAACATTGTGTCCCCCTTTGTCCCTTGTTACCATCGATCCGCAGACGCACACTTCGGGACCCCTTGCCCGAGATCTGCCAGTTTTGACACCGACATTGGTGCTTTCATTGAGAGTCTCGTCGTGTTGTCGACAGCGGAATCGATGGCACATCTCGTCATCAACGACGACGTTGTTTCTAGGGAGATCTTTATCCCTGGCCAACTCTTTGTGTTTGGCGGCTTCACGCTACGTGCCAACTCGACCGGCCACCTTGAGAAGGTCGAAAGCTATGCCCCTGGTCATCAGATCAGGTTTGGAAGCTTGAACTACATCACTTGTAACACCCCGGATGTAACTTGCCATATTTGTAACTCCGACTCTTGCCATTTCCGGCTTTAAGTTATGAGTTTCCCTTCATGGTTGGGTTTTGTCTTCGTTTTGCATTTTGTTCATGCCATGCATATCATATCATGTCATCATGTGCATCTCATTTGCATACGTGTTCGTCTCATGCATCCGAGAATTTCCCCCATTGTCCGTTTTGCAATCCGACACTCCTACGTGCACCGGCGCATCCCTCTTGTCTCATTTCATGAGCGGGTGTTAAACATTCACGGAATGAACCAATATTTGCCAAGTGTCCTTGGTACACCACCAGTAGACCACCTGTCAATTTTCGTGCTATTTAGAGTCCGTTTGATGTCCAACGGTTAACCGGGTAACCGCGGTAGCCTTTTGTGTGTTGCAGCCCAACACCCCTCCAAAACGGCCCAATAACCCATCTAAACCACTTCCAGGTCCTTCGTCGTCAGATCACGATCGTGTGGGAGAAAACTACACTCCATTTGGACACTCCTACCTCCTCCTACCTATAAATATGTCTTCTTCCCCGAATTTCTCGTCCAAACCCTAGATCCACATCCCCCGTCGCCGCCGGACACGTTCGGATCGGGCCGAACGCGTCCGCCCCGCCGCCTCAACCACTCCCATGTTGCCACGTGTCCCGACCGTCGTTCTCTCCGCCGCTGGCCCGACGAGCCCGGATCGGGCCTGCCCGGCCCATCGCCGCCGCCGCGCCGCCCCCGCGCGTCCCCGCCGCCTGGAGCCTCCTCTCCGCCGCCGCCCAGATCCCGCACCGCCCGCCTCCCACGCCGACCAGCTCCGCCGGCGCCGCTAGGTTCCTCCACCAGCGCCGCTCGACCACCGCGCCCGCGGGCCCGAGCCTCCTCCGTCGGATGCCGACGAGCTCCTACCCCGCCGGTGCCTCTCCTCCACAAGCTCCGGCGAGCTCCCTTGCCTGGATCCAACCACCGCGACCTCCATCTCCGGCCAACCTCGGGATCCGTGCGAACCCTAGATCCAGTTTCGGTTGAGGTTGACCCCGTTTTCCCTCTAAGTCCTTTTTCTGCAACATTTTATGCCCCTGTTCATCATGCCATATCTCCGTGACCGTAGCTCCGCTTCATGCGCATGATATATCAAAATGTTCATTGTGAGATGCTCTTCATTTCATTCCATTGTGGCATGCTTGTTTGAGTACATCTTAATGTCCAAATCATTGATGCAAGAGTGCTATAAAATGTTTACTTCCGCTACTTATCAGATTATGATGTTTTGTCATTTTTGCCACATTTGACATGTGCTTCATATGGGAATGAGCTCTACATGTGTTTTGAACTATGTCATGCCTTATTTACAGAGGTGCTTGCCATGTTTTTTTGTGATCAATGTGGTGACTAGCACAAGCATGCAAACTAGGCTTCGTGATATTGTTGTTTTCAAGGACTTCGAATTTTGCTAAGTCCTTGTTCTGCTGTTATTTTATGCCATGTAAACTTGATGCTACCGTGAGATCTATGCTTGTTTTGAGTATCTTAAGTAAGGGTGTTTTGGACATATGATTATGCTCTATCCATCCATGCCCCTGTTTGCAATTATGGAGTGCCCTAGCATGTCTTAATCTTGCTCTACTTTTGCTATAAAATGTTCCTGGCAGGTTGTTTACATGTTAATCATTTTTGTCATGGTTGTTACTAGTGACCCATGCATGCTATGAACTTTCTCTTGCCATGGTTAGCTTCATGAACATGTCATCTTGATGATGCTATGCTTGTTTTGTCATGCAATGCTTTGTGGTGAGTGATTTGAGCTCGCAATGATGCCTTCATAATTTTGTTTATGCCATGCTCTGTTTTCTGCTAAGTCTAAAACTTGCTATGTTTACATGGGTGCCATCATATCTTCTGTGCCTTTTTGGCTCATGATCAGTAAGAGACTTTTGTTCTATGCATTTAGTAGATTCATGCCATGCCTTTGTTTGCTATGATATGTTCCTGTAGCATGTTGTTTGCTTGCTTTAAACATTGCTTCTTGATGTTATTTCTGGCATGTTGTATTTTCACTAAGTCTGTGAAGCTGATATCTTTTGCACTTTTGCCATGCTTGTTTGAACCTGCTCTTTTGTGATTTAGCCGTAGCTTAGTGTTCATGTTTTGTCAAGAATCTTGTGTACATAACTGACATATACTTTGTTGTTATGTTGGAGTGCAGTAGCTTAGTTTCTTGTGGCAATCTAGATGGCATCGTGCTGTTAATCACAGAATTGTGCCTTTCTTGTTTTGCTTGCCATTTGCAAACCGTGCATCCATTTCCGGCGATCTTTATATCGATTTCGACTGAAATCATTTCATCTTTCCAACGACACACTTGGTTTGCCAAGTTGATGCTTTGTTCATTCTTTCCCTTCCGAAGCACGCATATGCATTGCATATCATGTCTTGCATATCATGCCATGTTTTGCATCATGTTGCTTGTGCATTGCACCATGATTGATTGTTGGTCCTTAGCTTGTGTTCTTGCTTTGGGTAGAGCCAGGAGACAAGTACGTGATCGAGGAACCTGTTGAGTACGCTAACGAGGATCAAGCTTTCGACAACTCTGAGAACTTTGCAGGCAAGATGACCATACCCTCGAAATCACTTCTATCTTTGCTTGCTAGTTGTTCGCTTTATTGCTATGCCGCGCTACCTACCACTTGCTATATCATGCCTCCCATATTGCCATGTCAAGCCTCTAACCCACCTTTCGTAGCAAACCGTTGTTTGGCTATGTTACCGCTTTTGCTCAGCCCCTCTTATAGCGTTGCTAGTTGCAGGTGAAGATGAAGTTTGTTCCATGTTGGAACATGGATATTGTTGGGATATCATTACTATATCTTATTTAATTTAATGCATCTATATACTTGGTAAAGGATGGAAGGCTCGGCCTTTTGCCTGGTGTTCTGTTCCAGTCTTGCCGCCCTAGTTTCCGTCATACCGGTGTTATGTTCCTTGATTTTGTGTTTCTTATGCGGTTGGGTGTTATGGGAACCCCTTGACAGTTCGATTTGAATAAAACTCTTCCAGCAAGGCCCAACCTTGGTTTTACCATTTGCCTACCTACCACCATATACCTTCCCTTGGGTTCTACAGACTCAAGGGTCATCTTTATTTTAAACCCCCCTGGGCCAGTGCTCCTCTGAGTGTTGGTCCGCACTAGAGTCCTTTGCAGCGCCACCTTGGGGAAATTCGAGGGTTGGTTTTAGTTGTACGGAGTGCTCATCCGGTGTGCCCTGAGAACGAGATATGTGTGACTCCTATCGGGATTTGTCGGCACGTCGGGTGGCTTTCCTGGTCTTGTTTTACCATTGTCGAGATGTCTTGTAACCGGGATTCCGAGACTGATTGGGTCTTCCCAGGAGAAGGAATATCCTTCGTTGACCGTGAGAGCTTGTGATGGGCTAAGTTGGGACACCTGTCGTGGAATTGGCATGACAGATGTCCTCGTTGAAAGGACTTAGTCGCGAGGCCAACGCACCTATGTGGTAGCTCGAGAGGGGTTGAGTGGAACGAGAGACGCGAGGTTTTACCCAGGTTCGGCCCCTCACGGTGGAGGTAAAAGCCTACGTCCTGCTTTGTTGATATTGATGATGATGATCACGATTACAAAGGAGCTCTATCTTGAGAGCTATTGAGTTGTCTGTCTAAATCTAACTTGTCCAACTCGTGGAACTTGTGAATCTTGTCCCTCTTGGGGAGCCCTGCCCCTCCTTATATATGTTGAAGGGGCGGCTTACATGACTAGTCCTATTAGGATTAGGATTACTCTATTACAAGTGGAGTCCTAGTTTTGCTTCCTTTGTAAGGGAATATTCCTTATGCCTTTTCTCTTAAGCCGACCCACCATAATACGATCCGGCCTTCCATGAACCGCCCATTGGGCCACCAGGTCTTGTCGCTCCTCTGACCCGCCTGCCGGGTTACCAATGAGTCACTAGGCCCAGCCAGGTCATCAGTGAGTGGAGAGATCCGGGTGGGTCACTTCGTGAGTCGCCAAGTTAGGGCGGGTTACTAGTGAGTCACTAAATCCGGCCAGGTCATACCACGGGGTATGTCATGGAATTGTCACGGCAGATGTCCTCTTGCAAGGACTTAATCATGGAGCCATCGCAACTAGGAAGCTTAAAGGGGTTAATCGGGACAAAGGACACGCGAGGTTTATACTAGTTCAGCCCCTTGCGGTGAAGGAAGGCCTACGTCTAGTTGGGTTGGTATTGCTTGAGGTTTCGATGACCAGTGAGCGAGATACACTATGCCCGGTTCTCGATTGGTTGTTTCTTGCCCTAAGCCACCGGCGGGTCGTTCCCTTATATACACGGGTTGACGCCCTGCGGCCTACAGAGTCCCGGCCGGCTCATAAACAGTGTCCGGCTCGGTGACTAGTTACCTCTACCTTATGTTACAAGTCATGCCATTACGGCGGTTTGTCTCTATGGGCCTTAAGCTCTATGAACCGCCATCCTCACGCCGGGTCTTGGGCTTCCTTTATGATGAGTCTTCTTTGCATAACCCGGCCCCTCCTGGCCGACTTACTCAAATAGTTATATCCCCAACATTAGGCCCCAGATTGATTTGGACCGGTTCATGTCAATCTTAAAATACCTTAAGAATCAGTCCTTCTGTCTTCTGTCCGTGAAAAGGTCATAACCCATTGTGATGTCATCTTCTGGATCTGGGTTAACCCACCGTGACATCATCTTTTAATTAAATCCTTATCTTATTTCATCATATCTTCAACGGATCTTTGCCTTAACTGACCATCCTGAAAATCGAGGCGTCGGGGTCGTTGTAAAATGATATTCCGTCTCCTCGTTTCTCGTGCCGTCTTGGTCGGCCCCTCCTTATAAATAGATGCGACCTAAGTCTTTTTCATTTCCTTCAGTCATCTTCCTCCTCGCACCTCCTTCTTTGCTGCTCAAGCTCCGCCGCTGCCGCCGTCGACCCCCTCGTCTTCACCGACTCAGGTCGCTGCATCACCCTGATTCTGACCAAAAAACGACGGCGGCCCTCCGCAGTTCTTCCGCATATGTGAGTTCCTCTTTTCCCCCTTCTCAGATCTGCATTGAAACCGTCTTGAGTTCATCGTCGTTCATCGCCGCCCGATGCAAACCTCCATTAGTTCTCACCTCCAATGCCTTGTTTAGATTATAAAAACAACTTAGAACTGCTGCAGAAAATGTTTGTGCTTATCCTGTATGAGAACAGATCTCATTTCCCTTGTTTTGGAAGCCCTCCGCGAGTATATGAACTTCTCTGTACTATTTTAGGTCTAGAAATATTTTCCTTTCCAGAGCATCGTTTGATCCAAAATAATGATTGCAACTTGTGAAACCTGTCTGTTTCACACTTAGCCAAAAAATTGCGTCTGTTGACTCTGTTTCAGCCATAGTAGTCCGTGTAGCCGGTTTAAGATAATATCGGCTGTCAGCACCGCTTGCCTCTGGCGACTTAAGAAAACCTTAATCATCTTTAATACCTGCAGCTGTTAAACATTATCACATAGTTACCTGTATGTCATTAGGCCCCTTCTTAAGCCGCCATCTTAAATAACCCAATAATGTTTATTCTCCGGGTTATAATAAACCGGAAAAATTTCCTTTATCTTGTTGTAAGCTTCAATTTACCCAATGGCACCCAAAGCTGTTAAACCTCCGGTTACCTGCAACTGGGTCCCATCCATTGTTACAGAGAGCAAACTATCCAAGTTTGTAAAGTCTGGCCATTTGCCCAAGAAGGATGTCATGTCTTATCGTGCTCCTGAACCGTCTGAAGAGAAACCTCAACCCAAGGAAGGGGAGGTGATCATTTTTTACCGATCATATGAGCCGGGGATTTGCTCCTCCCAGTTCAAAATTCTTTAGAGACATTCTGCACTTCTTTGACTTAAGACCTCAAGACATCGGGCCCAATTCCGTGTCAAATATCTGCAACTTCCAAGTTTTCTGTGAGGTCTACCTTGGAGAAGAACCCAACCTACTTTTGTTCAGGGAATTGTTCTATTTGAACCGACAGAATGAGCGGGCCAACGGGCCCAGTCTGGAGCTTGGTGGCATATCGATTCAAAGGCGGAGAGACTGCCTGTTCCCTTATGCTGAATTGCCGAGTCATCCAAAGGACTGAAACCAGACATGGTTCTACTGCCAAGATACTTCTTCGGCTGGTGAAAACCCACTGCTCGGCTTCTGTGCATTGCGCCTTGAACCTACTCACCCGCTGTCGGATAAGTTGACTGCTATTGAACGTCTGCCACTCACCCCCAAGATCAAGAAGATTAAAGCTCTTTTAGGGAACGGCTTAGATGGCATTGACCTGGTCCGAGTCTGGGTTGCTTGGAGAATAATTCCGTTAAGCCTCCGCCCCAGCTTAATGTGTAATTATTCAGGCGAGAAAGATGACCCCCAACGTCATAGTCCAGACGACTTACCAGATGACGTAGTGGAAGCTACAACTCAGTCTTTGTTGAAAGAGGGCACAGTGAATAGTAACGCTTTCGGCTTACTACCTTTTTTGCCAGAAGAACCCGGCCCTGTAGTAAGTTTCCAGCCGTCGGGTTATTTTTTTAGCATGTTATACTGTATTCTTACGCATAACCCTTTATAACCTTTTACAGGCAAATGATAACTTCTGGAAAATCCAATATGATCATGAGGCGGCCAAGACAGCCAGGGCGGCCAAGAGGGCCGAAAGGAAAACCGCCAAGCCCACCACTTCAAGGAAAAGGAAGCCAAGCGCTTCTGAGTTGTTTCAGCTTGATGATACTGATGATAATGAGGAAGAGGTAACTTTTTAATTTCCCTTTCTCCTTTATCACTACTTTACTGATATTAACCTTCTTTCAGGGAGACACGGGCAACAGCCAACCCGTCGAGGAAGAGGTAATTATAATCTCCTCCGACTCCGAACTTCGGCCGGGTCAGAAAATTCGAAGAGTAACCCGGAAAGTAAGATTTTCACACCCTTTGGCTTACCAAGATCCTGACTTTCTTTTGAAGCAACAGCAATTTGAAAACCGGAGGCAGACCCGGACCAGCAAGGATGCAGAGCTATCCTCCGGCTTGCCTGACACAACCCAGAAGTGTCGGACTGAGGTTATCTCCAATTTATACCCTTTTTTACCTTTGGCGGGTCTAATTCGTCAACCTCTCAATTCCTCTAACTCCAATTACCAGGATACCTCTCCTTCATCCGGCGAGTCCATGCAATCAAACATGCCGGCTTTTAAGACTGCCCCTGGGTAATATCAATTTATTCACCTTATGTTTTTCTTTCTTCATGTTTCTTTACTTATTTCTCTGCTTTGCCCACAGCGTGCAGGTTAAGCCCAGGAAGAAAACCAAGAAAGATAAACCGGCCCAAACCCCTGTGGTGACTGAACCGGAATAGGGTATAGCTGCTCCCAACTCTTCCACACATCAACCGCCGCCTGAGCAGGCTCAAGACATTGCAGCATCAACTTCTGACCCGCCTGCTGAAGATATTCTTGATGGTTCTGTTAACCCGGAGGCACCTAGCCCAGTCAAAACGGCTGACCCAGAAGTGGAATTTCTCAAGGCTCAATTCGTTGAGCCGGCCAGGCCCACCGTCCTTGCCAAATGCTCAGCTAAAGAGGAGTTGCTAGAACGCCGTAAGGCCAAGATGGATATCACCGACTATACTCATTTGAGTATTGGAGAGATCGTCTCGGGCTATATCAACCAGGTGCAAAGCAGCCGTGACCTGGAAATTGACATGGTGAAGCAAATACAGCAAAAATCTGAGGTATGACTTATGCTTCCTTACTTTCAATCATACTTACTGTACCAGCCCCCAAGTCTATTGCTTATGAATAAATATGCTGTAGACTTAGAAAAATTTGTTAGAGCTGCTTTCCCGGCTTAAAAAAAATATTTAAACCGGATGTAACACAATACCTTTAACTTGCGATACACATTAGCCCCCAAGTGCCAAGTATCTTTGCTTGCAAAGTATTTGGGACTTAATATCCAGGACCGGCTTAATAATTTAGAAAGCTTCGATATACATTAGCCCCCAAGTGTCAAGTATCTTTGCTTGCAAAGTGCTTGGGACTTAATATTATTTACCGTAATCTTGACTACTATCCGGTGCAATGTAGGCCATCATAAGTCAATTTGAATCGGAGATTGTTGACCTGAAGAACCGCGTGGCAGCCCAGGAGATTGAAACTCAAAAGGCTAACTCCAAATTTGAATTCAGCGTCTCTGAACAAGAGAAGCTGAAGAAAAATTTTGAGTCGGAGAAGAAAATTTGGACTGACGAAAAGGCTGGACTAGTGACCCGGGCCGAGACAGCAGAGGCGTCGCTGGCAAATGCAACAGCCGAACTGACTGGCTTACAACGCCAGATATCTCGGATGGTCTCAGCGATCTTTGGTAAGTTATCTTAAGCAAGCATTAAATATTGTAAATATTCCTTCAATTGTTACCTGAGGTTTACCTTATACTTACCAATACAGGCCCCAGGAGAACAAACCTCAAGCAGAATATGCTGATCAAATTGAAGGCGGTGTATACTCTAGTAGAGCAACTGTACATCGGGTCACAACGTGCCTTGGCCGTTGTATCCTTATCAAATGATGTGCCCTACCTCTTGCAAGATGTGTTACAATGGCTTGCTGTACTTCCTCAGCGGATTCAAGAGTTGAGACGGGCCCAAGCAAGAGCCGGAGCAATAGCCGCTTTGAGTCGGGCCAAAGCCTGGTTACCAGAGCTAGACCCGGCCGACATCGCTCTTGGGTATCCAAGTTTAAAGGAGGATGGCACTCCATTTGATGAAAATGATTTCACCACCTGCGTGAGGGATATACGCCCTGTGGCCACTCAAATTGGAAACGACACTGACCTCACCAAGTGTCAGTCGGGTTATGACAAGAAGAATCGGAGAATCCCCATGCCGCATTATGACGATGTCAGCTTGATCCCTCCAATCCGTAAGCACACCTTTGCCCCTGAAGTCGACCCAGCCAGTTTAATAGATGATGAAGCTGAGTTTGAGGCCTTGAGTGGCATTGACTGGGCCTCATCATCCTTATAGGACAAAGCAGCCGGCGGAGAGGCGGAGAAGGATAACCCGGAAGCTTCAAGTCAACCCCAAGAGTAGATTGCCAGGCGCCACCTGCTTATGTCGTTGTAGAAAAACAATGCCACATCATTCAGACTCGGGGAGTCTTGTAACAGAGTAGAAAATACTTTGAGTTTTGCTATGCCTTTGCGCACACTTATGGCCCTTAATACTTGCATAAGCCGTCGTCACTATGCACTTTGTAGTTTATATGAATCTGTTATGTCCTTTGCGGAAATGTCTTGCATTGCCCTGTCATGCTTACAACTGCTTTTCCAGCTTATATAAGCCAACCCCCGAGGGTAAGTTTAACTCCTGAAAATTGGCACATAAAAGTTCACCTAGTACTTAACAACCTGATGTAACCAGTATTAATCCTGGAGGATTGCAATGTATTCCATTGTATTTTCAAGAGGGTCACAAGATATCCAATGTTGATACTTGTAAAATATGATGAACAAAGTTCAAGGGTTTCTGATTCAAATACGATCAGTGAACCGTTCCAAAGGGGTTGAGCTAAGATTCAGATACGATCTGTTAGCCCCCAGTGGCTGTGGCGATGCCGATCAAGTGGGTATCGACAGCTATGTTCTCTTTGGTTCGAATACGACCTATGTTTGAACAGGAAGCCCCCAAGTGACCATAAGAGTTGTTTAATGACGCTGATTCGAATACGATCCACGTCAGACCCAAAGGGGTTAAGCTATGATTCAAATATGATCAAGAAGCCCCCAAGTGGGTTTGGCAGTATGCCGATCAAGTGGGTATCGACAGCTATGTTCTCTTTGGTTCGAATACGACCTATGTTTGAACAGGAAGCCCCCAAATGATCACGGCTAGATTTAGATATGATCATAAGCCGGACCAAAGGAAAGCCGGATTCAGATATGATCCGCTTTTCCTTGGTTATCTCCACCACCTGACAAAGAAAACACATAAACCTTTTTGGGAGTGGAAAAAAGGACAGAGGTCCTGCTTTATTGCTTTATGTAATATACATAGTATAAGTATATACACATTAGAGCCGATGTCTCAAGTATAATAAGGCCGAAGATGAGTGATATTCCATGGCCGACGGGTCTCCTCCTCCGACTTACGTGAGTCTTTATGCTCCCGAACGTCGATAAGGTAGTATGATCCGTTGTTCAGATTCTTGCTGACCACAAAGGGTCCTTCCCAAGGAGGGGATAGCTTGTGCATGTCAGATTGATCCTGGATGAGTCGGAGCACTAAGTCGCCTTCCTGAAAGGTTCTAGACCTAACTCGGAGGCTGTGGTAGCGGCGCAGGTCTTGCTGGTAAATCGCTGAGCGGGCTATTGCCAAGTCTCGCTCTTCATCCAACAGGTCAAGTGCGTCTTGCCGAGCTTTTTCATTGTCTTCCTCAACATAAGCCGCCACATGGGGTGAGTCATGACGGATGTCACTTGGCAGGACCGCCTCTGCTCCATACACCATAAAGAAAGGCGTGTAACCCGTAGATCTGTTAGGTGTAGTATTGATGCTCCAAAGTACAGAAGGTAACTCCTCCACCCAACAACCCGGCGTCCGCTGCAAGGGGACCAAGAGCCGGGGCTTGATACCCCTCAAGATTTCTTGATTAGCTCGTTCTGCTTGACCATTGGATTGAGGGTGAGCCACAGCTGAAACGTCAAGCCGGATATGCTCTCGTTGACAAAACTCTTCCATAGCTCCTTTGGAGAGGTTAGTGCCATTATCAGTTATAATGCTGTGTGGAAAACCAAAGCGAAAAATCACCTTTTTCATAAACTGGACCGCCGTGGCTGCATCACACTTACTGACTGGCTCCGCCTCCACCCACTTTGTGAACTTGTCAACCGCCACCAAGAGGTGCGTCTTTTTATCCTTAGACCTTTTGAAAGGCCCGACCATATCAAGCCCCCAAACTGCAAATGGCCAAGTAATTGGAATCATCCTCAATTCTTGAGCCGGCACATGGGCTCATCGTGAGAATTTCTGACATCTGTCACATTTACTGACCGGGTCTTCTGCATCAGCATGAGCCATCAGCCAATAAAACCCATGACGGAAAGCTTTGGCCACAAGAGATTTTGAGCCGGCGTGATGACCACAATCGCCTTCATGAATCTCACGAAGGATCTCCTGACCCTCTGTAGGTGACACGCAACATTGAAATGCTCCAGTGACGCTTGCAGTGATGTAACTAGCCATTGACAATTGTCATGGACTTGGACCGCCGGGCGATTTGTCTTGCCAAGGTCTCATCTTCAGGCAACTCTCCCCGGGTCATGTAAGCCAAATAAGGCACTGTCCAATCCGGGATAACGTGGAGAGCCGCCACCAGCTGTGCCTCCGGGTCTGGTACTGCCAGATCTTCCTCTGTAGGTAACTTAACAGAAGGATTATGCAAAACATCAAGAAAGGTGTTAGGTGGCACCGGCTTACGCTGAGACCCCAGCCGACTTAAGGCATCAGCCGCCTCATTCTTCCTTCGATCAATGTGTTCCACCACATAACCCTTGAAATGTCCAGCCACAACATCGACTTCACGATGGTAAGCCGCCATAAGGGGATCTTTAGAGTCCCACTTGCCTGACACCTGTTGAGCCACAAGGTCTGAGTCTCCCAAGCATCTTACCCGGCTCAAGTTCATCTCCTTGGCCATCCAGAGACCATGGAGTAGGGCCTCGTACTCAGCTGCATTGTTAGTACAAGGAAACATAAGCCGAAGCACATAACAAAATTTGTCACCTCGAGGGGAAGTTAACACGACTCCAGCCCCCGAGCCTTCCAACTGTCTGGACCCATCAAAGTGAATAGTCCAATAAGTGTTATCGGGCTTCTCCTCAGGTGCCTGTAGCTCTGTCCAGTCATTGATGAAATCCACCAAAGCTTGAGACTTAATGGCAGTGCGTGGTACGTATTTCAGACCATGAGGCCCGAGCTCGATGGCCCACTTGGCGACTCGTCCTGTAGCCTCTCTGTTCTGAATAATGTCTCCCAAGGGGGCAGAACTTACCATAGTGATAGGGTGACCTTGGAAGTATTGCTTCAGCTTCCGGCTTGCCATGAACACCCCGTAAACAAGTTTCTGCCAATGAGGATATCTTTGTTTTGACTCGATGAGGACTTCACTGACATAATAAACCGGCCGTTGAACCGGATGTTCCTTACCATCCTCCTTGCGCTCTACCACAATTGCCACACTGACGACTCGTGAATTAGCAGCCACATATAACAGCAAAGGCTCTTTGTCAATTGGAGCTGCAAGAACTGGCGGCTCAGATAACTACCTCTTCAAATCCTCAAAAGCAGCATTAGCAGCATTACTCCAGACAAAGGTGTCTGCCTTCTTCATCAGTTGGTACAGCGGTAGGGCCTTCTCACCTAACCGGCTTATGAACCGGCTTAAAGCGGCAACACGACCCGCCAGTCGCCGAACATCATTGATACATGCTGGTTTAGCCAAAGAAGTGATTGCCTTAATCTTCTCCGGATTAGCCTCGATGCCCCTGTTTGAGACCAAGAATCCCAAAAGCTTGCCTGCAGGCACACCAAATACACACTTCTCCGGGTTAAGCATCATTTTGTCAACCCAGAGATTGCCAAAGGTTTCTCTGAGATCAGATATCAAAGTTTCCGCCTCTCTGGATTTCACCACTATGTCATCCACATAAGCATGAACATTGCACCCAATCTGATTGTGGAGACAATTCTGTACACACCGTTGATAAGTCGCCTGGGCACTCTTGAGCCCAAAAGGCATAGACTCATAGCAGAAGGCTCCAAACGGAGTGATGAAAGCCGTCTTCTCCTGGTCCTTAACTGCCATCTTGATCTGATGATAATCAGAGTAAGCATCCAAAAAGCTCAAACGCGCACAACCCGCCGTAGCATCAATGATTTGATCAATACGGGGGAGAGCGAAAGGATCAGCCAGACAAGCCTTATTTAAGTCCGTGTAATCCACACACATCCGCCAGGTGCCGTTTTTCTTGAGCACGAGCACCGGGTTAGCCAACCACTCCGGGTGAAAAACTTCGACAATGAACCCAGCCGCCAAGAGCCGGGCGACCTCTTCTCCTATAGCTTTTCGTCGTTCCTCATTGAATCGCCGCAGAAACTGCCTGACTGGCTTATACTTCGGATCAATATTAAGAGTGTGCTCAGCGAGTCCTCTCGGTACACCCGGCATGTCAGAAGGCTTCCATGCAAAGATGTCCCGGTTCTCACGGATGAACTCGATGAGCGTGCTTTCCTACTTAGGATCCAAGTTGGCACTGATGCTGAATTGCTTAGACGAATCGCCCGGAGTAAAATCAACAAGCTTAGTCTCTGCAGCCGATTTAAACTTCATGGCCGGGTCATGCTCCATAGTCGGCTTCTTGAGAGAGGTCATATCCGCCGGGTCAACGTTATCTTGATAAAATTTGAGCTCCTCTGCTGCACAGACAGACTCGGCATAAGCCGCATTGCCTTCTTCGCATTTCAGGGCCACCTTTCGGCTTCCATGCATGGTGATGGTACCCTTGTAACCCGGCATCTTGAGTTGTAAATAAACATAACACGGCCGCGCCATGAACTTGGCATAAGCCGGCCGCCCAAACAAAGCGTGATATGGACTCTTGATTTTTAACACCTCAAAAGTTAACTTTTCCGCCCTAGAATCATGCTCATCTCCAAAGGCCACCTCTAGCTCAATCTTACCCACATGATACGCCGATTTACCAGACACCACTCCATGGAAGACGGTGTTGGAAGTCTTTAAATTCTTGTCAGTTAAGCCCATGCGCCGAAAGGTCTCTTAATAGAGGACGTTGATGCTGCTACCTCCATCCATGAGCACCTTAGTAAATTTATAACCACCAACCTGTGGTGCCACTACCAAGGCCAGTTGACCCGGATTATCAACCCGGGGAGGGTGATCCTCCCTGCTCCAGACAATAGGCTGTTCCGACCACCTCAAGTAACGAGGGACTGCCAGCTCAACAGAATTCACCGCCCTCCTATGAACTTTCTGATCACGTTTACACAAACTTGTGGTAAACACGTGATACTGCCCACTGTTTAGCTGTTTTGGATGGCTCTGATAACCCGACTGCTGCTGCTGACCTCCTTGACCAGACTGCTGTTGATTATAACCACCCTTGCTTCCCTGAAAACCGGATCCTGAACCGCCGCCCGGGCCATGAAAGTCGCCAGCTCCTGAGCCGCCGCCTGGGCCTTGATTGCCATCAAATTTATTAGAATTCTTGAAAGCCTTCATGATTGCACAATCCTTCCATAAATGAGTCGCTGGTCGTTCCCGGGTGCCGTGTTTCGGGTATGGCTCATTGAGTAGTTGCTCAAGAGACGGACCTGACCCACCAAACCGAGGTGGTGGCTTTCCTTTGCGCTTATGATTGTTACCATGTGCATTGGCCACAAATTCTGGGTTACCGTCCGCCTTATGCTTATTGCCTCCTTGACTCGCCGGGTTATGCTGCTGACCCTTTCCATTACCGTTCTTCTTTCGCTTCCCTGTCTTTTCCTCATCAGACGCGGGATCCTTGGTACTATCAGAATCGGAATACTTGACTAAAGCCGCCATCAACGTCCCCATATCGTTGCAATCACACTTAAGGCGCCCCAGTTTCTGTCTCAGAGGCTCAAAGCGGCAATTCTTCTCTAGCATGAGAACTGCTGAGCCAGCATCCATCTTGTCAGACGAATGTATTATATCTTTGACCCGGCGCACCCAATGAGTCGTAGATTCACCTTCCTCCTGCTTACAATTTGTCAGATCCACAATCGACATAGACTGCTTGCAAGTGTCCTTGAAGTTCTGGATGAAACGGGTCTTTAGCTCCGCCCATGAACTAATGGAATTGGGTGGCAAACCCTTTAACCAAGAACGGGCCGTTCCGTCCAACATCATGGTGAAGTATTTAGCCATCGCTTCATCACTAACCTCCAGTAGCTCCATGGCCATCTCGTAACTTTCAATTCACGCCCCAGGCTGTAAATCGGCCGTATAATTCGGCACCTTTCGAGGTCCCTTGAAATCCTTGGGCAGACGTACATTACGTAGAGCCGGTACTAGACAAGGAACTCCTCCGGTTCTAGTAGCAACACCCGCCTCAATGGAAGTCGTCGGGTAAGCCGGTGAGTCCTGTTGGGCTGCTAGCTGAGCCGCTAGTTGAGCCGCCCGCTCGTCCTCCTGACGTATCCGATCCTGAACCGGGTTATACCCATCGGGTTGGTTCTGGCGCTGAGTGCTACTTGACAAGGCCTCTGACTCCATGTGTCTACTGTAACTCGGGCTCCAGTTTTGACGAGGCGGAGCTAACCAGGGCGGAGGAGTTGAGTGAATCCTGTCCCGGCTGTAGGAGTAGGTCTCTTGCTGAGCCAGGGCTGTTTGGACAAGTTCCCTGATCCTCCGGGTTTCCACCGCTGTCGGATCATCACCATCTACTGGAAGAGCCGCCAAACGTGTTGATGCTGCGATTAAGTTCTCCATGGGGTTGGAGAAGTGACCCTGTGGTATTGGTACGTAATGGGGCGGTGCCATATTGCCGTGAAGAGGCGCCGTCACCGGAGGCTGGACTGGGCCTCCCGCTCCAGATGTCATAAACCGATTTGCACCTGGCGGGTTACTTGGGCCATCCCCGGGTGTAGCAAAGAGATTCTAAGGATCATAAATTTGAGGTAAACGGGACTGAGTTTTCTGATGTCTCCTCCTCATTACCTCATTAGATGCGTTCAAGCTCAACGTGAGCTGAAAAGCCTCTGCCTGAAGTTGATGCGCCCGTACGTCCAAAGCCGCCCGCTCTGTGGCTAATCTAGTATCTTTAGCTGCTAAGGTTTCCCTGGCCCGGGCGATCTCATCGCGAACCTGTGTCACCTCTGCCTCATGCTCAGATTGGTTCACAGGGACGACTGTAGCAGTTAACAAGGCCATAAGTTCATCCATGAGATCCATCAGCACCCGAGCCGGTGAGCGCATAGGGCCTCCTGCCCCGTCTGCTCCTAACCTGGACGTTATCGCCGCTGAGGCCATAGAATTTTGGCCGGGTTGAGTACCAGCCATGAAGACTCCTGCCCAGTTTGGCGACTCTGAGGGGTTCGGAATAGTGCTGCCATCGGAACAGCCCCCAAGCACACCATCTTGAACTTGATATAGCGAATCTGTTGAGCCGGCGGACGAATCACCGTCAGGGAGGACGGCCGGCTCACCATCACCTTCAGATCCTTCAGGAAGTTCACCTCCGTGGATGCAACCCACAAAGGCACGCTTCATGACAGGTTGAGCTCGGGCGGGTTTCGCACGCTGAGCCGTCTCGACGAGGTCGGTGCAGCTGTCCAGCTCAGGGCCCGGCTCACCGATCCGGACGATGAAGACGTGAATTCCGCCAAAGGGGACCCGGTACCCGTACTCAATTGAGCCAGCGTCGGGGCCCCAGCCTTCATCGTCGATGAAGACCTTGCCGCGACGACTCTTGGTCATCCGGCCAACTGCGTATCCCTTGAGCCCTTCGAAGCTGCCCTTCAAGAACTCAAATCCACCGTGCGCTGGCCCCACGGTGGGTGCCAACTGTCGTGGAATTGTCACGGCAGATGTTCTCTTGCAAGGACTTAATCGTGGAGCCATCGCAACTAGGAAGCTTAAAGGGGTTAATCGGGACAAAGGACACGCGAGGTTTATACTAGTTCAGCCCCTTGCGGTGAAGGAAGGCCTACGTCTAGTTGGGTTGGTATTGCTTGAGGTTTCGATGACCAGGGAGCGAGATACGCTATGCCCGGTTCTCGATTGGTTGTTTCTTGCCCTAAGCCGCCGGCGGGTTGTTCCCTTATATACACGGATTGACGCCCTGCGGCCTACAGAGTCCCGGCCGGCTCATAAACAATGTCCGGCTCGGTGACTAGTTACCTCTACCTTATGTTACAAGTCATGCCATTACGGCGGTTTGTCTCTATGGGCCTTAAGCTCTATGAACCGCCATCCTCACGCTGGGTCTTGGGCTTCCTTTACGATGAGTCTTCTTTGCATAACCCGGCCCCTCCTGGCCGGCTTACTCAAATAGTTATATCCTCAACAGGGTATATCCCCAATATTAGCCCCCAGTTTAATTTGGGTTTATCCATGTTAAACTGATCCTGCAACATGTTGGAAATATGCCCTAGAGGCAATAATAAAATGGTTATTATTATATTTCCTTGTTCATGATAATTGTCTATTGTTCATGCTATAATTGTGTTATCCGGAAATCGTAATACATGTGTGAATACATAGACCACAACATGTCCCTAGTAAGCCTCTAGTTGACTAGCTCGTTGAGCAATAGATGGTTACGATTTCCTGACCATGGACATTGGATGTCATTGATAACGGGATCACATCATTAGGAGAATGATGTGATGGACAAGACCCAATCCTAAGCATAGCGCAAGATCGTGTAGTTCGTCTGCTAAAGCTTTTCTAATGTCAAGCATCTTTTCCTTAGACCATGAGATTGTGCAACTCCCGGATACTGTAGGAATACTTTGGGTGTGCCAAACATCACAACATAACTGGGTGACTATAAAGGTGCACTATGGGTATCTCCGAAAGTGTCTGTTGGTTTGGCACGAATCGAGACTGGGATTTGTCACTCCGTATGACGGAGAGGTATCTCTGGGCCCACTCGGTAAGACATCATCGTAATGAGCTCAATGTGACTAAGGGTTGATCACGGGATGATGTGTTACGGAATGAGTAAAGTGACTTGCCGGTAACGAGATTGAACGAGGTATTGGGATACCGACGATCGAATCTCGGGCAAGTAACATACCGATTAACAAAGGGAATTGTATACGGGATTGCTTGAATCCTCGACATCGTGGTTCATCCGATGAGATCATCATGGAACATGTAGCAGCCAACATAGGTATCCAGATCCCGCTGTTGGTTATTGGCCGGAGAGTTTTCTCGGTCATGTCTGCATGGTTCCCGAACCCGTAGGGTCTACACACTTAAGGTTCGATGACGCTAGGGTTATTAGGAAGACTTGTATGTGATTACCGAATATTGTTCAGAGTCCCGGATGAGATCCTGGACGTCATGAGGAGTTCTAGAATGGTCCGGAGGTGAAGATTTATATGTGGGAAGTTGTCATACGGTCACCGGAAAAGTTCGGGGGCATATCGGTATTATACCGGGGCCACCGGAGGGGTTCTGGGGGTGCACCGGGAGGGGCCACCTCTCTCGGAGGGCCTCATGGGCCATAGAGGAAAGGGAACCAGCCCTTGGAGGGTTGGGCGCATCCTCCCTTGGGCCCATGCGCCTAGGGTTGGGGGGGGGGGACACCCTAGAGGGGGCGCCCCCTTGCTTGGGGGGCAAGCCACCCCCCTTGGCCGCTGCCCCCCTCTAGATCTCATCTAGAGGGGGTCGGCCCCCTTCCCCCTTCCCCTATAAATAGAGGGGCAAGGGGAGGGCTGAACACCACATCAAAGGCGCAGCCCCTCCCCTCCCCAACACCTCTCCTCCTCCGTTAAGAGCTTGGCGAAGCCCTGCCGGAGTACTGTCGCTCCACCACCACCACACTGTCGTGCTGCTGTTGGAGCTCTCTTCCTCAACCTCTCCCTCCTCCTTGCTGGATCAAGGCGCGGGAGACATCTCCGCTCCGTACGTGTGTTGAACGCGGAGGTGCCGTCCGTTCGGCGCTAGGATCATCGGTGATTCAGATCACGACGAGTACGACTGCATCAACCCCGTTCTCTTGAACACTTCCGCTCGCTATCTACAAGGGTATGTAGATGCACTCCTCTCCCTCTCATTGCTAGATGACTCCATAGATTGATCATGGTGATGCGTAGAAAATTTTAAATTTCTGCTATGATCCCCAACAGTGGCATCATGAGCTAGGTCTATGCGTAGTTTCTATGCACGAGTAGAACACAAGTTGTTGTGGGTGTCGATTTTGTCAATTTACCTGCCGTTACTAGTATTATCTTGATTCGGCGGCATCGTGGGATGAAGCGCCCCGGACCGACCTTACACGTACGCTTACGTGAGACTGGTTCCACCGACTGACATGCACTAGTTGCATAAGGTGGCTAGCGGGTGTCTGTCTCTCCCACTTTAGTCGGATTGGATTCGATGAAAAGGGTCCTTATGAAGGGTAAATAGAAATTGGCATATCACATTGTGGTTTTTGCGTAGGTAAGAAACGTTCTTGCTAGAAACCTATAGCAGCCACGTAAAAACTTGCAACAACAATTAGAGGACGTCTAACTTGTTTTTGTAGCATATGCCGTGTGATGTGATATGGACAAAAGGATGTGATGAATGATATATGTGTTGTATGAGATTGATCATGTTCTTGTAATAGGAATCATGACAACCGGCAAGAGCCATAGGAGTTGTCTTAATTTATTTATGACCTGCGTGTCAACATAAACGTCATGTAATTACTTTACTCTATCGCTAACCGTTAGCCATAGTAGTAGAAGTAATAGTTGGCGAGACAACTTCATGAAGACACGATGATGGAGGTCATGGTGTCATGCCGGTGATGATGATGATCATGGCGCCCCGAAGATGGAGATCAAAAGGAGCAAAATGATATTGGCCATATCATGTCACTATTTGATTGCATGATGTTTATCATGTTTTACATCTTATTTGCTTAGAACGACGGTAGCATAAATAAGATGATCCCTCACAATAATTTCAAGAAAGTGTTCCCCCTAACTGTGCATCGTTGCTAAGGTCCATTGTTCCGAAGCACCACGTGATGATCGGGTGTGATAGGTTCTAATGTTCGCATACAACGGGTGTAAGCCAGATTTACACACGCAATACACTTAGGTTGACTTGATGAGCCTAGCATGTACAGACATGGCCTCGGAACACGGAAGACCGAAAGGTCGAACATGAGTCGTATAGAAGATACGATCAACATGAAAATGTTCACCGATAATGACTAGTCTGTCTCACGTGACGATCAGACACGGCCTAGTTGACTCAGATCATGTATCACTTAGATGACTATAGGGATGTCTTTCTGAGTGGGAGTTCATTAAATAATTTGATTAGATGAACTTAATTATCATGAACATAGTCTAAAAATCTTTGCAATATGTTTTGTAGATCAAATGGCCCATGCTAATGTTGCCATCAACTTCAACGCATTCCTAGAGAAAACCAAGCTGAAAGACGATGGCAGCAACTACATGGACTGGGTCCGTAACCTGAGGATTATCCTCATAGCTGCCAGGAAAGCATATGTCCTTGATGCACCGCTAGGTGAAGCACCTGTTTTCCTAGCAGAACAAGACGTTATGAACGCTTGGCAGACGTGTAGTGATGATTACTCCCTGGTTCAGTGCGGCATGCTTTACAACTTAGAACCGGGGCTCCAAAAGCATTTTGAGCAACACGGAGCATATGGGATGTTCTAAGAGCTGAAAATGGTTTTCCAAGCTCATGCCCGGGTCGAGAGATATGAAGTCTCCGACAAGTTCTACAGTTGTAAGATGGAGGAGAATAGTTCCGTCAGCGAGCACATACTCAAAATGTCTGGGTTGCACAACCACTTGTCTCAGCTGGGAGTTAATCTCCCGAATGATGCGGTCGTTGACAGAATCCTTCAGTCGCTCCCACCTAGCTACAAGAGCTTTGTGATGAAATTCAATATGCAGGGGATGGAAAACACCATTCCTGAGGTATATTCAATGCTGAAATCAGCGAATGTGGAAATCAAAAAGGAACATAAAGTGTTGATGGTGAATAAAACCACTAAGTTCAAGAAAGGCAAGGGTAAAAAGAACTTCAAGAAGGACGACAAGGGAGTTGCCGCGCCCGGTAAGCAAGCTGTCGGGAAGAAGCCAAAGAATGGACCCAAGCCTGAGACTGAGTGCTTTTATTGCAAGGGAAATGGTCACTGGAAGCGGAACTGCCCCAAGTACTTAGCGGATAAGAAGGCCGGCAATGCCAAAGGTATATGTGATATACATGTTATTGATGTGTACCTAACCAGCGCTTGTAGTAGCTCCTGGGTATTTGATACCGGTGCAGTTGCTCATATTTGTAACTCAAAACAGGAACTGCGGAATAAACGGAGACTGGCGAAGGACGAGGTGACGATGCACGTCGGGAATGGTTCCAAGGTCGATGTGATCGCCGTCGGCACGCTACCTCTACATTTACCTACGGGATTAGTTTTAAACCTCAATAATTGTTATTTAGTACCAGCTTTGAGCATGAACATTGTATCTAGATCTTGTTTAATGCAAGATGGCTACTCATTTAAATCTGAGAATAATGGTTGTTCTATTTATATGAGAGAAATGTTTTATGGTCATGCCCCGCTGGTCAATGGTTTATTCTTATTTAATCTCGAACGCGATGTTACACATATTCATAGTGTGAATGCCAAAAGGTGTAAGGTTGATAATGATAGTCCCACATACTTGTGGCACTGCCGCCTTGGTCACATTGGTGTCAAACGCATGAAGAAACTCCATGCAGATGGACTTTTGGAGTCTCTTGATTATGAATCATTTGACACGTGCGAACCATGCCTCATGGGCAAAATGACCAAGACTCCATTCTCCGGAACAATGGAGCGAGCAACCAACTTATTGGAAATCATACATACTGATGTGTGCGGTCCAATGAGCATTGAGGCTCGCGGTGGCTATCGTTATGTTCTCACCCTCACTGATGACTTGAGTAGATATGGGTATGTCTACTTAATGAAACACAAGTCTGAGACCTTTGAAAAGTTCAAGGAATTTTAGAGTGAGGTTGAGAATCAACGTGACAGGAAAATCAAGTTCTTACTATCAGATCATGGGGGAGAATATTTGAGTCATGAATTTGGCACGCACTTAAGGAAATGTGGAATAGTTTCACAACTCACGCCGCCTGGAACACCTCAGCGTAATGGTGTGTCTGGATGTCGTAATCGCACCCTATTGGATATGGTGCAATCTATGATGTCTCTTACCGATCTACCGCTATCATTTTGGGGTTGTGCTATAGAGACTGCCACATTCACTTTAAATAGGGCTCCATCGAAATCTGTTGAGACGACACCGTATGAATTGTGGTTTGGTAAGAAACCTAAGCCGTCGTTTCTAAAAGTTTGGGGATGCGATGCTTATGTCAAGAAACTTCAACCTGAAAAGCTCGAACCCAAATCGAAAAATGCGTCTTCATAGGTTACCCTAAAGGAACTATTGGGTATACCTTCTACCTCAGATCCAAAGGCAAGATCTTTGTTGCCAAGAATGGATCCTTTCTAGATAAAGAGTTTCTCTCAAAAGAAGTAAGCGGGAGGAAAGTATAACTTGATGAAGTATTGCCTCTTGAACAGGAGAGTGGCGCAGCTCAAGAAAATGTTTCTGAGGTGCCTGCACCGACTAGAGAGGAAGATGATCATGAAACTTCAGATCAAGTTGCTACGGAACTTCGTAGGTCCACAAGGACACGTTCCGCACCAGAGTGGTACGGCAACCCTGTCCTGGAAATCATGTTGTTAGACAATGGTGAACCTTCGAACTATGAAGAAGCAATGGCGGGCCCAGATTCCGACAAATGGCTGGAAGCCATGAAATCCGAGATAGGATCCATGTATGAAAACAAAGTATGGACTTTGACTGACTTGCCCGATGATCGGCGAGCCATAGAAAATAAATGGATCTTTAAGAAGAAGACATACACGGATGGTAATGTGACCATCTATAAGGCTCGGCTTGTCGCTAAGGGTTATCGACAAGTTCAAGGGGTTGACTACGATGAGACTTTCTCACCCGTAGCGAAGCTGAAGTCCGTGTGAATCATGTTAGCAATTGACACATTCTATGATTATGATATATGGCAAATGGACGTCAAAACGGCATTCCTTAATGGTTTCCATAAGGAAGAATTGTATATGATGTAGCCGAAAGGTTTTGTCGATCCTAAGAATGCTGACAAGGTGTACAAGCTCCAACGCTCAATCTATGGGCTGGTGAAAACATCTCGGAGTTGGAACATTTGATTTGATGAGATGATCAAAGCGTTTGGGTTTACGCAGACTTATGGAGAAGCCTGTGTTTACAAGAAAGTGAGTGGAAGCTCTATAGCATTTCTCATATTATATGTGGATGACATAATATTGATGGGAAATGATATAGAATTCTTGGAAAGCATAAAGGTCTACTTGAACAAGTGTTTTTCAATGAAGGACCTTGGAGAAGCTGCTTATATATTAGGTATCAAGATCTATAGAGATAGATCGAGATGCCTCATTGGTCTTTCACAAAGTACGTACCTTGACAAGATATTGAAGAAGTTCAATATGGATCAGTCCAAGAAGGGGTTCTTGCCTGTATTGCAAGGTATGAGATTGAGCACGGCTCAATGCCTGACCACGGCAGAAGATAGAGAAAAGATGAGTGTCGTCTCCTATGCCTCGGCCATAGGGTCTATTATGTATGCCATGTTGTGTACCAGACCTGATGTAAACCTTGCCGTATGTTTGCTAGGAAGGTACCAAAGTAATCCCGGCATGGAACACTGGACAGCGGTCAAGAATATCCTCAAGTACCTGAAGAGGACTAAGGATATGTTTCTCGTTTATGGAGGTGATGAAGAGCTCGTCGTAAAGGGTTACGTTGATGCTAGCTTCGACACAAATCTGGATGACTCTAAGTCACAAACCGGATACATGTATATTTTGAATGGTGGGGCAGTCAGCTGGTGCAGTTGCAAGCAAAGCGTCGTGGCGGGATCTACAAGTGAAGCGGAGTACATAGCAGCCTCGGAGCCAGCACAAGAAGCAATCTGGATGAAGGAGTTCATTACCGACCTAGGAGTTATTCCCAATGCGTCAGGCCCGATGACTCTCTTCTGTGACAACACTGGAGCTATTGCCCTTGCCAAGGAACCCAGGTTTCACAAGAAGATCAGGCATATCAAGTGTCGCTTCAACTCCATTCGTGAAAATGTTCAAAATGGAGACATATATATATTTGTAAAGTGCATACGGACCTGAATATCGCAGATCCGTTGACTAAACCTCTTCCTCGAGCAAAACATGATCAACACCAGAACTCTATGGGTGTTCGATTCATCACAATGTAACTAGATTATTGACTCTAGTGCAAGTGGGAGACTATTGGAAATATGCCCTAGAGGCAATAATAAAATGGTTATTATTATATTTCCTTGTTCATGATAATTGTCTATTGTTCATGCTATAATTGTGTTATCTGGAAATCGTAATACATGTGTGAATACATAGACCACAACATGTCCCTAGTAAGCCTTTAGTTGACTAGCTCGTTGATCAATAGATGGTTACGGTTTCCTGACCATGGACATTGGATGTCATTGATAACGGGATCACATCATTAGGAGAATGATGTGATGGACAAGACCCAATCCTAAGCATAGCGCAAGATCGTGTAGTTCGTCTGCTAAAGCTTTTCTAATGTCAAGCATCTTTTCCTTAGACCATGAGATTGTGCAACTCCCGGATACTATAGGAATACTTTGGGTGTGCCAAATGTCACAACGTAACTGGATGACTATAAAGGTGCACTACGGGTATCTCCGAAAGTGTCTATTGGGTTGGCACGAATCAAGACTGGGATTTGTCACTCCGTATGACGGAGAGGTATCTTTGGGCCCACTCGGTAAGACATCATCATAATGAGCTCAATGTGACTAAGTGTTGATCACATGATGATGTGTTATGGAACGAGTAAAGTGACTTGCCGGTAACGAGATTGAACGAGGTATTGGGATACCGATGATCGAATCTCGGGCAAGTAACGTACCAATTGACAAAGGGAATTGTATACGGGATTGCTTGAATCCTCGACATTGTGGTTCATCCGATGAGATCATCATGGAACATGTAGGATCCAACATGGGTATCCAGATCCCGCTGTTGGTTATTGGCGGGAGAGTTGTCTCGGTCATGTCTGCATGGTTCCCGAACCCGTAGGGTCTACACACTTAATGTTCGATGACGCTAGGTTATTAGGAAGACTTGTATGTGATTACTGAATGTTGTTCGGAGTCCCGGATGAGATCCCGGACGTCACGAGGAGTTCCGGAATGGTCCGGAGGTGAAGATTTATATGTGGGAAGTTGTCATACGGTCACCGGAAAAGTTCGGGGGCTTATCGGTATTATACCGGGGCCACCAGAGGGGTTCCGGGGATCCACCGGGAGGGGCCACCTCTCTCGGAGGGCCTCATGGGCCGTAGAGGAAAGGGAACCAGCCCTTGGAGGGCTGGGCACATCCCCCTGTTGGTGTCAAAACCAGCGGATCTCGGGTAGGGGGTCCCGAACTGGGCGTCTAAGGCGGATGGTAACATGAGGCAGGGGACACGATGTTTTACCCAGGTTCGGGCCCTCTTGATGGAGGTAAACCCTACGTCCTGCTTGATTTATTCTTGATGATATGAGTATTACAAGAGTTGATCTACCACGAGATCGGAGAGGCTAAACCCTAGAAGGTAGCCTATGGTATGATTGTATGTTGTCCTGCGGACTAAAACCCTCCAGTTTATATAGACACCGGAGGGGGCTAGGGTTACACAAAGTCAGTTACAAAGGAGGAGATATACATATCCGTATTGCCTAGCTTGCCTTCCACGCCAAGTAGAGTCCCATCCGGACACGAGATGAAGTCTTCAATCTTGTATCTTCATAGTCCAACAGTCTGGCCAAAGGATATAATCCGGCTGCTCGGATACCCCCTAATCCAGGACTCCCTCAGTAGCCCCTGAACCAGGATTCAATGACGATGAGTCCGGCGCGTAGTATCGTCTTCGTCATTGCAAGGCGGGTTCTTCCTTCGAATACACCACGGAAGAATTTGAATACAAGGATAGTGTTCGACCCTGCAAAATAAGTTCCACATACCACCATAGAGAGAATAATATTCCCACAAATCTAATCTGCTGACACATGTTGGCAACATGACATTATGCCACGGCCCGGTGATTATTAGAACTGTTTCCTTTAACTAGCCCCACACATAACGCGAGGCAGTTTTTTGACACATCTTGTCAAAGCAGAGATCGTGTCCCCCTTATTACGGGATTCTCATCAATACAGGCATGGGTAACCCAACCACGCCTAGGACTCCTATATTTTAGGCAAGTCCCAAACGACCATGAGGAGGACGATTGATATTCACCCTCTTTATAAAGGATCAAGGTTTTTACTTTTTTCCTCCCGTGCTCAATCGAATCCTTCCCCCGCCTCGAGTTCTAACGCCCAAAGCCCAGGTCAGGTGCTTCAGACCTTCAATCATGTCCGGATCCAGCCTCCAGGGCCGGTGGATGCCCTCCTTTGTCATGGAGGAGGATATCAAGAAGTTGAGGGAGGCAAGATACTTGACCGCCGAAGTCTCGCATTGGCTGCCCACCCGAGGGCAGGTCGTCCCTACCCCCGAACCCAACGAAGACGTCATATTCATCTCCCACTTCCTCTGAGGACTAGGCCTCACTCTGGATCCCTTCGTTAGGGGTTTGATGTTCTATTACGGGCTTGATTTTCACGATCTAGCCTCGGATTCCTTTCTCCACATCTCGGCATTTATTGCCATATGTGAGGCTTTCCTCCGCATTACCCCTCACTTCGGCCTGTGGCTCAAGACCTTTGATGTGAAGCCGAAGACGGTCGAGGGGCAATATGCAGCGTGCCGGGGTGCATTAATAAGCAAGATTACTGGAACTCCGTGGCCAAAAGGTTCCTTTCCAGAGGTGTCCGGATTATGGCAAAGGGAGTGGTTCTACATCACCGCTCCCAGAAGTGCCAAGTGGGTAGCTCCCCCCGCCTTTCGCTCGGGCCCTCCACCATAACTGATGTCATGGATCAGCAGGGGGCTGAGCTGGGGTCCAGCCAAGGATGTGCCCATAGTACAGAGCCGCATCCGGGATCTCTTCGAGGGGGATTTTAGTTTGGTTATGGTAGTGCAAGTCATGCTGGTTCGTCAAGTCCAGCCTTGCAAACGCCGGCCCCTCCGTTTATGGGAATTCAACCCAGAAGGACCACATGCTATTCAGAATTTCCTCAGCCTGACGCGCGAGGAGATGTACAAGTCATTCTTCGAACCCCAGATAGAGTGTCCGGACACCTCCAAGGACGTGGGCCTGAGCAGCAACCGCACCGCGGCCCAAGTAAGTAATCCTCTAACCGGACACACTGTCTTTCTTTTATCATGACATCATTCTGAAGGATCGCTCTTTGACCAAGACTGGATAGCAAAGGCGAAGATGATCCGGTGTTCGGCTCCCCTTCCCGAAGGCTTGGACAATTCGGTAATGGAAAAGATGCTCGAGCCAGCACCTTGCCTGGTGCCCTCAAAGGAAGATGAAGGGGGGAATAAAGAGGGCCAAAGCGGGCCTCCACCGCTACCTGTTCCAACCGAGGGAACGAGTGCCTCCGTGAGGGAGGATAGCCAAGGGAAGGAGTCTGACATTCCCTAGTCCCGGGGGAGGACGAGGACTACCTCTGATGATCCGGAAACCAAGGTTTCCAAACGGGAGAAGAAAACTCCACCAGAGGGTCCCGTCTCGGAGGGTGCTCTTGCCGCACAAAGTTCGTGCGGGGATCAGCCCTCTAACGAGTCGTAAGTGATCAAAATCTACTTAATAGTAGAGATATTCTACCTTATTTCCGAGGAAAATAACTGAATCGTTTATCTTGCACTTCGGATCTTAGCCCTTCTCAATAGAGCTCGTCTTCAGGGGACCTTCTTCCGGAGATGATGGAGAGCGAAACGCCTCCCCCGGACTCCCCCGCTCAAGAAGCGGGCGACCTTGAAGTGTCGTCACGGAGGGCCTCTCTGGATCCGGTGAGGCCAGAAGATAATCCTATAGTCACCCGAAGTCCCCAGCATCCGACTCTTGAAGAGGGGAGACAAAAGAGTCCGGCGCCATCTGGTATGCGGTCGGACATGCTGAGGGATCTATTGAAGCAAGCGACCATCTCGGAAGAACACCGTGCGTTGATGGGTATGGTGATGGAAAGGATTTCGTCCTCCGAAAGCGGGTTGCATGACGCCTTTACGAGTCTACTAACGGGCTTTGAGGTACGTAAAATGATATACCTTTGTGATAGTACCGCACATTTTTAGGTGTGCCCTGTGTAGATAGTAGCCCCTGAGACTCTGGTTGTCACCGAGAATGGCGGCAAACAGAGGATCGTAGTCCCAAGTAATAACCATACCGCCTTTATGTGCAAGTAGTGGAAGCCCCGGTGGCTAGCCGGACTCATGAGTTTGCCGAACTAAAGCGGCAACCGGATGCGGCGGATGCCGACATCGAGCTTGTTAACAAGCAGCTTGACCAAGCACGGGGTAAGTGATATTTTCTGGTGAATGTCACATAGTAAGAGCAGCGTGATGCCAGTATCTTTAATATGTTGTGACTGCAGATGGAGCTGCCACCATGGAGACCCTTCGGGCGGAACTTGTCCGAGCCAAAGAACAAGCAAGGAGTAGTAATGCGGCTGCTTTGAAGGCGGCCGAAGAGTTAAGAGCCGAGAAGGCCGCGCATTGCGAGAGCAAAGAGAAAATGGCCAAGATGGCTGTAAAGTTAAAAGACACTGCCGACCGTTGCCGGTTCCTTTGAGGAAGAAAACCGAGCGAAGGCGACGGACCTTGAAAAGGCCACGATGGCGACCAAAGACACCCGTTCTGCCATGAGAGCAAAGAAGGAGGAGCTGCGTGAAGCCTGTGACATTGTGGCCGGGAAGCCCTTTTTGCTGTGGAGGAAGTTCGGAGATCTGCGGTATGCCCCTCTGGATCGGCTGTGGAGTTCGGCAGACGCATATCTAGACTTGGCGGCGAGCGCTGTCGATGCGGCCGAATACTTCCGAGATCAAACAGATCGTGAAGTGGACAAGCTGTTCTGGGCGCAGTTTAACGTTCTAGAGCGTCCGCTTCCATTGACCGATCAGCTAGCCGAATGGGCCGAACTCAATAGGTTGTCCGGACTCGCCATGAGGTCTGTCGTGGATCAGCTGTGGCCGGAGAGGCCAAAGCCGAATAGTTATTTTAGCCTGGTGCAACAGTTCCTTGGTGCGGTGCCGCGCATCAATGCGATGAAGAGGTCGGCGTGCATAGAAGGCTCGCGGATGGCCCTTGCCCGTGTCAAAGCATACTGGGCGGAGATGGATGCTACCACTGTCGCGGCGCAGGGTTCGGCCATAGGCCGAGTGGCTGCCGAGCACTATTCTGAAGAAGTTCTTGAGGGTGCTTGTTTGACAGAGGCCCAGTGCTCAAAGAATATTATGTTTGAGTGACATGTATTCACATTGTAAAAACATGTTTTATTAAATTTATCAAGGCTGTGTTTATACTTTTGCGCGAAAGTATTGTGATGCCTCCTGTGCGGCCGTTTATGTATATAACCTGAAAGATTGCAGTCGTCGGCTTCAGCCCCCACGCATACAATGCGGGGGTGTTTGCAGAAGACGCGTATTCACACTTAATCCAATGTCTTGGTCCTAGTAAGGAGGTGATAGTGCAACGAACTAGGCAACCGGACTATAATGCTTTAACACTTTCACTTAGCCATAGGAGTTTGACAGTGGGGCTACTATATAGCCCCTGGTGGCTCCGCACTCGCCTAGATTCGGGGCGCGTACATGCCTGGCCAGGAAATGGCCCTTCATTAATGAGGAGGAATCTCGAAGATTCCGATAGGTCATCGAGTGGTTGACCAGTCTCACGCTATATCATGACAGTCAGTTTTCGACTTTCTCTACTGAGGTGCTCGTCCGGATGAGCCAGGGCACAATCGCAGTAGTTCTCCTGGTGCCGCCTTAGCTGATAGAGCGGAACGTAAGGCAGCAAAACACAAGAGCCGGGCAAACCCAACATTTGACCAAGACATGATTCGGAGCTGATGCATATAAGGCCAAACTCGCGACGCCGAACACTCCCTAAGGTATTCAGTCTTTATGGTGTAAACCGGGTCTAAACAGTACCCTTTGTAATAAGCCCCCGGTGTCCAGGTACGTGCATTATTCTGGCGTGGCCACATGCCAAGACGTCAGCATTCTTCTCGGTTGTACTGAGAATCCGAGGGATGTAAATCAACAAGAGACAATAAAAAAGGTTTACGCAGGGTCTTAATCTACAAAGAATCCTTGGACCGGGTCCCTGCTGCACGTCTGCGCCTGTGTCTCCGTTGTGCCGTATTCTGGACGGGTGTAGCACGATGGTCATCTAAAAAAGAGAGGAACTTGATTGAAAAGTTGCCGTGCAAAAGTTAAGTTATACCAAATAAACAATATACAGTTGAAAATGAGTGAAGGTGAGCCTTATTGCCACTTTTGCGTGCACGTTGAGCCCCTTGTATTGTAATAGGGGTATAGCCATCAAACCTGTATTAATTACATATAGCTGAGCCGGACTCGTCTAGTCGTGTCCGTGGTCTTAACGACCTGTCAAATGCTTGAGTTGGTGAGGCCGTTTAGTGTGCGGCGGCCAAGGCGGCCACATCGTCTTCGGCGCGCAAGGAGCGCTCAATATTTCCATTTACTATAATGATGCCACGTGGACCGGGCATCTTGAGCTTGAGGGAAGCGTAATGCGGTATTGCATTAAAGCGAGCGAAAGCCTCACGTCTGAGTAGTGCTTGATAGCCACTTTCGAACGGAGCAACATGGAAGGTTAAATTTTCGCTGCGGAAGTTGTCGGGGAGCCGAATATAACCTCTAGTAGCAGGGAGCCCCTGCAGTGAGCCTCCGGGCCTGGCGTTACTCCTTTAAAGGTAGCATTGCTGCGGAAATTTTTTGTTGGGTCTATCCCCATTTTGCGGACTGTGTCCTGATATATCAGATTTAAACTGCTGCTGCCATCCATCAGGACTCGGGTGAAGTGGTATTAGTCAATTATTGGATCTAATACCAAGGCAGCCCATCCTGCATGCTGGATACTTGCCGAGTAATCCCGATGGTCGAAGGTGATCGGTTGGGACGACCAGTGGCGGAGCTCCGCGGTGATAGGCCCTGGGGCATGTTCCTCTAAGGGTGCCGCTTTGTTTCTCCCTTTTATCACATGTAACACGTTGACTGTTTTGACTTTTGGTGGGAATTTCTTCTGTTCCCCTGTGCTTTGATTGCGAGGCTCATCCTCGTCTTCACTTGGTGTATCCTGCCCCTTGTGTTCGGCGTTGAGCTTGCCGGACTGTTTGAAGACCCAACATTCTCTGTGGGTGTGATTTGCAGGTTTATCCGGGGTGCTATGGATCTGACATATTTGATCCAGAATTTTGTTTAGGCTGGACAGTTCGTCTCTGTTGCCTTTGGAGGGCGGCTTCTGCTGGCCTGGCCGAGAGCTTCTAAATCCGGCGTTTACCGCCGTGCTCTTCGGGCTGTCTTCCTTATTCCGGCGCTTGTTGTTGCTGCATCGTGATTTCCCGTTTCCATCCCTGACTTCGGAGGTACTTGGGTCGTTGGTGCTGCATCTGGCTAACCAGATGTCCTCGCCCGCGCAAAAATGGGTCATGAGGCTTGTTAATGCTGCCATTGTTCTCGCCTTTTGTTGACCGAGGTGTCTGGCAAGCCATTCGTCTCGGACGCTATGTTTAAAAGCTGCTAAGGCTTCGGCGTCCGGACAGTCGACTATTTGGTTCTTTTTAGTGAGGAACCTGTTCCAAAGCTTTCGGGCTGACTCACCGGGCTGTTGAGTTATGTGACTTAAATCGTCTGCATCCGGTGGTCGGACATATGTCCCTTGAAAATTTGCCCGAAAGGTGTCTTTGAGCTCTTCCCAGCTTTCGATGGAGTTTTTGGGGAGGCTTTTAAGCCAGTGCCGAGCTAGCCCTTTGAACTTGAGGGGTAAGTACTTTATGGCGTGGAGATCATCTCCTCGAGCCATATGGATATGGAGGATGTAATCCTCAATCCAGACCCCAAGGTATGTTGTTCCGTCGTACGCCTCTATGTTTACGGGTTTGAATCCCTCTGGAAATTCATGATCCAGCACCTCATCAGTGAAACATAGAGGGTGTGCAGCACCCCTGTATTTGGGTGTACCTTGGTATTTGGATGTTTGCTGTGTTGCATTGTATGTTGGAGCGCGCCTGCGTGGTCCATAGATGGATCTGGTTGCGCCGTCCTTTTGATGCGAGCCCTTACGTGGATCGCGTACTGGTTTATGTGCGGCATCGATTACCGCTTTATGTCAGCTATGAGGTCGTCTATCCGACCGGATGGCCGTTTTATTTTTTAATTGTGGAGGATCTAAGGCCTCCTCGTCGAATTAAGGTAGCAACTTTCGCTTTGGATAGCTCTTGGTGTGGCGATTACTGCCGTACTTTGCTACTGTGTTGAGTACTTCACTCCATTTGATTTTGAGTCTGTCTTGTGCAGCCTTGAGCCTTTGCTTCTGTTTTTTCAGACTCCTCGCTGTGGCAACAAGCCTTTGGTGGGCATTATGTGGCTCCTGGCGCCTGTCTGGCGTGGTGTCGTCCGGACTGTTATCTTCGACAGGGTTGGGTTGTTCGGCTTGATTTTCCGTGTTGCCATGGTCAGGCAATGGTTCACCCTGCTCTAACGCTGGGTCTATGTGATCGTTATTTCTGCCGAGGCGGGATTTGGAGTGGCGTTTACGCCGCCGCTTTGATTGCTTCTCGAGGGAACCACCCTTCTCTGCGTCCTTCCGTTCCACGTCGTTATTTTCTTTGGGTGTGTCCACCATGTATACGTCATGTGATGAAATGGGCGTCCAGTGCCCAGTGTGCAGTGGTTCCTCTTCGCCTCCCGCATCGTCGTCCATACCGTCGATGTCTTTGGAATCGAAGTCGAGCATGTCGGTTAAGTCATTGACAGTGGCTACCAAGTGGGTGGTGGGTGGGCGGCGAACTTCTTCGTCATCCGCATCCCAATCCTGCCGGACGTAGTTCGGCCAGGATCCTTCTGACAAGGAAAGAGACCTTAATGACTTCAGTATGTCGCCGAAGGGCAAGTGCTGAAAAATATCCGCGGAGGTAAACTCCATGATCGGCGCCCAATCGGATTCGATAGGAACGGGCGCAGGCGGTTCGGAGTCCGTGGCCGGAGAAGGATCCAGCAGTTTGGCCACGCGGCTCTCGTGAAGGGTAATGTCGATATTCGGCTCGATCGCCGCAGAGGGTACGGCCTCCGTGACGGGGTCTATCCACCCATCCACGGATGGCGAAACTGGCTCCAAACTGAGGGTCGGAGCGGCTGCCGGTGCGATCTCCTGAATATGGTCCGATGGTAGAGTTAAATCGTACTCATCGTGACCGCACGGCGCACAAGGCAGGGGCTCGAATCCGTCGAACATCAAGTCTCCGCGGATATCGGCCGTGTAGTTTAAGCTTCCAAACCTGACCTGGTGGCCAGGGGTGTAACTTTCAATCTACTCCAGATGGCCAAGCGAGTTGGCACGCAGTGCGAAGCCGCCGAACACAAAGATCTTTCCGGGGAGAAAAGCCTCACCCTGGACTGCATCGCTATCGATGATCGTAGGAGCCATCAAGCCTAACGGCGACGACACAGAGGAACTCTCAATGAAAGCACCAATGTTGGTGTCAAAACCGGCGGATCTCGGGTAGGGGGTCCCGAACTGGGCGTCTAAGGCGGATGGTAACAGGAGGCAGGGGACACGATGTTTTACCCAGGTTCGGGCCCTCTTGATGGAGGTAAAACCCTACGTCCTGCTCGATTTATTCTTGATGATATGAGTATTACAAGAGTTGATCTACCACGAGATCGGAGAGGCTAAACCCTAGAAGCTAGCCTATGGTATGATTGTATGTTGTCCTGCGGACTAAAACCCTCCAGTTTATATAGACACCGGAGGGGGCTAGGGTTACACAAGGTCGGTTACAAAGGAGGAGATATACATATCCGTATTGCCTAGCTTGCCTTCCACGCCAAGTAGAGTCCCATCCGGACACGAGACGAAGTCTTCAATTTTGTATCTTCATAGTCCAACAGTCCGGCCAAAGGATATAATCCAGCTGTCCGGATACCCCCTAATCCAGGACTCCCTCACCCCCTTGGGCCCATGCGCCTAGGGTTGGGGGGGGGAACCCTAGAGGGGGCACCCCTTGCTTGGGGGGCAAGCCACCCCCCTTGGCCGCCGCCCCCCCTCTAGATCTCATCTAGAGCGGCCGGCCCCCTTCCCCTTCCCCTATAGAGGGGCAAGGGGAGGGCTGCACATCACATCAAAGGCGCAGCCTGATGTCTACTACACAAACTTCTTCTTGTAGACGCTGTTGGGCCTCCAAGTGCAGAGGTTTGTAGGACAGTAGCAAATTTCCCTCAAGTGGATGACCTAAGGTTTATCAATTCGTAGGAGGCGTAGGATGAAGATGGTCTCTCTCAAGTAACCCTGCAACCAAATAACAAAGAGTCTCTTGTGTCCCCAACACACCCAATACAATGGTAAATTGTATAGGTGCACTAGTTCGGCGAAGAGATGGTGATACACGTGGTATATGGATAGTAGATAAAGGTATTTGTAATCTGAAATTATAAAAACAGCAAGGTAACAAGTGATAAAAGAGAGCGTAAACGGTATTGCAATGCTAGGAAACAAGGCCTAGGGTTCATACTTTCACTAGTGTAAGTCCTCTCAACAATACTAACATAATTGGATCATAAAACTATCCCTCAACATGCAACAAAGAGTCACTCTAAAGTCACTAATAGCGGAGAACAAACGAAGAGATTATGGTAGGGTACGAAACCACCTCAAAGTTATTCTTTCCAATCAATCCGTTGGGCTATTCCTATAAGTGTCACAAACAACCCTGGAGTTCGTACTAGAATAACACCTTAAGATACAAATCAACCAAAACCCTAATGTCACCTAGATACTCCAATGTCACCTCAAGTATTCGTGGGCATGATTATACGATATGCATCACACAATCTCAGATTCATCTATTCAACCAACACAAAGGACCTCAAAGAGTGCCCCAAAGTTCTACCGGAGAATCACGACGAAAACATGTGCCAACCCCTATGCATAGGTTCATGGGCGGAACCCGCAAGTTGGTCACCAAAACATACATCAAGTGAATCATGTGATATCCCATTGTCACCACAGATATCCACGGCAAGACATACATCAAGTGTTCTCAAATCTTTAAAGACTCAATCCGATAAGATTACTTCAAAGGGGAAACTCAATTCATTACAAGAGAGAAGAGGGGGAGGAGAAACATAAGATCCAACTATAATAGCAAAGCTTGCGATACATCAAGATCGTGCCAAATCAAGAACACGAGAGAGAGAGATCAAACACATAGCTACTGGTACATACCCTCAGCCCCGAGGGAGAACTACTCCCTCCTCGTCATGGAGAGCACCGGTATGATGAAGATGGCCACCGGAGAAGGATTGCCCCCTCCGGCAGGGTGCCGGAACGGGTCTAGATTGGTTTTTGGTGGCTACGGAAGCTTCCGGCAGCGGAACTCCCGATCTATTGTGCCCTCTAGAAGTTTTAGGTTACGTAGGTATATATGGGTGCAGGAGGTACGTCAGAGGAGCTACGGGGGCCCCACGAGGCAGGGGGCGCGCCCTGGGGGGGGGGCGCCCCCACCCTCATGAGCACCTCTCGTATCTCCTGACATGGAGTCCAAGTCTATTTGGTGGCTTTCGTTCCAAAAATAACTTCTCTAGTTGATTTTGTTCCGTTTCGACTCCGTTTGATATTCCTTTTCTTTGAAACACTGAAATAGGCATAAAATAGCAAATCTGGGCTGGGCCTCCGGTTAATAGGTTAGTCCCAAAAATAATATAAAAGTGGAAAATAAAGCCCAATATTGCCCAAAACAGTAGATAATATAGCATGGAGCAATCAAAAATTATAGATACGTTGGAGACGTATCAAGCATCCCCAAGCTTAATGCTTGCTCGTCCTCGAGTAGGTAAATGATAAAAAGATAATTTTTGATGTGGAATGCTAGTTGGCATAATTTCAATGTAATTCTTCTTACTTATTATATGAATATCCAGATCCATAAGATTCAAGACAAAAGTTTAATATTGACATAAAAACAATAATACTTCAAGCGTACTGACTAAGCAATCATGTCTTCTCAAAATAACATGGCCAAAGAGAGCTATCCCTACAAAATCATATAGTCTGGTTATGCTCCATCTTCACCACACAAAATATTTAAATCATGCACAACCCCGATGACAAGCCAAGCAATTGTTTCATACTTTTAATGTTCTCAAACTTTTTCAATCTTCACGCAATACATGAGTGTGGGCCATGGACATAGCACTATAGGTGGAATAGAATGGTGGTTATGGAGAAGACAAAAAGGGAGAAGATAGTCTCACATCGACTAGGCATATCAACGGGCTATGGAGATACCCATCAATAGATATCAATATGAGTGAGTAGGGATTGCCATGCAACAGATGCACTAGAGCTATAAGTATATGAAAGCTCAACAAAAGAAACTAGTGGGTGTGCATCCAACTTGCTTGCTCATGAAGACCTAGGGCATTTTGAGGAAGCCCATCATTGGAATATACAAGCCAAGTTCTAAAATGAAAGATCCCCACTAGTATATGAAAGTGACAACATAGGAGACTCTCTATCATGAAGATCATGGTGCTACTTTGAAGCACAAGTGTGGTAAAAGGATAGTAGCATTGCCCCTTCTCTCATTTTCTCTCATTTTTTGGGCCTTATCTTTTTTATGGCCTCTTTTCTTTTTTTATTTGGGCTTCTTTGGCCTCTTTTATTTATTTATTTATTTTCGTCCGGAGTCTCATCCCGACTTGTGGGGGAATCATAGTCTCCATCATCCTTTCCTCACTGGGACAATGCTCTAATAATGATGATCATCACACTTTTATTTACTTACAACTCGATACTTAGAACAAGATATGACTCTATATGAATGTCTCCGGCGGTGTACCGGGATGTGCAATGATGCATGAGTGACATGTATGAAAGAATTATCAATGGTGGCTTTGCCACAAATACGATGTCAACTACATGATCATGCTAAGCAATATGACAATGATGAAGCGTGTCATAATAAATGGAACAGTGGAAAGTTGCATGGCAATATATCTTGGAATGGCTATGGAAATGCCATAATAGGTATGTATGGTGGCTGTTTTGAGGAAGGTGTATGGTGGGTTTATGGTACCGGCGAAAGTTGCGCGGTACTAGAGAGGCTAGCAATGGTGGAAGGGTGAGAGTGCATATAATCCATGGACTCAACATTAGTCATAAAGAACTCACATACTTATTGCAAAAATCTATTAGTTATCGAAACAAAGTACTACGCGCATGCTCCTAGGGGGATAGATTGGTAGGAAAAGACCATCGCTCGTCCCCGACCGCCACTCATAAGGAAGGCAATCAATAAATAAATCATGCTCCGACTTCATCACATAACGGTTCACCATACGTGCATGCTGCGGGAATCACAAACTTCAACACAAGTATTTCTCAAATTCATAACCACTCAACTAGCATGACTCTAATATCACCATCTCCATATCTCAAAACAATTATCAAGTATCAAACTTCTCATAGTATTCAACACACTCATAAGAGAATTTTATTATTCTTGAATACCTAGCATATTAGGATTTGAAGCAAATTACCATGCTATTTAAGACTCTCAAAATAATCTAATTGAAGCATGAGAGTTCATCTATTTCTTCAAAATAAAACTACGACCATGCTCTAAAAGATATAAGTGAAGCACTAGAGCAAATGACAAACTACTCTGAAAGATATAAGTGAAGATCAATGAGTAGTCGAATAATTATGCAACTATGTGAAGAATCTCTAACATTTAATAATTTCAGATCTTGGTACTCTATTCAAACAGCAAGAAAACCAAAATGAAATGACATTCTAAGAATGGCAAACATCATGTGAAGAAGCAAAAAGTTAGGATCAACCGAAACTAACCGATAATTGTTGAAGAAGAAAGGTGGGATGCCAACCGGGGCATCCCCAAGCTTAGATGCTTGAGAATTCTTGAAATATTATCTTGGGGTGCCTTGGGCACCCCCAAGCTTGAGCTTTTGTGTCTCCTTAATTCCTCTCATATCAAGGTCTCCCTAAATCTCAAAAGCTTCATCCACACAAAACTCAACAAGGACTCGTTAGATAAGTTAATATAAACCATTGCAAAAACCTTATCATACTATACTGTAGCAAATCACTAAAATTATTATTCAACATTGCATACTAAATGCCTCTACATATTTAATAGTCCTATCCTCAAATAGAATCATTAAAGAAGCAAACATATGCAAACAATGCAAACATAACAACAATCTGCCTAAACAGGATAGTCTGTAAAGAATGCTGCAACATCAATACTTACCTAGCTCCAAAAATTATGAAAGAAAATTCCCACTGTAGTAAATTTATCAGATCTTAATATGCAAAAGGTTTCAACATTTTATCACATTCTGACTTTTCTAGGGAATTATTGCAACAGCGGTAAACTTTCTATTTTCAAACAACAACATGTGGACTTCTAAAATAGGCATAGTAAAGGCTATCAATGCCACTTTTATTGAAATAAAAGATGCAAAACATTGTTATAAATAACAGCAAGCAAATCCTAACAAAATAAATTGACGCTCCAAGCAAAACACATATCATGTGGTAAATAAAAATATAGCTCCAAGTAAAGTTACCGATGAACGAAGACGAAAGAGGGGATGCCTTCCGGGGCATCCCCAAGCTTAGGCTCTTGGCTATCCTTGAATATTACCATGGGGTGCCTTGGGCATCCCCAAGCTTAGGCTCTTGCCACTCCTTATTCCATAGTCCATCGAATCTTTACCCAAAACTTGAAAACTTCACAACACAAAACTTAACAGAAAACTCGTGAGGTCCGTTAGCGAAGGAAAACAAAACACCACTTCAAGGTACTGTAATGAACTCATTCTTGATTTATGTTGGTTTTAAATCTACTGTATTCCAACTTCTCTATGGTTTATAAACTCTTTTACTAGCCATCATCAAAATAAGCAAACGACACACGAAAAACAGAATCTGTCAAAAACAGAACAATCTGTAGTAATCTGGATCAAACGTATACTTATGGAACTCATAAAATTCTCAAATAAATTGCTGGACCTGAGGAATTTATCTATTAATCATCTAAAAAAGAATTAACTAAATATCACTCTATAAATAAAAATGGCAGCAATTCTCGTGAGCGCTAAAGTTTATGTTTTTTACAGCATGATCGCAAAGACTTTCCCCAAGCCTTCCCAAAGGTTCTACTTGGCACAAACACTAATTACAATCATAAAACCACATATAAACAGAGGCTATATGGATTATTTATTATTAAACAGGAACAAAAATCAAGGAGCTAAAATAAAATTGGGTTGCCTCCCAACAAACGCTATCGTTTAACGCCCCTAGCTAGGCATGATGATTTCAATGATGCTCACATAAAAGATAAGAATTGAAACATAAAGAGAGCATCATAAAGAATATGACTAGAACATTTAAGTCTAACATAATTCCTATGCATAGGGATTTTGTGAGCAAACAACTTATGGTAACAATAATCAACTAGCATAGGAGGGCAAAACAAGCATAGCTTTAAAACTTTAAGCACATAGAGAGGAAACTTGGTATTATTGCAATTCCTACAAGCATATATTCCTCCCTCATAATAATTTTTAGTAGCATCATGAATGAATTCAACAATATAACCAGCACCTAAAGCATTCTTTTCATGATCTACAAGCATAGAAAATTTACTACTCTCCACATAAGCAAAATTCTTCTCATGAATAATAGTGGGAGCAAACTCAACAAAATAATTATCATGTGAGGCATAATCCAATTGAAAACTAAAATCATGATGACAAGTTTCATGGATATCATTATTATTTATAGCATACAAGTCATCACAATAATCATCATAGATAGCAACTTTGTTCTCATAATCAATTGGAACCTCTTCCGGAATAGTGGATTCATCACAAAATAAAGTCATGACCTATCCAAATCCACTTTCATCAATATAATCATCATAAATAGGAGGCATGCTTTCATCATAATAAATTTGCTCATAAAAACATGGGGGACAAAAATATCATCTTCATCAAACATAGCTTCCCCAAGCTTGTGGCTTTGCATATCATTAGCATCATGGATATTCAGGGAATTCATACTAACAACATTTGAATCATGCTCATCATTCAAATATTTAGTGCCAAACATTTTATATATTTCTTCTTCTAGCACTTGAGCACAATTATCCTTTCCATCATACTCCCGAAAGATATTAAAAAGGTGAAGCGTATGGGACAAACTCAATTCCATTTTTTTATAGTTTTACTTTTATAAACTAAACTAGTGATAAAACAAGAAACTAAAAGACTCGATTGCAAGATCTAAAGATATACCTTCAAGTGCTAACCTCCCTGGCAACGACGCCAGAAAAGAGCTTGATGTCTACTACACAACCTTCTTCTTGTAGACGTTGCTGGGCCTCCAAGTGCAGAGGTTTGTAGGACAGTAGCAAATTTCCCTCAAGTGGATGACCTAAGGTTTATCAATCCGTAGGAGGCGTAGGATGAAGATGGTCTCTCTCAAGCAACCCTGCAACCAAATAACAAAGAGTCTCTTGTGTCCCCAACACACCCAATACAATGGTAAATTGTATAGGTGCACTAGTTCGGCGAAGAGATGGTGATACAAGTGGTATATGGATAGTAGATAAAGGTATTTGTAATCTGAAATTATAAAAACAGCAAGGTAACAAGTGATAAAAGAGAGCGTAAACGGTATTGCAATGCTAGGAAACAAGGCCTATGGTTCATACTTTCACTAGTGTAAGTCCTCTCAACAATACTAACATAATTGGATCATAAAACTATCCCTCAACATGCAACAAAGAGTCACTCTAAAGTCACTAATAGCGGAGAACAAACGAGGAGATTATGGTAGGGTACGAAACCACCTCAAAGTTATTCTTTCAATCAATCCGTTGGGCTAGTCCTATAAGTGTCACAAACAGCCCTAGAGTTCGTACTAGAATAACACCTTAAGATACAAATCAACCAAAACCCTAATGTCACCTAGATACTCCAATGACACCTCAAGTATTCATGGGCATGATTATACGATATGCATCACACAATCTCAGATTCATCTATTCAACCAACACAAAGGACCTCAAAGAGTGCCCCAAAGTTCTACCGTAGAATCACGACGAAAACATGTGCCAACCCCTATGCATAGGTTCATGGGCGGAACCCGCAAGTTGGTCACCAAAACATACATTAAGTTAATCACGTGATATCCCATTGTCACCACAGATATCCACGGCAAGACATACATTAAGTGTTCTCAAATCTTTAAAGACTCAATCCGATAAGATTACTTCAAAGGGGAAACTCAATTCATTACAAGAGAGAAGAGGGGGAGGAGAAACATAAGATCCAACTATAATAGCAAAGCTCGTGATACATCAAGATCGTGCCAAATCAAGAACATGAGAGAGAGAGATCAAACACATAGCTACTGGTACATACCCTCAGCCCCGAGGGAGAACTACTCCCTCCTCGTCATGGAGAGCACCGAGATGATGAAGATGGCCACCGGAGAAGGATTGCCCCTTCCGGCAGGGTGCCGGAATGGGTCTAGATTGGTTTTCGGTGGCTACGGAGGCTTCTGGCGGCGGAACTCCCGATCTATTGTGCCCTCTAGAAGTTTTAGGTTACATAGGTATATATGGGTGCAGGAGGTACGTCGGAGGAGCTACGGGGGCCCCACGAGGCAGGGAGGCGCGCCCTGGGGGGGCGCCCCCACCCTCATGAGCACCTCTCGTATCTCCTGACGTGGAGTCCAAGTCTATTTGGTGGCTTTCGTTCCAAAAATAACTTCTCCAGTTGATTTCGTTCCGTTTTGACTCCGTTTGATATTCCTTTTCTTTGAAACACTAAAATAGGCATAAAACAGCAAATGTGGGCTGGGCCTCCGGTTAATAGGTTAGTCCCAAAAATAATATAAAAGTGGAAAATAAATCCCAATATTGCCCAAAACAGTAGATAATATAGCATGTAGCGATAAAAAATTATAGATACGTTGGAGACGTATCACAGCCCCTCCCCTCCCCAACACCTCTCCTCCTCCGTTAAGAGCTTGGCGAAGCCCTGCCGGAGTACTGCCGCTCCACCACCACCACGCTGTCGTGCTGCTATTGGAGCTCTCTTCCTCAACCTCTCCCTTCTCCTTACTGGATCAAGGCGCGGGAGACATCTCTGCTCCGTACGTGTGTTGAACGCGGAGGTGCCGTCCGTTCGGCGCTAGGATCATCGGTGATTTGGATCACGACGAGTACGACTACATCAACCCCGTTCTCTTGAACGCTTCCGCTCATGATCTACAAGGGTATGTAGATGCACTCCTCTCCCTCTTGTTGCTAGATGACTCCATAGATTAATCTTGGTGATGCATAGAAAATTTTAAATTTCTGCTACGATCCCCAACACAACATAAGCACATTAACAAATTTGATAGGTTGTGCTCTGGGTTAAATATTCTTGTACTCCAGCAGCTGATCATCCTTAAGTCCTTGACATTTTCTCCTGGAAAATCCGGGTCAATAGGCCAGCTTCATAATCCATTTGCTGACACTGGCTCTTGTAAAGAAATATTAAAAGAAATAATCCATTTGAGTCGGCCTTCAATGCTCTGATTTGACAAAAATATTGGTCTTGAAATATTCAACTAATATTCAGCCGGCTTAAAGATGTAGATCTTGCCGATTTATGATTGCCAAAATTGTCGGGTTATAAAAAATAATGCCGGGTCATGTAATTGTTGCTGATGCCGGGTTAATCTTATGATGACACCAGCTCATAAACTTTGCAGATTTCTCCGATAATAATATAATACCTGATTTGCTCAAAACTGAGAATTTGAAGTTATTCTTTCCTTATATGCATATCACCTGTAGCCCCCAAGTGCCGGGTTGTCATGCTTGCAGCAACCTGGGACTTGTAATTGCCTTATGCTCATAAAAAATTCAACTAGTGTAGCCCCCAAGGGCCGGGTTATTATGCAATAATGAGCAGGGACTTTTGTAAATGTGATCATGTAAACTTGAGCAGCAACGTGTAGCCCCCAAGGGCCGGCTCAGTAAGATAATACTGAGCTAGGACTTTGTATATAATTCATTGATAATAACATCATATGATGTAATCTTCACCATGGGGCTTGAACCCACGTCCATAAGGTTAAGAGATTTGTACTCTACCAACTGAGTAGTGGATCTTTCAATATAATGGACTGAGGCTTCTGTACCTTGAATTTTTGACAGGAGTAATTGGTATCCCCCAAGGGCCGGCTCATTACAATCAGATGAGTCGGGTCTTCAATAAGTTGATCAAATAATGAATTTACATTAGCCCCCAAGTGCCATGGTGCATGCTGGCAGTGACATGGGACTTGCATATTTGATGTAATCTCAATTTGAATAATGTAGCCCCTAAGTGCTGGGTCGTAAGCCTGCAGCAACTCGGGACTATTCCCTCCATTGTAAAAATAAATCATGTCCATTAATAAAATAATAACCATTGCGCTGAAGTGACTTTGAAGACCTCCATCATAATATTGGCTATTGATAACCATAATAAAAATCCAGCCATGTTGGCTATTAAAGATTTGAATAATATAATCCGGTTTGGAAAATCGGTTCCCGTGATATTGAATCGTACTACCGGTTTAGGATACGTGTGCAGTAAGGGTGATAACCCAATCTTTAGAAGTCAAAACTTCCAAATGTTTATGATTGACATATGGTGGCGACTTCTCGTCAAAAGTCGAGCCGGGTTAATAGAAACCACACATATATACTTCAGATATGAGCAAAAAGTCTCAAGACAAACCCAAAAGACTTTTTTTCAAAAACTTAAGTCAAACAGAGAGAAAAATTTGAGGCTTCTAATTTGAATACGATTAGTAAACCAGACCAAAGGGGTGAAGCTAGGATTCGAATACGATCATGTAGCCCCCAGTGGCTTTGGCGTTGCGCCGATCAAGAGGGTACCGACAACTATGTTCTCTTTGGTTCGAATACGACCTATGTTTGAACAGGAAGCCCCCAAATGACCTTGAGAGTTTTTTAATGACTCTGATTCAAATATGATCAAAGTCGGACCCAAAAGGGGTTAAGCTATGATTCAAACATGGGTATCCTGCTTTACGGCTTATCTTTCTGAGAACTTGAACTTGTGAGAGATTAATTCTTTTTGAACAGGAACTTTAAACCAGATTTGAAAGCTTTGTGGGAAACAGGTTTACCTTGAGCCGGATTTTAAACTCGATATTGAGAGCTTCAGCGCTTTGTGGGAGACAAATTTCCCTTGAACCGGATTTTGAAAGGAATCCTTCTTTTTAAGCCGGAAATTTTCTGATGGCCTTTAAATATTCACCAATAAGGCAGTAGCCTCCGAGGACAGGTTATTTTTCTCTCCAATGACCCGGAGTTCTTGAATCTACTTTAAACTGGCAATCATTTATTGAGTCATGTCATCATAGCCCCCAAGTCTTAAGACGACTCGAGGAGTTGGCTTGAGATTCTTCATACTTGGCCGTGATATAAACCGGCATGAGTTATTCAATAGCTTAGTGATATAATAGTCTCTTTTGCAGTAGACAACTTGTCTCGCATTGAGAAACTTGCAAGCCAGAGTAATTGCTCCTTTAAAGAAATGAATATGTAAAAAGTATACCTGATGCATTTCACCTAATATGTCAAGCCGGAATTTATCCGTCGCAGAGTTGCTGTTACCTACGGTGAAGCTGAAATCAATCACGGTGAGCCGCGCATGGGAGCAGACAGATGAGTCGGCCGCGGCATTGTTAGCCGGTGTGGATAGATGAGTCAATCGCAGGCGCGGTAATCCGCGCGGACGAGCGAGTCAACCACGTCATGTTGATGTCAATTGGGCCGCAAAGATGACAGTTTGCACGTCCATTGAGCAGCGAGCAGGCCCAGGTCCGGTGAATCAATGTTATCCAGGCCATAGGGCGGCAACTCACCCATGCCCGTTGAACAATATGATGTGGACAAACGCCGGTGTAAACCAATTTTGTAGGGAATAATTGTCCTGTATACAAAAATATACAGATCAAAGTAATTGTTCTTTGACAAAAACAATATGTGGTAATAAAATATATTTAGAGAGATATCACCTGATTTGTTCGGACGACGGATGATCCGTTCAACGCGAAAGAGGCGGCTCAGCGCGGCCCCGACGGCTCAACACAGCCGAAGCGTCTCAACACACCAGGAGCGGCTCGACACAACAGAGGCGGCTCAACACGGTCTCGACGGCTCAATCACAGCAGAGGCGGCTCAATGCAGCAGAAACATCGCTCACGGCGGCTCAGCAATGAAATGAGGCACCGCAAATGTTGGATGTAGTCTGACAGAAAATATCCCGCCTATATGTATGTCTAACTGACAGAGGAGTAGCACCCCATGTGACCTTCATGACTACCATGATGATTCATTGCCCTCCTTCTTTTTTTTTATTCCATATATATATACGTCTGATCTGATGTTCCAATAGCACTCCATAGTTACGTGGATTAGTAGTGCTAGCACTATCATGGGAATGAGCTATCGCATCTTTACGTGGACCCTCCCATTGACGTTTTCAAAACTCCACACAACTTTTGCTAATGGATCTTCAGGGTGGATGTTGTAACAAGGCGGCGAGCGGCACACGCATCCATTGGGTGGCGCTTTGTAACCAAACACTTTAGGCTGCCCGTCTCCCGTGTCTCCTGTTGCAGACAGATGTTGGTGCGAACTTTGGCGGGTCAACAGACGCGGCCGACGCGCAGTAGGCAGAGGAGGCATCTGAGGCAGGTCAGTACGGCGGCTTGTGGCAAGGTCTCGTAAGCAGCAATGACGGAAGTACTTGATTGCTTACCCAAAAGCTGGCTCAACACATAACAAGGGAACCGATAGGTTCCGTGTGTCAGAATCAGACTATGGATTTGATCCCCTTTTCTTTTTTATCTAGTAGTTCGGTTTACCAGTTGTAGTGCAAGTTGACACGGACTGATATGACGCGACGTACAGCGGCTCCAGCAGGTCTTTTGTCTGCCTTGGCAACACACATCGCGTTGATGGCACACATAACACCAAGCCCTAATTTTCTATTGAACTTCAAACTTGTACTGCCAGCTTCCAAAGTCAATAAAGATTCTAATTATCAACCAATGAATTCACTGGCCTTGTTCAAGGTTATCCCCTGCAATTGTTTCGTGTCGGTTCTTCTTCCATCTAACCAGCGCGGACTTCTTGATCCCTGGGAGAGATTCCTTCAAGAACTTAACACCACCGTGCGTAGACCCCACGGTGGGTGCCAACTGTCGTGGAATTGTCACGGCAGATGTCCTCGTTGAAAGGACTTAGTCGCGAGGCCAACGCATCTATGTGGTAGCTTGAGAGGGGTTGAGTGGAATGAGAGACGCGAGGTTTTACCCAGGTTCGGCCCCTCACGGTGGAGGTAAAAGCCTACGTCCTGCTTCGTTGATATTGATGATGATGATCACGATTACAAAGGAGCTCTATCTCGAGAGCTATTGAGTTGTCTGCCTAAACCTAAGTTGTCCAACTCATGGAACTTGTGAATCTTGTCCCTCTTGGGGAGCCCTGCCCCTCCTTATATATGTTGTAGGGGCGGCTTACATGACTAGACCTATTAGGATTAGGATTATTCTATTACAAGTGGAGTCCTAGTCTTGCTTCCTTTGTAAGGGAATATTCCTTATGCCTTTTCTCTTAAGCCGGCCCACCATAATACGAGCCGGCCTTCCATGAACCTCCCATTGGGCCGCCGGGTCTTGTCGCTCCTCTGACCCGCCTACCGGGTTACCAATGAGTCACCAGGCCCAGCCAGGTCATCAGTGAGTGGAGAGATTGTTGAGGCATATCTCTCTTGATGTGGTTTTGGTGATTGATGACAACGTGTTTGCGGACTAATTGTGTGCTTTGAGCATTTCAGAGATTCATCCTTCGCACGAGACGATTTCTTTCCCTTGGAGTGTCACTCAAGACGGCGTAGCTCTTTCGTTTCTTTCTCGGTGGACTAGTTGCGTAGAGGGCACCGTACTACCAAGAGGGGGTCCGCTTTGGTATTGCTTGGGTGGAATCATCATGTACACATCCGCTTCTCACCCTCCGAGCCCTTCCGCTTCTATGGAGAGATCTTCTCTCTTCTTATGGGTTTTGTCTGGGTCCCAGCGGTAGTACCGTGGTACCCAGCGGTAGTATCGCTGAGGGGTCACAAGCGGCAATACCGCTCCGCAGCGGTAGTACCACCGGTGCCTCCGCAGCAGTACTACCGCCGGCTTGCCAGGTCCCTACCGCGTTGATTCGAGGGATCTTTTCTGTGTCGGATTGTGCGGTACCTCGCTGCGGCAGTAGTGCGACAATATCGCTCATTTGCGGTAGTACCGCCCTTCCTCCGCGGCAGTACCGTCCGGTTCCCTCGTTCCCTTCGCCTTTCGTTCTGCGCGGCAGTACCGCCGAAGGGAGCGGCAGTACCGCTGTCTCCCGCGGTAGTACCGCCCTCTGCGGGGCTGTTTAGTGGGGCAATGGTTGGATTGTTGCCCCCACTATAAAAGGGGGTCCCCTTCTTCCCCGTTGACTCACCTCTTCCCCCTCAAGCTCCATTAATGCTCCAAGCTCCATTTTCGCCCGATCTATCTTCCTAGCCAATCAAACTTTTTGATTTGCTCAGCAGTGGTTGAGAAGGCCCCGATCTACACTTCCACCAAGAGATTTTTGATTCCCCCACCTATCCCTAGCGAATCTTGTTACTCTTGGGTTTTTGAGCACCCTAGACGGTTGAGGTCACCATGGAGCCATAGTCCATTGTGGTGAAGCTTCATGGTATTGTTGGGAGCCTCCGATTAAGTTGTGGAGATTGCCCCAACCTTGTTTGTAAAGGTCCGGTCGCCGCCTTCAAGGGCACCAATAGTGGAATCACGGCATCTCGCATTGTGTGAGGGCGTGAGGAGAATACGGTGGCCCTAGTGGCTTCTTGGGGAGCATTGTGCCTCCACACCGCTCTAACGGAGACGTACTTCCCCTCAAAAGGAAGGAACTTCGGTAACACATCCTCGTCTTCACCAGATCCACTCTTGGTTATCTCTTACCTTTACTTGTGCAAGCTCTTTAGTGTTACTTCTCTTGCTTACTTGTTTGTTTGTTGTTGTTACATCATATAGGTTGCTCACCTAGTTGCACATCTAGACAACCTACTTTGATGCAAAGTTTAATTTGGTAAAGAAAAGTTAAAAATCGTTAGTTGCCTATTCACCCCCCTCTAGTCAACCTTATCAATCCTTTTAATTGGTATCAGAGCCTCGTCTCTTTGTTGGAAATATGCCCTAGAGGCAATAATAAAAGTGTTATTATTATATTTCCTTGTTCATGATAATTGTCTTTTATTCATGCTATAACTGTATTATCCGGAAATCGTAATACACGTGTGAATACATAGACCACAATATGTCCCTAGTGAGCCTCTAGTTGACTAGCTCATTGTGATCAACAGATAGTCATGGTTTCCTGGCTATGGACATTGAATGTCGTTGATAACGGGATCACATCATTAGGAGAATGATGTGATGGACAAGACCCAATCCAAAGCCTAGCACAAAGATCGTGTAGTTCGTTTGCTTGAGCTTTGCCAATGTCAAGTATCTCTTCCTTTGACCATGAGAGCGTGTAACTCCTGGATACCGTAGGAGTGCTTTGGGTGTATCAAACGTCACAACGTAACTGGGTGACTATAAAGGTGCACTACAGGTATCTCCGAAAGTATCTATTGTTTTATGCGGATCGAGACTGGGATTTGTCACTCCGTGTAAACGGAGAGGTATCTCTGGGCCCACTCGGTAGGACATCATCATATGCGCAATGTGACCAAGGAGTTGATCACGGGATGATGTGTTACGGAACGAGTAAAGTGACTTGCCGGTAACGAGATTGAACAAGGTATTGGATACCGACGATCGAATCTCAGGCAAGTAACATACCGATAGACAAAGGGAATTGAATACGGGATTGATTAAGTCCTTGACATCGTGGTTCATCCGATGAGATCATCGTGGAGCATGTGGGAGCCATCATGGGTATCCAGATCCTGCTGTTGGTTATTGACCAGAGAACGTCTCGGTCATGTCTACATGTCTCCCGAACCCGTAGGGTCTACACACTTAAGGTTCGATGACGCTAGGGTTATAAAGGAAGTTTGTATGTGGTTACTGAATGTTGTTCGGAGTCCCGGATGAGATCCCGGACGTCACGAGGAGTTCCGGAATGGTCCGGAGGTAAAGATTTATATATGGGAAGTCCTATTTTGGCCACCGGAAAATGTTCGGGATTTTTCGGTATTGTACCGGGAAGGTTCTAGAAGGTTCCGGAGTGGGGCCCACCTGCATGGGGGGGCCCACATGAACGTGGGTAGTGGGGGAAAGGCCCCACACCCCTGGTCAAGGCGCACCAAGATCCCCCCTTAGAAGGAATAAGATCATATCCCAAAGGGATAAGATCAAGATCCCTAAAAAGGGGGGATAACAATCGGTGGGGAAGGAAATGATGGGATTTCTTTCCTCCCACCTTGGCCAACGCCCCAATGGACTTGGAGGGCAAGAAACCAGCCCCTCCACCCCTATATATAGTGGGGAGACGCATGGGAGCTACACACGAAGTTCTGGCGCAGCCCTCCCCCTCTCCCAAGTACTCCTCTTCTCCCGTGGTGCTTGGCGAAGCCCTGCAGGATTGCCACGCTCCTCCACCACCACCACGCCGTTGTGCTGCTGCTGGATGGAGTCTTCCTCAACCTCTCCCTCTCTCCTTGCTGGATCAAGGCATGGGATACGTCACCGGGCTGTACGTGCGTTGAACGCGGAGGTGCCGTGCGTTCGGCACTTGATCATCGGTGATTTGAATCACGACGAGTACGACTTCATCAACCCCGTTCACTTGAACGCTTCCGCTTAGCGATCTACAAGGGTATGTAGATGCACTCTCTTTCTACTCGTTGCTGGTCTCTCCATAGATAGATCTTGGTGACACGTAGGAAAATTTTGAATTTCTGCTACGTTCCCCTACAGTGGCATCATGAGCTAGGTCTATTGCGTAGATTCTTTGCACGAGTAGAACACAAAGTAGTTGTGGGCGTTGATGTTGTTCAATATGCTTACCGTTACTAGTCCAATCTTGTTTCGACGGTATTGTGGGATGAAGCGGCCCGGACCGACCTTACACGTACTCTTACGTGAGACAGGTTCCACCGATTGACATGCACTTGGTGCATAAGGTGGCTAGCGGGTGCCAGTCTCTCCCACTTTAGTCGGAACGGATTCGATGAAAAGGGTCCTTATGAAGGGTAAATAGCAATTGGCATATCACGTTGTGGTTTTGCATAGGTAAGAAACGTTCTTGCTAGAAACCCATAGCAGCCACGTAAAACATGCAAACAACAATTAGAGGACGTCTAACTTGTTTTTGCAGGGTATGCTATGTGATGTGATATGGCCAAAAGGATGTGATGAATGATATATGTGATGTATGAGATTGATCATGTTCTTGTAATAGGATTCACGACTTGCATGTCGATGAGTATGACAACCGGCAGGAGCCATAGGAGTTGTCTTTATTTATTGTATGACCTGCGTGTCATTGAAGAACGCCATGTAAACTACTTTACTTTATTGCTAAACGCGTTAGTCATAGAAGTAGAAGTAGTCATTGGCGTGACAACTTCATGAAGACACGATGATGGAGATCATGATGATGGAGATCATGATGATGGAGATCATGGTGTCATGCCGGTGACAAGATGATCATGGAGCCCCGAAGATGAAGATCAAAGGAGCTATATGATATTGGCCATATGATGTCACTACTCTATTTGATTGCATGTGTTGTTTATCATGTTTATGCATCTTGTTTGCTTAGAACGACGGTAGTAAATAAGATGATCCCTTACAACAATTTCAAGAAGTGTTCTCCCCTAACTGTGCACCGTTGCTACAGTTCGTCGCTTCTAAGCACCACGTGATGATCGGGTGTGATGGATTCTTACGTTCACATACAACGGGTGTAAGACAGTTTTACACAGCGAAAACACTTAGGGTTAACTTGACGAGCCTAGCATGTACAGACATGTCCTCGGAACACGGAGACCGAAAGGTCGAGCATGAGTCGTATAGTAGATACGATCAACATGAAGATGTTCACTGATGATGACTAGTCCGTCTCACGTGATGATCGGACACGGCCTAGTTGACTCGGATCATGTAATCACTTAGATGACCAGAGGGATGTCTATCTGAGTGGGAGTTCATAAGATGAACTTAATTATCCTGAACATAGTCAAAAGACCTTTTGCAAATTATGTCGTAGCTCGCGCTTTAGTTCTACTGTTTTAGATATGTTCCTAGAGAAAATATAGTTGAAAGTTGATAGTAGCGATTATGCGAACAGTAGAAAGCTTATGTCCTTAATGCACTGCTCAGTGTGCTGAACCCCAAACGTCGTTTGTGGATGTTTCGAACGTCGAACATACACGTTTTGATAACTACGTGATAGTTCAGTTAAATGGTTTAAGTAGAGGCACCAAAGACGTTTTCGAAACATCGCGGAACATATGAGATGTTTCGAGGGCTGAAATTGGGATTTCAGGCTCGTGCTCACGTCAAGAGGTATAAGACCTCCGATGATTCTCTTAGCCTGCAAACTAAGGGAGAAAATCTCAATCGTTGAGCTTGTGCTCAGATTGTCTGAGTGCAACAATCACTTGAATTGAGTGGGAGTTGATCTTCCAAATGAGATAGTGATGTTTCTCCAAAGTCATTGCCACCGAGCTGCTAGAGCTTCGTGATGAACTATAACATATCAGGGATAAATAAGATGATCCTTGAGGTATTCACAATGTTTGACACCGCGAAAGTAGAAATCAAGAAGGAGCATCAATTGTTGATGGTTGGTGAAACCACTAGTTTCAAGAAGGGCAAGGGCAAGAAGGGATACTTCATGAAACGGCAAATCAGCTGCTGCTCCAGTGAAGAAACCCAAGGTTGAACCCAAACCCGAGACTAAGTGCTTCTGTAATAAGGGGAACAGTCACTAGAGCAGAATTACCCTAGATACTTGGTAGATGAGAAGGCTGGCAAGGTCGATAGAAGTATATTGGATATACATTATGTTAATGTGTACTTTACTAGTACTCCTAGTAGCACCAGGGTATAAGATACCGGTTCGGTTGCTAAGTGTTAGTAACTCGAAATAAAAGCTATGGCATAAACGGAGACTAGCTAAAGGTGAGCTGACGATATGTGTTGGAAGTGTTTCCAATGTTGATATGATCAAGCATCGCACGCTCCCTCTACCATCGAGATTTGGTGTTTGCGTTGAGCATAGACATGATTGGATTATGTCTATCGCAATACGGTTATTCATTTAAAGAGAATAATGGTTACTCTATTTATTTGAATAATACCTTCAATGGTCTTGCACCTAAAATGAATGGTTCATTGAAATCTCGATCGTAGTGATACACATGTTCATGCCAAAAGATAGTAATGATAGTACCACCTATTTGTGGCACTGCCACGTAAGTCATATCGGTATAAAATGCATGAAGAAGCTCCATGTTGATGGATCTTTGGACTCACTCATTTTTGAAAAGTTTGAGACATGCGAACCATGTCTATTGGTATATATGCATGAAGAAACTCCATGCAAATGGACCGTTTGAACTCACTTTATTTTGAATCACTTGAGATATGCAAATCATACCACATGGGCAAGATGACTGAAAAGCCTCGGTTTCAGTAAGATGGAACAAGATAGCAACTTGTTGGAAGTAACACATTTTGATGTGTGTGGTCCAATGAGTGCTGAGGCATGCAGTGAATATCATTATGTTCTTACTTCACAGATGATTCGAGTAGATGTTGAATATATTTACTTGATGAAACACAAGTCTGAATTATTGAATGGTTCAAGTAATTTCAGAGTAAAGTTGAAGATCATCGTGACAAGAGGATAAAATGTCTATGATAAGATCATAGAGATGAGTATCTGAGTTACGAGTTTTGGCACACAATTAAGACATTGTGGAAATTGTTTCGCAATTAATACCGCCTGGAACACCATAGTGTGATGGTGTGTCCGAACATCATAACTGCACCCTATTGGATATGATGCATACCATGATGTCTCTTATCGAATTACCACTATCGTTCATGGGTTAGGCATTAGAGACAACCACATTCACTTTAAATAGGGCACCACGTAATTCCGTTGAGATGACACCGTATGAATTGTGGTTTAGAGAAACCTAAGTTGTCGTTTCTTAAAAGTTTGGGGCTACGACGCTTATGTGAAAAAGTTTCAGGCTGATAAGCTAGAACCCAAAGCGGATAAATGCATCTTCATAGGACACCCAAAACAGTTGGGTATACCTCCTGTCTCAGATCCAAAAGCAATAAAGGATTGTTTCTTGAATCGGGTCCTTTCTCGAGGAAAGGTTTCTCTCGAAAGAATTGAGTGGGAGGATGGTGGAGACTTGATGAGGTTATTGAACCATCACTTCAACCAGTGTGTAGCAGGGCACAGGAAGTTGTTCCCGTGGCACCTACACCAATTGAAGTGGAAGCTTATGATAGTGATCATGAAACTTCAGATCAAGTCACTCCCAAACCTCGTAGGATGACAAGGATGCGTACTACTTGAGAGTGGTACGTAATCCTGTCTTGGAAGTCATGTTGCTAGACAACAATGAGCCTACGAGCTATGGAGAAGCGATGGTGGGCCCGGATTCCGATAAATGGCTTGAGGCCATAAAATCCGAGAGAGGATCCATGTATGAAAACAAAGTGAAGACTTTGGCAGAACGACTCGATGGTCGTAAGGCAAATGAGTACGGATGGATTTTAAAAGGAAGACAGACAATGATGGTAAGAATTACCATTAAGAAAGCTCGACTTGTCGTTAAGATGTTTTCCGACAAGTTCAAGGAGTTGACTACGATGAGATTTTCTCACTCATAGCGATGCTAAGAGTCTGTTGGAATTATATTAGCGATTACTGCATTCTTTATGAAATCTTGCAGATAGGATGTCAAAACATTGTTTCCTCGACGATTTTCTTGAGGAAAGGTTGTATGTGATACAACCGGAAGGTTTTGTCAATCCCGAAAGATGCTAATAAGTATGCAAAGCTCCAGCAATCCTTCTAAGGACTGGAGTGAGCATCTCGGAGTTGGAATGTATGCTTTGATGATGATCAAAGATTTTGGGTTTGTACAAAGTTTATGAGAAACTTGTATTTCCAAAGAAGTGAGTGGGAGCACTATAGAATTTCTGATGAGTATATGTTGTTGACATATTGTTGATCAGAAATGACGTAGAATTTCTGGAAAGCATATAGGGTTATTTTGAAAGTGTTTTTCAATGGAAAGCCTGGATTAAGCTACTTGAACATTGAGCATCAAGATCTATAAGGATAGATCAAAATGCTTAATAATACTTTCAAATGAGCACATACCTTGACATAATCTTGAAGGTGTTCAAGATGGACCAGTCAAAGAAGGAGTTCTTGCCTGAGTTGTAAGGTACGAAGTTAAGACTTAAAGCTCGACCTCGGCAGAATAGAGAGAAAGGACGAAGGTCGTCCCCTATGCTTAAGACATAGGCTCTACAGTATGCCATGCTGAGTACCGCACCTGAAGTGTGCCTTGCCATGAGTCAGTCAAGGGGTACAAGAGTGATCCATGAATGGATCACAGACAGCGGTCAAAGTTATCCTTGGTAACTAGTGGACTAAGGAATTTTCTCGATTATGGAGGTGGTAAAAGAGTTCGTCGTAAAGGTTACGTCGATGCAAGCTTAACACCTATCCGGATAGCTCTAAGAAGAGATACCAGATACGTATTATGGGGCAACAATTTAGAATAGCTCCAAGTAGAACAGTTATTTGGAATAGCTCCAAATAGAGCGTGGTAGCTACATCTAGGAGATGACATAGAGATTTGTAAAGCACACACGGATCTGAAAGGTTCGGACCCGTTGACTAAAACCTCTCTCACAAGCAACATGATCAAACCTAAAACTCTTGGGTATTAGTCACATGGCGATGTGACCTGTGAGTGTTAATCACATGGTGATGTGAACTAGATTATTGACTCTAGTGCAAGTGGGAGACTGTTGGAAATATGCCCTAGAGGCAATAATAAAAGTGTTATTATTATATTTCCTTGTTCATGATAATTGTCTTTTATTCATGCTATAACTGTATTATCCGGAAATCGTAATACACGTGTGAATACATAGACCACAATATGTCCCTAGTGAGCCTCTAGTTGACTAGCTCGTTGTGATCAACAGATAGTCATGGTTTCCTGGCTATGGACATTGGATGTCGTTGATAACGGGATCACATCATTAGGAGAATGATGTGATGGACAAGACCCAATCCTAAGCCTAGCACAAAGATCGTGTAGTTCGTTTGCTAGAGCTTTGCCAATGTCAAGTATCTCTTCCTTTGACCATGAGAGCATGTAACTCCTGGATACCGTAGGAGTGCTTTGGGTGTATCAAACATCACAACGTAACTGGGTGACTATAAAGGTGCACTACAAGTATCTCCGAAAGTATCTATTGTTTTATGCGGATCGAGACTGGGATTTGTCACTCCGTGTAAACGGAGAGGTATCTCTGGGCCCACTCGGTAGGACATCATCATATGCGCAATGTGACCAAGGAGTTGATCACGGGATGATGTGTTACGGAATGAGTAAAGTGACTTGCCGGTAACGAGATTGAACAAGGTATTGGATACCGACGATCGAATCTCGGGCAAGTAACATACCGATAGACAAAAGGAATTGAATACGGGATTGATTAAGTCCTTGACATCGTGGTTCATCCGATGAGATCATCGTGGAGCATGTGGGAGCCATCATGGGTATCCAGATCCCGCTGTTGGTTATTGACCAGAGAACGTCTCGGTCATGTCTACATGTCTCCCGAACCCGTAGGGTCTACACACTTAAGGTTCGATGACGCTAGGGTTATAAAGGAAGTTTGTATGTGGTTACCGAATGTTGTTCGGAGTCCCGGATGAGATCCCGGACGTCAGGAGGAGTTCCGGAATGGTCCGGAGGTAAAGATTTATATATGGGAAGTCCTATTTTGGCCACCGGAAAATGTTCGGGATTTTTCGGTATTGTACCGGGAAGGTTCTAGAAGGTTCCGGAGTGGGGCCCACCTGCATGGGGGGGCCCACATGAACGTGGGTAGTGGGGGCAAGGCCCCACACCCCCGGTCAAGGCGCACCAAGATCCCCCCTTAGAAGGAATAAGATCATATCCCGAAGGGATAAGATCAAGATCCCTAAAAAGGGGGGATAACAATCGGTGGGGAAGGAAATGATGGGATTTCTTTCCTCCCACCTTGGCCAACGCCCCAATGGACTTGGAGGGCAAGAAACCAGCCCCTCCACCCCTATATATAGTGGGGAGACGCATGGGAGCTACACACGAAGTTCTGGCGCAGCCCTCCCCCTCTCCCAAGTACTCCTCTTCTCCCGTGGTGCTTGGCGAAGCCCTGCAGGATTGCCACGCTCCTCCACCACCACCACGCCGTTGTGCTGCTGCTGGATGGAGTCTTCCTCAACCTCTCCCTCTCTCCTTGCTGGATCAAGGCATGGGATACATCACCGGGCTGTACGTGTGTTGAACGCGGAGGTGCCGTGCGTTCGGCACTTGATCATCGGTGATTTGAATCACGACGAGTACGACTTCATCAACCCCGTTCACTTGAACGCTTCCGCTTAGCGATCTACAAGGGTATGTAGATGCACTCTCTTTCTACTCGTTGCTGGTCTCTCCATAGATAGATCTTGGTGACACGTAGGAAAATTTTGAATTTCTGCTACGTTCCCCTACACTCTTTACTAAGAACTTTGCCGTCCGAAGAGTATGGTTGATACCGTAGACGGTATGGAGGAACACTCCGGTGTGAATCCGATCTCGTCTACAGGCGATGGGGGAACCTCGGTCTCTCATGAGGAGTTCAATGTGGCCTTGGAGACATTGAAAACCTCCATGACGACCGAGGTTGAAAGCATGTTTAGCAAATTCATTGAAGGGCTTAAACTATCCACCGCACCGTTGAAAGTGGGTGTTCCCACTGACAAGGTGACGGATGCTATCTCTGACAAGGGGGAAGCTAGTAGTGAAAAGGCTCCTTATTCTAGTGGTAAGAATGGCACCGACATCTTTGCTCATGTGGAACCACCACTTGTTTACGGTGGACCGGTTCCTTCCACTCATTTGAATCATGCCGGTCCTCCCCCTAAGATTGTGAAAAATGAGGACTTTGATTCTTGGGTTTATCGCTTTAAGCGTCATTTAAATCATGTGAACACTAATCTTTGGAGAATCATTGAAGAAGGTTTCCATCCGCATGATCCAAGCAACTTCACTCCTTGAGAAGCCGCGGATAATCAATTCAATGAGAATGCTCTCTTTATCATTCAAGATGCAATTCCACCCGAAGATCTACCTCACCTTCGGCCCTTTGCCTTGGCCAAAGATGCATGGCTTTGTGTTGTCTCTCTCTACCGGGGAAGCGCAAGCATTCAACACTCCAACTATGAAGTAGTGCAAGATGAAGCCGATGAGTTTGCAATGAAAGAAGATGAAGAACCTCATGAGCTCTATCGAAGAGTAACCAAGCTCGCGGTCTCACTCCGAGATCACGGGAGCAAGGACACGGATGACAATTGGATCAAGCACAAATTCCTCAAGGCAATGATGCCTTACCACAAGGACATGTCCTTCGTCATTCGTCAAAGGCTGGACTTCCACACTTTGACCTCAAGTGAAGTGTTGGATGAGTTTGTGGGTATCAACATCTTGGACAAGACCGCCGACAATGCAGTGCTTCGTTCTCAAAGGGCAAAGAAGCCCAACCTTGCATTGAAGGCCAAGGTTTGCGTTGAAGAAGAAGAAGAGGAAGAAGAGGAAAGCAACCCCGAAGATACAAAGTATGCCTATCATGAACACATGGCACTTGCTTCAAGGCAATTTTGGAGTAAGAAAAACTCAAGGCCAAACTTCAACAAGAACAACTCAAGTGGCACGAAGAGCAAGCAACGTGTAAGGACTTGCTACAATTGTGGTAATGTGAGTCATTTTGTTGTGGAGTGCTCGTATGAGAAGAGGGAAGACAATGGTGGCAAGCTCATTCGAAAGGACAAATCCAAGTCTTTTCCCAACAAGAGCAACTTCATCAAGAAAACCCCTCACAAGGCATTGGTGGTTCAAGAAGAGTACCATGAGGATGATGATGATGATGATGATGAAGATGGTGAGTCGGTTGCCATGGCCTCCGTTGCCATTGCAAAAACTCCACGACTATCTCTCTTCGACTCACCCAATGAGAACATCACCGCCAAGTGCCTCATGGCTAAAGCCACCAACAAGGTAACTCCCAACATCAAAACTACCATGTCCTTGATGGATTGCATTGATGAATGTGAGGGATCTAATGTGGAGGAAAATGAGTTTGAGTCCTTTATGAGTAAACTCAAGGGTAAATCCAAGAAGCATTTTGTTGCTCTCGTGGAACAACTTGGTGAACCCAATGACGTGATCGAGTCTCATGAAGATACCATCTCCAAGATGGAGGGGCATAGTCGTGACTATGCCGATGAGATTTTGGATCTTTCCAATGCTCTTGAGGAAGAGCATGGTCTTCGTTTGGCTCTTGAGGAGTCATACAACGATGATCATGCTAAGTTAAAGAAAGATTTTGATCATGCTCTCGTGGTTTCTCGTGTGCTAAACTCCGAGAAGGCCAAACTTGGGGTTGATCTTGCTAGACTCAAAGATGAGTTTGATCTAATTGACAAGGCTCACAAGGTCTTGAAGGGTGCTCATGCTACCCTCAAAGAGTCTCATGATCAACTCCAAGTAAAGCTAACCAAGGAGAAAGCCACCCTTCCTCGTATGATGTTAGTTGATAATGCAAATGCTACTAACCCGTGTTGTGAGCATGTGCATCTTGTTGAGGAGAACACTAAGCTAAAGGTGCAACTTGAGAAAGGTCTTGTGTCTTGCATACAAGGCGAGAAAAGCCTCAACGACCTCTTAACCAACCAAAAGGGAGTTGTGGCCAAGGAAGGGATTGGGTACGTGTCCAAGTACAAGAACGAGAAGAAGAATGACAAGGCCAAACGACCTCCTCCTCTCAAGCAAACCTTTGTGAGGGAGGGTGAGGGTGCTACTAAGGAGAAGCAGAAAAACTCCATGAAGGGTAGTGGTGCCAAGAAGGGAAACACTCCCCTTCCCAACAAGGCCGGTGACTTTAACCCTTCTTATGTGTTGTGCCGCGCTAGAGATGGGCATGTTTATGCCAAATTTGTTGGTTCTCCTTATGAGTACATTGAATGGTCTATTTGGGTTCCTAAGACCCTTGTTACTAACATCAAAGGACCCATTACAAAATGGGTACCTCAAACCAAGCATTGATCTCTTGTAGGTGTTTGCTTCCAGTGGGGGATCATGGTTGCTCGATAGTGGAGCTACTAATCATATGACCGGAAGCAAGGACTTGGTGGTGGACGTGCAAAAGATTCCATCCATGCCCACCAATGTTGAGTGGGGTGATGCCTCGTCTTCTAAGGTATTGGGACTCGACAAAGTTGTCATTTCTCATGATCTTACGATCGAGAAGGTCATGCTTGTTGAGTCCCTTGCATACAATTTACTTTCCGTTCGTCAACTAGCACTCATGGGCTTTGCCACTTTCTTTGATATTGATTCTGTGGTCCTCTAGTGGAGAAAGACTCTTAAAGTAGCCTTTGTTGGGCATGTCGAGAACGGTCTCTATGTGATTAACTTTTCAAAACGACCCACTAAGACCGCGACATGCCTAATGGCTAAAGTTGACGTGGGATGGCTTTGTCATCGCTGTTTAGCCCATGTCAATATGAGATCTTTGCAAAGTCTTCTCAAGGGGGACCATGTCCGTGGACTGACAAATGTTAGTTTTGCCAAAGATCGTGCTTGCAGTGCTTGCATTGAAGGAAAGCTACATGAGAAGGCTCGCCCTCCCACGACTATCATCTACTCGAAGAGGCCTTTGAAGCTCCTTCACTTGGATCTCTTTGGACCTCCATCCTTTGATAGTCTTGGGGGTAGAAAGTATTGCTTAGTGATTGTGGATGACTATTCAAGATACACTTGGGTATATTTCTTCAAGAGGAAGAGCGAGACCCAACAAACCGTCATCGACTTTACAAATGAAGCTCAACGACAACACAATGCAAAGATTTTGACAATAAGAAGTGACAACGGCTCCGAGTTCAAGAACTACACCTTGGATGAGTTTTTGAGTGATGAGGGAATCAAGCATCAATATTCCGCACCCTATACCCCTCAACAAAATGGTGTAGCGGAGAGGAAGAACCGGACGTTAATGGATGCAGCAAGGACCATGATGGCGGAGTTCAAGTCTCCATACAACTTTTGGGCCAAAGCCATCAACACAGCATGCCATGCATCTAATTGGCTCTACCTCCGCAAGGGCTTGAACAAGACTCCATATGAGATACTCACCGATAACAAGCCCAACCTCAAGTACTTCCGAGTGTTCAGGTGTAAGTGCTTCATTCTCAAGAAAGGTGCCCGTTTGTCTAAATTTGAGGCTAGAGCGTATGAGGGCATATTTGTTGGTTATGCTACAAACTCTCATGCTTACCATGTTCTCAATAAGTCCACGGGACTTATTGAGGAAACGTGTAACATGGAGTTTGATGAGAATAATGGCTCCCAAGTGGAGCAAAGTGGTACTTGTGATGTAGGTGATGAAATTCCCCCCCCCCCCCCAAGCCATAAGAAGAATGGGTATTGGTCATATCCTACCCATTGAGGAACCCCTTTGTGGCCGAAGGAGAAGGACAATGTTCTACTCAAGTGTAACCTTCACCAACCCAAGACCCACATGCTTTCGAAGAACAAAGTGAGGGCCCTCAACCTCAAGAACAAGACCAAGGGTAAGATAAATCTCAAGATGGTGTTGTAACATCAAGTGATGCCCAAGGTCAAGCTCCCTCCTCCGAGAAAGTTCAAGATCAAGTCCCAAGTGATCAAGAACAAGCTCAAGACGACGCTCAAGATGATCAAGTGACCACTCCTCGTCTCACCCTCGAGGAGGAATTGGAGCGTCGTGCCACCAAGGTTGCTTCCAAGCTCTCCACCAAGGATCATCTCATGACGAATGTGCTTGGAAGATTAAGAAAGGGGGTAAGCACTCGTAGACAATTAGCAAACTATTGTGAACATCACGCGTTTGTATCTTGTGTCGAACCCCACAAGGTCTATGAGGCGCTTGAAGATCCGGATTGGCTCAATGCCATGCATGAAGAACTCAACAACTTCGAGCGCAACAAAGTGTGGAGATTGGTGCCAAGACCGACGGGGAACCACAATGTCACTGGAACCAAGTGGATATTTAAGAACAAGCAAGATGCCCATGGGATTATCATTCGCAACAAGGTTCGTTTGGTAGCACAAGGCTACTCCCTTGAATCCATTCGCATGTTGATTGCATATGCTTCTCATCATAACTTTAAGTTACAACAAATGGATGTGAAGAGTGCTTTTCTTAATGGTCCTATTAATGAATTGGTTTATGTCAAGCAACCCCCCGGGTTCGAGGATCCCTACTTTCCCGATCATGTGTATCAACTCGATAAGGCACTCTATGGCCTTAAACAAGCCCCACGTGCGTGGTATGACCACCTTACCGAGTTGTTACAAGACCGTGGTTTTGAAGTTGGGCTAATTGACCCCACTCTTTTTTACTAAGAAGGTCAAAGGGGAATTGTTTTGTGCCAATTATATGTTGATGATATTATCTTTGGTTCCCCTAACAAAGCTTTCAATGAGGAATTTGCCGCTCTCATGACCTCAAAGTTCGAGATGTCTTCCACGGGAGAGTTGAAGTTCTTTCTCGGGTTTGAAGTGAGGCAAAGGAGAGAAGGAACTTTCATCAACCAAGCCAAATACACTCAAGATATGCTTAAGAGATTCAAGCTAAGTGATGTCAAGCCGGCGTCCACTCCCATGCCCACTAAGTGCCAACTTGACATTGATCCCAATGGTAAAGCGGTGGATCAAAAGGTATATCGCTCCATGATTGGCTCCTTGCTTTACCTTTGTGCATCTAGACCGAATATCATGTTCAGTGTGGGAATTTGTGCACGTTTTCAAGCCGCACCTAAGGAAAGTCACTATGTGGCGGTCAAACGAATCTTTCGATATTTGGCTCATACCCCAAACTTTGGCTTGTGGTACCCAAGAGGAGCAAATTTCAAGCTTGTAGGTTATTTGGACTCGGATTGGGTGGGAGACAAAGTGGATAGGAAGTCCACTTCCGGAGGGTGCCAGTTTCTTGGTTGCTCTTTGGTAAGTTGGTCTTCCAAGAAGCAAAGTTGTGTGTCTCTCTCGTCCATGGAAGCGGAGTATGTGGCTGCCGGTAGTTGTTGTGCACAACTTTTACAGATGAGGCAAACTTTAAAGGATTACGGTGTCACTTGTGACAAAGTGCCTCTTTGGTGTGACAATGAAAGTGCCATCAAGATTTCCCTCAACCCGGTGCAACACTTCAAGACAAAGCATATTGAGATTAGGTATCACTTCATCCAGGATCACATTAGGCCAGGGGAGATCGAGATCAACTATGTCAACACTCATGATAACCTTGCAGATATCTTCACAAAGCCTTTGGATGAAGCAAGATTTCGCGAGTTAAGGCATGAGCTAAATATCATCGATTCGAGCAATGTGACTTGAACCCCTGCACACCCCACCTCACTCAACGTGTTGTCTAGTTAGGTGTAGGCATGGACATAGGGGGAGTGTTGTTCTCCCAATGAACTTTCCCTCCCCTCATAATGCATAAACTAACCAAACTCTTTCACATTAGCCATTTCTTTATGGCACTTGTGCTTCAAAGATGAGTGATGGTCATGGGCCCAAGGTTAAAATCTTCGCGGCACCATACCTCTAAACTCAAACATAGGTGGCCTCGGCCACCGCCCTCTCTTAGAGAGGTGTGTGTTTCTCGTTCTCTTTGTTGTTTTGTGTGTGTGTTTTGTTCCCGTTTTCTTTTCGTTCTTTTTTGAGAGTTAAGCCCTTTTTGCCTAGTCCTCTTTGCGGCTGAGCGGTACTACCGCTTATGAGGGTTAAGCGGTACTACCACCCTCACCAGCGGTACTGCCCCTGAGGGGCGGGCGCTGGGGGTTATATCGGGGCGGGGGAGTTATTTTCTCCCCATACCCATTCGCCCCCACTCACTCGTCTTGCTCATCGCTCCAGCGACGCCTCGCCGCGGGAGGGCACTGGCTGGCCGCCGTTTTCCGGCCGCTTCTCTCCATTTCCTCCGATGGAGTCGTTCTCCATCTCGTCCTCCAGCCATGGATGTCGGTATTGCTTCCCTTCTCGGTTTCTCTTTGCCTAGATCTTGCATCTAGTTCTTAGGGACAATAGGCATTGTTTTCTAGTTTTTTGGCAATGAAGAGGCTTCTGGTGGATGGAGATTGCTTCTAGGCTCTTCGGATTGATGTTTGGTAGGATAAATTTTTGAATTTGGCATCCCGGTAGTGCCGGATCTGACCACGGCAGTAGAAAACCACTGTTCCCCATTCTAAGCGATACTACCGCTCACCTTGAGCGGTATTGCCGCGCGAGCGGTACTGCCGCTCACCATGAGCGGTACTGCCGCCCGAGCGGTACTGCCGCGGGTAGATGGCGGTATTACCGTCGGATGCCCAGTTCCAATATTTTTTACCTCATCTTGATCCTCTTTGTCTCGTTTGGTGGCTTATGCTCTCTTCTTTCATGTGTTTCTTCTGGTCGTGTGTTTGGTTCCAGGTGATGATCATCCTGAGCAGCAGGTCTGCCATGTCAACCCCGGGCGTGCAACATCAAAGCGCTACCGCACCTCAGAGCCAGCAGGTAGTTCCTCTAGTACTCAACCTCCACCAGCAGGCGCATCATCAAGTGCTCCACCACCACCTCAGCAGTCGAAGAGATCCGCCAGCAAGCCAAAGGGAAAGACTGTGACTGAGATGACTGCCAAGGAGTTTTGGGCAAAGCGTCGCCGCAACCCCTATGAGGAAGACCAAGATCCCACTTTGGTCAACCGCCCGTTCTGGAACCGCTTTCAGTTTGCCATCTATTTTGATGTGATCAAGGCCAAGAGGAATCTCTATGTTGATGTACGCTCCATCGACACGGATGCTATGGAGAAGGACCCTGAGTACTTTGATGAAGCCCTTCAGATGTGTTCCCAGCTGAACATTCTCAGGATCATGCAGTTCAACAAGGATTTTGATGCAGATTTGGTGGCTCAATTCTTTGCTATCGTTCATCTTGGAACTGATGCCGACAGAACTCTGACTTGGATGACCAATGGCAAATTGCTTTCCGTCAAGTGGCAGGCCTTCATGGAGTTACTTGATGTTTAAGATCACAGGCTTGAGACTCCAGTCGGCTTCCGCCCTCACTGCAATGCTACATCCACTCACAAGCAAGCCCTTTGGCCCTACTGTACTGTGAAGGTTAACCCAGTGACTAAGAAGGAAACCTATGAGCTGTCTGCTTATCTGGACATTCTTCATCGTGTCTTCCGTGAGACTCTCTTCCCTCACATCGGGAATTTGGATATGGTCCACTCCTATCTCGTGTACATGCTTCTTTTCTGCCAGCATGAGAAGGAAGCAAACACTGGAGAGAGCCTGGACATTTCTCATGTGATGTGGTCTGAAATTCTCTCTGCCGTTTCTGAGCACAAGTGCCCGATATATGGTCCATTCATCATGAGGCTCATTGAGAAGGCCTGGGCACGTGTCTATCCCAGAGTGATGTTGGAAACTAGAGACTTAGTTTCTCATGAGATCAAGCGTCTACGGAAGAAGGACAATTGGGGCACCCCAGTGCCTAAACACGGGGGCCCATCTACTGCTGCAGCTGCCATGGAGACTGAGACTGAGGCTGAGGCTGATGCTGACGATGAGAACTATGAGCCGTCTGGGACAGAGCCCTCTTGGGCAAAGAAACTCAAGCACAAGATGAGAAAGCTCTTCTGCATGGAGTCACACGGCCAGTACATGACTCATGTGGCGAAGAAGAAGGCCAGGGGGCATCACAAGGAGCTCATGCGTCAGTTGGGTGCAACCATTGTTAGTGGTTCTGAGGGACATATCACTGAAGAGGAGGAATGGATTCACCAACATTGCCCTTGGACCGATTCAGACGCCGAGTAGTTTCTGTTCAACGATGAAGATGCAGACGATCACGCTAAGATGTGATGTTTGAGATATACCCTTCTCTCATATATCCTGTGCTTAGAATTGTTGGACTATAAAATATAGGGGGAGTGTTGATCCGAATGTGTGTGTCTTGCATTCCAAAGGCTCCACTAACTAGGTGCACACATTCAGGGGGAACCCATCTATATTTTGTAGTTCTAAGTATCCTTTCTTTTATATCTTTTCCTTGTGCAAATCCCTAGTTGTCATCAATCCACTAAAAATGGGGAGATTGTTGAGGCATATCTCTCTTGATGTGGTTTTGGTGATTGATGACAACGTGTTTGCGGACTAATCGTGTGCTTTGAGCATTTCACAGATTCATGCTTGGCACGGGACGATTTCTTTCCCTCGGAGTGTCACTCAAGACGGCATAGCTCTTTCGTTTCTTTCTCGGTGGACTAGTTGCGTAGAGGGCACCGTACTATCAAGAGGGGGTCCGCTTTGGTATTGCTTGGGTGGAATCATCACGTACACATCCGCTTCTCACCCTCCGAGCCCTTCCGCTTCTATGGAGAGATCTTCTCTCTTCTTGTCGGTTTTGTCTGGGTCCCGGCGGTAGTACCGTGGTACCCAGTGGTAGTACCGCTGAGGGGTCACAAGTGGCAGTACCGCTCCGCAGCGGTAGTACTGCCGGTGCCTCCACAGCTGTAATACCGCTGGCTTGACAGGTCCCTACTGCGTCGATTTGAGGGGTCTTTTTCTGTGTCAGATTGTGCGGTACCTCGCTGCGGCAGTAGTGCGGCAGTACCGCCCTTCCTCTGCAACAGTACCGTCCGGTTCCTTCGTTCCCTTCGCCTTTTGTTCTGTGCGGCAGTACCGCTGAAGGGAGCGGTAGTACCGCTTAACCCAGCGGGAGTACCGCTGTCTCCCGCGGTAGTACCGCCCTCTACGGGGCTGTTTAGTGGGGCAACGGTTGGATTGTTGCCCCCACTATAAAGGGGGTCCCCTTCTTCCCCGTTGACTCACCTCTTCCCCCTCAAGCTCCATTAATGCTCCAAGCTCCATTTTCGCCTGATCTATCTCCCTAGCTAATCAAACTTGTTGATTTGCTCAGGAGTGGTTGAGAAGGCCCCGATCTACACTTCCACCAAGAGATTTTTGATTCCCCCACCTATCCCTAGCGGATCTTGTTACTCTTGGGTGTTTGAGCACCCGAGACGGTTGAGGTCACCACGGAGCCATAGTCCATTGTGGTGAAGCTTCGTGGTATTGTTGGGGGCCTCTGATTAAGTTGTGGAGATTGCCCCAACCTTGTTTGTAAAGGTCAGGTCGCCGCCTTCAAGGGCACCAATAGTGGAATCACGGCATCTCGCATTGTGTGAGGGCGTGAGGAGAATACGGTGGCCCTAGTGGATTCTTGGGGAGCATTGTACCTCCACACCGCTCTAACGGAGACGTACTTCCCCTCAAAAGGAAGGAACTTCGGTAACACATCCTCGTCTTCACTGGATCCACTCTTGGTTATCTCCTACCTTTACTTGTGCAAGCTCTTTAGTGTTACTTCTCTTGCTTGCTTGTTTGTTTGTTGTTGTTGCATCATATAGGTTGCTCACCTAGTTGCACATCTAGACAACCTACTTTGGTGCAAAGTTTAATTTGGTAAAGAAAAGTTAAAAATTGTTAGTTGCCTATTCACCCCCCCCTCTAGTCGACCTTATCGATCCTTTCAGAGTTCCGGGTGGGTCACTTCATGAGTCGCCAAGTTAGGGCGGGTTACTAGTGAGTCGCCAAATTCGGCCGGGTCATACTTCCGGCCGAGTCATACCACGGGGTATATCCCCGACAACACCCCTGCAGGGTTTGAACTTTCGAAAGCCGTGCCCGCGGTTATGGGCAGATAGGAATTTTTTAATATCCGGTTGTAGAGAACTTGACACTTAACTTAATTAAAATGAATCAACCGCGTGTGTAGCCGTGATGGTCTCTTTTCGGTGGAGTCCGGGAAGAGAACACGGTCTTGTATTATGCTTGAATGTAAGTAGTTTCAGGATCACTTTTTGATCATTTATAGCTTCTCGACCATGCTTTGCTTCTCTTCTCGCTGTCTTTTGTGTATGTTAGCAACCATATATGCTTAGTGCTTTGCTGCAGCTCCACCTCACTACCCTTTCCTACCCTTAAGCTTAAATAGTCTTGATCTCGCGGGTGTGAGATTGCTGAGTCCACATGACTCATAGATACTTCCAAAACAGATGTAGGTGCCGATGATGCCTGTTCAGGGGACACTACTGAACTCAAGTGGGAGTTCTACGAAGATTCGGGCCGTTACTATGTTTCTTTTCCAGATGATCAGTAGAGGAGCCCAGTTGGGACGATCGGGGATCTAGCATTTGGGGTTGTCTTTCTTTATTTTGGTTCAGTAGTCGGACCTTTGTTTGTACTTTAGATGATGTATGGATTATTTATGTATTATGTGAAGTGGCGATTGTAAGCTGATTCTTTATCCCTTTCTTATTCAGTACATGGGATGTGTAAAGATTACCCCTCTTGCGACATGCCTACCATGCGGCTATGCCTCTAAGTCGTGCCCCGACACGTGGGAGATATAGCCGCATTGTGGTTGTTACATCACTGACATCCAAGGAGAACTGATCTTCGAGGGGTTCATAGCCTCGGTCACCGCTCCCCACCCATACGAAGGTGGCTCTTCGGATCCATCGTCAAATCCCGTTCTGGGATCGACTCTCATACCCGCCCTGGCCTTAGATCCAGAGCGGACCACTGATACGTCTCCAATGTATCTATAATTTTTGATTAATCCATGCTATTATATCTATTTTGGATGTTTAATGGACTTTAATATGCTCTTTTATATTATTTTGGGACTAACCTATCAACCAGAGGCCCAGTTCCAGTTTCTGTTTTTTTGCCTATTTCAGTGTTTTGCAGAAAAGGAATACCAAACGGAACGAAACCTTCACGATGATCTTTCTTGGACCGAAAGCAAACCAGGAGACTTGGAGTGGAAGTCTAGAACTTCGTGAGGCAGCCACGAGGCAGGAGGGCGTGCCCCCACCCTCGTGGGCCCCACGGAGCTCCACTGACGTACTTCTTTCGCCTATATATACTCTTATACCCTAGAAACATCAGAGTGAGCCACGAAACCACTTTTCCACCGCCACAACCTTCTGTACCCATGAGATCCCATCTTGGGGCCTTTTCCGGCGATCTACCGGAGGGGGAATTGATCACGGAGGCTTCTACATCAACACCATAGCCTCTCTGATGAAGTGTGAGTAGTTTACCACAGACCTTCAGGTCCATAGTTATTAGCTAGATGGCTTCTTCTCTCTCTCTTTGATCTTCAATACAAAGTTCTCCTCGATGTTCTTGGAGATCTATTCAATGTAATACTCTTTTGCGGTGTGTTTGCCGAGATCCGATGAATTGTGGGTTTATGAACTTGATTATATATGAATATTATTTGGTTCTTCTCTGAATTCTTATATGCATGATTTGATATCTTTGCAAGTCTCTTCGAATTATCGGTTTAGTTTGGCCTACTAGATTGATCTTTCTTGCAATGGGAGAAGTGCTTAGCTTTGGGTTCAATCTTGCGGTGTCCTTTCCCAGTGACAGTAGGGGCAGCGGGGCACGTATTGTATTGTTGCCATCGAGGATAAAAAGATGGGGTTTATGTCATATTGCTTGAGTTTATCCCTCTACATCATGTCATCTTGCTTAATGCGTTACTCTGTTCTTATGAACTTAATACTCTAGATGCATGCTGGATAGCGATCGATGTGTGGAGTAATAGTAGTAGATGCGAATCGTTTTGATCTACTTGACACGGACGTGATGCCTATATTCATGATCATTGCCTTAGATATCTTCATAACTATGCACTTTTCTATCTATTGCTCGGTAGTAATTTGTTCATCCACCGTAATACATGCTATCATGAGAGAAGCCACTAGTGAAACCTATGGCCCCCGGGTCTCTTTCTTATTATGTTGCATCTCTTTTATTATCATATCTCGTTTACTATTTTGCAATATTTACTTTCCAATCTATATAACAAAATACCAAAAATATTTATCTTACTATCTCTATCAGATCTCACTTTCACAAGTGATCGTGAAGGGATTGCCAACCCCTTTATCGCGTTGGTTGCGAGGTTCTTGATTGTTTGTGCAGGTACTAGGTGACTTGTGCGTTGTCTCCTACTGGATTGATACCTTGGTTCTAAAAAACCGTGGGAAATACTTATGCTACTTTGCTGCATCACCCTTTCCTCTTCAAGGGAAAACCAACGCATGCTCAAGAGGTAGCAACCACCCTGTCTGAAGATGGGAGGATAAACCCCGCCGGACTCTCTCCCAATACAGAGCTTCCTGTCGAGACCCAAATGTGACCATGTTGTCAGTGGGCCCGGAGTCAAACATGACTCTCCCAATCATCGGGAAGCCGGACTTGTCCTTGGATGTCAACTTTGAACTCTCGAGATCTGTGTCCACTGAGTTCGGTCAAGTGGTGATTACCGGACCTAGCTCCGCAGGTCCTCAGACACCTATCCAGCTTTTGCTCCTAAACGAGGCGCTGGGCCTAATGTGATCTCTCGCCATCACGGAAGTATCACTTCCGAACTATGCCCAGCCTGAACTACGGGATGAGAGCGGGGAATTTTATGTCCCACCTTAGGGAGTCCTGGACTAAGGGGTCCTCAGGCTGCCGACCTATTGGACATGGGCCGGACTATTGGGCCATAAAGATATGAGATAGAAGACTTTCTCCCGTGTCCAGATAGGACTCCCCTTTGCGTAGATGGCAAGCTAGGTGGCCAGATGTACTATTTCCTTTCTATGTAACCAACTTTGTACAACCCTAGTTTCCTTCGATGTCTATATAAACCGGAGGGTTTAGTCCGCAGGGACAATCATAATCAGATAGGCTAGACTTCTAGGGTTTTAGCCATTACGATCTCGTGGTAGATCAACTCTCGTAACCCCCATACTCATCAATATTAATCTAGCAGGACGTAGGGTTTTACCTCCATCGACAGGGCCCGAACCTGGGTAAACAATGTGTTCCCTGTCTCCTGTTACCATCAACCTCAGACGCACAGTTCGAGACCCCCTACCCGAGATCCACCGGTTTTGACACCGACATTGGTGCTTCCATTGAGAGTTCCACTGTGACGTTGAAGTCAGGGTTGATAGCTCGCCTTGTGATCAAGGACAACATCACCGCCGATGGAGCCCTGGCCTCAGACCAAACCCTCCGATTGGGTGGCTTTATCATGACCGCCCGTTCGCCCGGTGAGCCGACGATGACTTCTGATAACCCACAAGTATAGAGGATCACAACAGTTTTCGAGGGTAGAGTATTCAACCCAAATTTATTTATTCAACACAAGGGGAGCCAAAGAATATTCTCAAGTATTAGCAGCTAAATTGTCAATTCAACCACACCTGGAAACTTAATATCTGCAGCAAAGTGTTTAGTAGCAAGGTAATATGATAGTAGTGGTAACAGTGGTAAAAGTAATATTTTTGGTTTTATAGTGGTTGTAACAGTAGCAACGGAAAAGTAAATAAGTGAAGAACAATATATGAAAAGCTTGTCGGCATTGAATCGGTGATGGAGAATTATGTCGGATGCGATCGATCAAGCAATAGTTATAACATAGGGTGACACAGAACTAGCTCCAGTTCATCAATACAATGTAGGCATGTATTCCGAATATAGTCATACGTGCTTATGGAAAAGAACTTGCAGGACATCTTTTGTCCTACCCTCCTGTGGCAGCGGGGTCCTATTGGAAACTAAGGGATATTAAGGCCTCCTTTTAATAGAGTACCGGACCAAAGCATTAACACATAGTGAATACATGAACTCCTCAAACTATGGTCATCACCGGTAATGGTCCCGATTATTGTCACTTCGGGGTTAACGGATCATAACACATAATAGGTGACTATAGACTTGCAAGATAGGATCAAGAACTCACATATATTCATGAAAACATAATAGATTCAGATCTGAAATCATGGCACTCGGGCCCTAGTGACAAGCATTAAGCATAGCAAAGTCATAGCAACATCATTCTCAGAACATAGTGGATACTAGGGATCAAACCCTTACAAAACTAACTCGATTACATGATAAATCTCATCTAACCCATCACTATCCAGCAAGCCTACGATGGAATTACTCACGCACGACGGTGAGCATCATGAAATTGGTGATGGAGGAAGGTTGATGATGATGATGGCGACGAATTCCCCTCTCCGGAGCCCCGAACGGACTCCAGATCTGCCCTCCCGAGAGAGTTTAGGGCTTGGCAGCGGCTCCGTATTGTAAAACGTGATGAATCCTTCTCTCTGATTTTTTTTCTCCCCGAAAACGAACATACGGAGTTGGAGTTGAGGTCGATGGAGCATTAGGGGGCCCACGAGGCAGGGGGCGCGCCCAAGGGGGGTAGGCGCGCCCCCACCCTCATGGACAGGGTGTGGGCTCCCTGACGTGGATTCTTCTTCCAGTATTTTTTATATATTCAAAAAATAATCTTCGTTGATTTTCAGGTCATTCCGAGAACTTTTATTTCTGCACAAAAATAACACCATGGCAATTCTGCTGAAAACAACATCAGTCCGGGTTAGTTCCATTCAAATCATGCAAGTTAGAGTCCAAAACAAGGGCAAAAGTGTTTGGAAAAGTAGATACGATGGAGACGTATTAACTCCCCCAAGCTTAAACCTTTGCTTGTCCTCAAGCAATTCAGTTGATAAACTGAAAGTGATAAAGAAAAACTTTTACAAACTCTATTTGCTCTTGTTGTTGTAAATATGTAAAGCCTGCATTCAAGTTTTCAGCAAAGATTATGAACTAACCACATTCACAATAACATTTAGGTCTCAGGTTTACTCATATCAATGGATAATCAACTAGAGAGCAATAATAATAAATCTCGGATGACAACACTTTCTCAAAATAATCATAATATGATATAACAAGATGGTATCTCGCTAGCCCTTTCTAAGACCGCAAAAAATGAATGCAGAGCACCTTTAAAGATCAAGGACTGACTAGACATTGTAATTCATGGTAAAAGAGATCCAGTCAAGTCATACTCAATGTAAACTAATAGTAATGGATGCAAATGTCAGCAGTGCTCTCCAATTGGTGCTTTTTAATAAGAGGATGATCAACAAAAAAGTAAATGGATAGGCCCTTCACAGAGGTAAGAAGGGATTTGTAGAGGTGCCAAAGCTCTATTTTGAAATAGAGATGAATAATATTTTGAGCGGTATACTTTCATTGTCAACATAACAACCGAGAGATCTCGATATCTTCCATGCTACACACATTATAGGCGGTTCCCAAGCAGAATGATAAAGTTTATACTCCCCCACCACCAACAAGCATCAATCCATGGCTTGCCCGAAACAACGGGTGCCTCCAACTAACATCAATCCTGGGGGAGTTTTGTTTGCAATTATTTTGATTTGATTTGAGCATGGGACTGGGCATCCCAGTGACCAGCCATTTTCTCATGAGTGAGGAGCGGAGTCCACTCCTCTTGAGAATAACCCACCAAGCATGGAGGATATAGACAGCCCTAGTTGATACATGAGCTATTAGAGAATACAAAACAGAATGTTTATTTGAAGGTTTAGAGTTTGGCACGTACAAATTTACTTGGAACGGCATGTAGATACCGTATATAGGTAGGTATGGTGGACTCATATGGAATAACTTTGGGGTTTATGGAATTGGATGCACAAGCAGTATTCTCGCTTAGTACAAGTGAAGGCTAGAAAAAGACTGGGAAGCAACCAGCTAGAGAGCGACAACAGTCATGAGCATGCATTAAAATTAATCAACACCGAATGCAAGCATGATAGGATATAATGCACCATGAACATAAATATCATAGAGGCTATGTTGATTTTGTTTCAACTACATGCGTGAACATGTGCCAAGTCAAGCCACTCGGATCGTTCAAAGGAGGATACCACCCCATCATACCACATCACAACCATTTTAATAGTATATTGGCATGCAAGGTAAAACCATTATAAACTCCTAGCTAATTAAGCATGTCATAAGCAACTACAATCTCTAATTGTCATTGCAAACATGTTTATTTCATAATAGAATGAATTAGGAACGATGAACTAATAATATTTACAAAAACAAGAGAGGTCGAGTTCATACCAGCTTTTCTCATCTCAATAAGTTCATCATATATTGTCATTATTGCCTTTCACTTGCACGACCGAATGGTGTGAAAAATAATAATAGTGCACGTGCATTGGACTAAGCTGGAATCTGCAAGCATTCAATTCAAGAGAGAAGACAAGGTAATATGGGCTCTTTGTTAGATCAACAATAATGCATATGAGAGCCACTCAACATTTTAATCATGGTCTTCTCCTCTCGACCCCAAAGGAAAGAAAAGAAACAAAACTATTTACACGGGAAAGCTCCCAACAAGCAAAAGAAGAATGAGAAATCTTTTGGGGTTTTCTTTTTAATTACTACTACTGCAGGCATGGAAAGTAAACTAGCTAAAAGCTACAACTAATAATTTTTTTTGGTTTTTATGGTTTTTCAAACACACAAGAAGAAAGCTTAAAAAGAAAATAAACTAGCATGGATGATACAATGAAAAAGTATGGGCGCCGACAACTGGCATGAGTGTGTGAACATGAATATAAAGTCGGTGAGGGACACGTACTCCCCCAAGCTTAGGCTTTTGGCCTAAGTTGGTCTATGCCCATGGATCAAAACTGTAGTTGGGGTCGTACTGAGAAGGGTCCTCAGATTGCCACTGGCTGGCGATCTCCTCCGGATTCCACTGGTAAACCGACTGACAGTGAGGGTCAGATGGTGGCTCCGGCTCTGGATCTGACATCTGGTTCTGGTAGGCATGAATGTCCTCCGGCGGAACAAGCTATATGCTTGAAAATATGTTAAACAAAGAGGGCGCAGGCAAGGTAATAAACTCATAATATTTTTTGTTAAATATCAATTTATATTTGAGTGTCTTATTTCTATCCTTAACAATAAACTCATGTGCTACCATACTCTTATAACCTAGAGCAATAGGAGGCAACAACTTTTCCTCTTTCTCACAATGCCTGATAGGTATGTTAAAGTGTGTAGCAAGGCGCGAGGCACATATGCCTCCGAGGAGGGGGCCATTTCTACAGTTCAGATTTAACCATCTAGCAACAATAGCGCCTGAGCTGAAAGTAGTATCATTAAACAAGGCATGGCGCAAAATAGCAATATCAAGAGCACTAAGGTTCCCACAGTTCCCGCGACCAATTAAGCATCTACTAGCAAATATTGCAAAGTAACATAGAACAGGAAAATGTATGCTAGTGATTCTTGCATCGGAAACTTTCCTCATTTCCCCTACAGCAATCATATCAATAAATCCCTCCACATCATTACGATGTGGTTCCTTGTAACACCCCGGATGTAACTTTCCCTATTTGTACTCCAACTCTTGCCATTTCCGGCGTTAAGTTAATTTATTTCCTCGGGTTCGGGTCTTTGTCTCTGTGTGTTGTTGTCTTTGTCATGCATCTCATATCATGTCATCATGTGCATTGCATTTGCATATGTGTTTGTCTCATGCATTCGAGCATTTTCTCCGTTGTCCGTTTTGCATTCCGGCGCTTCGTTCTCCTCCGGTGGTCCTTTCTAGCTTTCTTTTGTGTGTGGGGTTTAAACATTTCCGGATTGGACTGAGACTTGCCAAGCGGCCTTGGTTTACTACCGGTAGACCGCCTGTCAAGTTTCGTATCATTTGGACTTCGTTTGGTACCCCAACGGTTAACCGAGGGACCGAAAAGGCCTCGTGTGTGTTGCAGCCTAACACCCCTCCAATTTGGCCCAAAACCCACCAACCTCTTCTCCATGTCCTAGAGCGTTCGATCACGATCGCGTGGCCGAAAACCGCACCTCATTTGGACTCTCCTAGCTCCCTCTATGCCTATATATACACCCCCATTTCAAATTCACGGATCCTCTCCTCCCTAACCCTAAAAATCCCAGATCCGCCGCTCCGGACGTGTCCGGGCGGAGCCGGACAACATCCGCCGCCCCCGCCATCCAACCCGGTGCCGCCACGTGGCGCTGCGGGTCCCCAGTTCGCCACCGGCCCGCAGGCCCGCAGCCGGCCCGCGCGGCCCGCGCGTCGC